>NC_072805.1:36572500-36899000 GCF_028583425.1 Eublepharis macularius
CTCTGGTATCAGACGAGGTTTGATTTCAGATACTGAAGAAGGGAACCTTGACTCTCAAAAGCTTATACCCTGAAAATCTTGTTGATCTCTAAGGTGCTGCTGGACTCGAATCCCGCATGGGAAAATGGGAAGAGTTGCATCCTTCCCCCAGTTTCCCGCCTTGCAAAAAAGCCTGTGAAATGGACCAGGGCTTCCTACTGCCTTACAGATCTGCCTATGCTCTGTTCAAGGTAGGTCACCATTTCTAAGCACCTTTGGTCTTGTCCATCACTGTCGCCAAAGGTTGAGGGTAGATCTCTGAGATTCCTGTATGAACTACTTTTCTCTCCCCAATGGGTACCTAAAGCAGTTTATCACATCGTTCTCTCCACCACCATTATTTTACCCCAACCACCTCAAGCCGGCCACTGTTTCCAAGCAAATTTGTTCTTGCGGATCACCAGAGCCTAAAATGGAGGGGCAGACAACCGATTGAGATCCCTGCACTTCCTGCTTCTCTCTCCCCAACGGGGTCCCCAAAACAGCTCGTCACATCATTCTCCCCCCCCCCGCCCTTCTTCGCTTTTTACCCCAACGACCCCCCTGTGAGGGAGGCTGACCAGGAGCATTCTTCACTCCTCTGCCCCAGGCAATACAAGTACATTCTTACATTCCTCCTTCCTGGGCCGCCTTCCTCAACCCGCCCCCCCTCCTCTCCCCCCCTCCCAGGGTTGCCAGTTCCAGCTTGGGAAATTCCTGGAGATTTGGCGAGCGGAGCCCGGGGAGGGCGCCGCTGGGGAAGGGAAGGGGCTCGGCGGGGTCGGACGCCCCAGAGCCCACCCTCCAAGGCAGCCATTTTCTCGAGGGGGGGGGGCGATGCCTGCGGCCTGGAGATGGATTCCGGGAGGTATCCAGGCCCCACCTGGAGGTTGGCAACCCCGCCGCCCCTCCCCTCCCTCAAGCTTCTATTCTCCCCTCCCCTCCCCCCCCCCGGCAGGGCCCGGCCGGCCTCGGACCTTCTTGAGCTCGTTGTCGGAGGCCCCCGGCGGCACCCCGAGGATGTCGTAGAGCTTGGTGTCGGCCACGTTCGCCATGCTGGCTCCGCGTCAGGAAAGGCCGCGCCGGCGGGGGAAAGTCCGCGAGAGACCGGGCAGCCGGAGGGCCGAGTGTGAGGAAGGCCGGGAGAGGGACGGGGAAAGGGAAGGCCGGCGCGACGACGTCACTGCGGCGCGACGTACGGGCGTGCGTGTCTGCGTGCGCGCGACCCGGAAAGGGAGAAGGGGCAGAGCGAGGAGGCCACGCCCTCTTGTGGCGGACAACACGAGTGAGGCCACGCCCATTTCGCGGAGAGGGACACGCCCCCTTTTTCTTCTGGAAGAGCGGCGAGAGGGCTTGTACGGCTTCCCGCAGGGAACTCTGGGAATGGTAGTTTCGAGTAGGAGAGGTGACTAAGTGCTATCGGCTCACCAAACTACAATTCCCAGGATGCTTTGAACGGAAACCCGGGGCTTTAGCTGTATCGCCGCACCGGGCTAAGAGTGGGGGTCAGATCGTTAGGAAATAATAAACTGACAATTTCTGGTCAGGCGATTAAACTTATTTCCTAGTTTTTTAATATATCGAAACCTTCTATGTATGTCGCATCGTTGCTTGCAACTCTTTTTTTTGCAGAAATTTTAAAATCGAACCAAAAGTCAATTTTAAAATCAATTTTTCAGTTTTAAAAATCAATTCTTTCTATTCCGTTGATAAACAATACCCGCACGTTTATCACACCGTTTATATAGATTGTACGGTATTCTTTACCTGTTGGGTTTTTTTTGCGACATGAACATAATGCCTGCTCATATTGCATCTTCTCAACCATATTGCCAACTCTAGGTTGCGAATTTCCTGGAGATTTGGGGTCTGGGAAGGGCGGGGTTTCAGGAGGGGAGGGACCACAATGCAATAGAGTTCGCCCTGCAAAGGAGCCCTTTTCACGAAGGGAGCTGTAGCCTGGAGATCAGTTGCAATTCCAAGATATCGTCTACTCCCAGCTGGAGGTTGGCAACCAAACAATGTTGGCAGATTTTGCTCCCAGTCCTAGTCTGACACTGGTAACTTCTTTGCCACACTGGCTCAAGAGTATAAAGGCAGCTTCCCTTCAGAGACTGCTCAGGGAAAAGTTGCCCAATGGTTACAATGGTTACAAAATGCACACGTCTCCTTTGTTCCTGCTTCTTCACTTGCTCCAGGTTGAGTACTGGCAGTCTCAAGAGAGTGGCAGTGCTGTGGCTCAGATTGAGGCTTGTTACTCATGAAATAACCCAGGGAATAATTTCTGACCTAGATTAAGTGTTCAGATAATGGTTTAAATTCATACATGCGTTTCCCACGCTAGATATCTTGCATGTGTGAAACAGTTTCAGGGAGGTAGCCGCGTTGGTCTGCAATAGAACAGCAGGATTTGAATCTAGGGGCACCATTTCTCGAAACAAGACATCTTCCACGGGGACGCTCAAGTGACTTACTTTCTGCGTGGTCTTGTATTCGAGTGTACTCTGTCTCCAGCAGTGCACATGTATACACAACTCGGGAGAACAAGTATCAGATCTTTAATTTGATCCTACTTGTGATGTCTTGAGTAGAGAGAGACAATTAAAGACCAGGCCAACAAGATTTTACGGTACAACAGGACTCAAATCTTGATGTGTGAAACAGCCACTAAAGATCTAACGTCACAGGTGGAACTCTCATGTCACCCCTAAACTGCATCAACAAGATATTTTTCACCTTAGGCAGGTTCAGACATTCAGCGGCAGTTCTTGTTTTCATGCTCTGCAATGGAACGGAACACTTCTTTCTCTTGATTACTTGAACTTCTGGCCCCGTTTTGTAATAACTTCTTTGTATGCATGCCTGTTGCATGTGTCATATAGATCCAGAGGAGTTAGCTGTGTTCGTCAGTAGTAGCAAAATAGAAAAGAGCACCTTTAAGACTAACCAACTTTACTGTAGCATAAGCTTTTGAGAATCACAGTTCTCTTCTTCAGACCAATGGAAGATAAGAAGAAACTGGTCAGATAAAAGGGAGTAGATGCGATCAGTAGCTTCTGATAATGGGATCAGTTACCTGACCCGTTATATCCGACCAGTTTCTTCTTACCCTCCATGCATCTGAAGAAGAGAACTGTGATTCTCGAAAGCTGATGCTACAGTAAAGTTAGTCTTAAAGGAGCTACTGGACTCTTTTCTATTATTGCATGTGTCTATATTAAACTACACAGCTGCCAGTACCACTGAGGATATCAGTTCATGAACTTGACCAAGTGAGCTCTGCTCATGAATGTTTATGTCACAATAAATGCATGTCTTTAGGGCAGTGGTGGTCTTGGTCAGGGCTTTTTTTCTGGGAAAAGAGGTGTTGGAACTCAGTGTGTTGCCCTTGGAGAAAATGGTCACATGGCTGGTGGCCCCGCTCCCTGATCTCGAGACAGAGGGGAGCTTAGATTGCCCTCCATGCTGCTCAGTGGCATGGAGGGCAATCTAAACTCCCCTCTGTCTCGAGATCAGGGGGCGGGGCCACCAGCCATGTGACCATTTTCAAGAGGTTCCGGAACGCCGTTCCACCACGTTCCAGCTGAAAAAAAGCCCTGGTCTTGGTGATTTAGAGGATGAGCCACTACACACCCTCTTTATTCCCACCCAACCCACTCTGAACAAGAATAAAACACCCAATTTTCACAATGTGCACCCCAAAGTACACCAATTGCTCAGGCTGCTCTGCAGGTAAGACCGCCCCTGCTTTAAGGCGTTATAAGGTTCTCCATTACAAAAACTGATGGTGTTCGCTTGGCCAAATGTGTTTGATCTGTACTGAGCACAAAGTCCAAGGTGAAAAGTCGCTCCTGCACTTTTGGATGCCTTCCTCTGCAGCTCTGGAGTTGGGGAGGCTTCCTCTCTGGGGAGATTGTATTCTTTGACGCCACACACAAGGAAAGGCAACAAAACTTGTTTTAAAAGGTCATGTTGGCTATCTGTCTCCTCAAACAAGAACACCGTTTAGTTTTCAGACCCAGGGTTCTTTATTCTGGAGTGGTGACTCGGCAGAAAAGGAGCAAATATCAGGGGGGTGAGGGGGAGTCAGATGGTTGCAAATAAAAGGTGACATTTTGCAGCGGACAGTGTCAGAAGCACAGGCCATGGAATCCACATTTATACAAAATGGCTGCTTTGAATATCAGGCACAAAATAACAACAGAGAGGCTCCCTCGCACAGAAGGTCAAATGTACAAGCAGTATAAACTGCACGTGAAGGACAAAAATGAATTAAACACTAATACAGGAGGTAAAGCTGGAATTCATTCAAGAACCAATGAAATGTGAAGTTAAATAAATACATCCAATAAATACATATAAAGGATACAATAAAGCAAACGTATCTCAAATCAAAGCCACTAAGATCAAATAGTAAATCACAGTCCTTTTGGTCATGCTATTCAACAGGTGCGGAATCCAACAAGCCACCCAGGTAAGCAATTATCAGTCAATAAGTAGACATAGAGGAGAACAACTTCTTTTTTCTTTTCCAGATGGTGTTGAAAAAGTCGGGATGCCCAAACAGGATGTTAGCCGCCCGCCCGACAATCGGGGCCGGCAGAGGTACCTGATATTTTGTGGAAAACCTCTTCAGGGGCGGATACACATTTTACCTATGTTACTGTTTAATAAATACTATCTCCAGGCTTGCACATCGATAGTGAGGGGCAGGGGGGATGGATATGTGCTTCTGAAATAATTGACATAATTTGACTATTTATTTAAAACTTGTCTGACCCAACTTTGCCACTTATGGGAGTTGTCAAGGTTGCTGACAGTCTAATAGTAAAAATCAACAGATTAATAAAGCAGAGACCATTAAAACAAAATAGCACAGGCACGTCAGAGCTGCTGTAGCATATTGATTAAGTGGCTGGGTTACAAAGCACTCTGATGGTTCAAATCCCACTACTGCCAGGAGCTCAGCAGGTAGCCTTAGGTAAGTAAGTCACTCCTCTCAACCCCAGCTGTATCGTGGGGATAATAATAACACTGCTCACTGCTCTGAATGGGGGACTAATCTTTCCCAAAGAGTAGTAAATAAGCATACAGTTAATGGCATATTGACAGCCAGTTTGGTGTAGTGGTTAAGAGCAGCAGGACTCTAATCTGGAGAACCGGATTTGATTCCTCACTCCTCCACTTGAAGCCAGCTGGGTGACCTTGACTCAGTCACAGCTTCTAGGAGCTCTCTCAGCCCCACCCACCTCACAGGGTGATTGTCGTGAGGATAATAATAACACACTTTGTAAACCACTCTGAACGGGCATTAAGTTGTCTTGAAGGGCAGTATATAAATTGAATGTTGTTGTTGTTGTTAATATAAGCACAACAACTCAGTCTCATATCAGGTCAAATGGGCTGGGTAGTGAACAGGAAGTATTTAACTTGACCTGGTTCCTTGAAGTGGTCAGGGAGTAGCCCAGACAAGGAAATGCTCTCCGGTGTCCTGGCTGAACAGCTAAGAAGAATCCATCTCATGTATCCACTCATTAGGGATGCTGACCTCCAGGTGGACGATGGAGTTTCCTAGAATTACAACTGTTCTCCGGGCGACAGGGATCAATTCCCCTGGAGAAAACGGCATTATACCTCGGCTGAGGTCCCTTCCCTTCCCTCCCCAAACCCCGTTCTCCCCAGGCTCCACCCCCAAATCTCCAGGATTTTCCCAACCTGAAGTTGGCAGCCCTGCCACCCATTGATCTCCAGAGTTTGATAGCACAGGGATCTCACTTATGACATGAGCACACAAGCAGTTTCAAACATGGCATACAGGTTTTCAAGATCAGTTTCTTTATCATTTATTTAGTTAGGGCCCTTTTATTCCTCAAACTCAGTAGTCGCCGTGCCTGCAACATAACACTTGAAAAGTCAATACGATGCCGTAAACGGATGATAATAAAATACCGTAATATTGTGGTATCCTCTTGCTAACTGTAGACTAGGCAAATTCATGGGAGACAGACAATGAGAGTTATCAGTGCGCGATTGTATGCGTCAACGTCCTGGAGGCATCTCTAGGAAGCAAAATGTTGGATTGGATGGGTCTGCAGTCTGATCCAGCAAAGTCATACCCAGATTCAGGTTGCTAACCACACACAACTGAAAAGTTTCGTAGGAGCACCTTATGGACTCTTCCTCTGTGCCTGTGATGCGCTCCCTTCCTTTATCCTTATATCTGACGAAGGGCGCTCTGATTCTTGAAAGCTCCTACCTTGGAAATCCAGTTGGCCTTTAAGGGGCTGCTGAACCTGAATCTTGCTCTGTCCATTCTTGGTCATTAAAATGTCTTTGAAGGGGCTGTGGCTCAATGGCAGAGCACTTGCTTGGCACGCAGAACATCCCAAGTTCAGCCTCCAGCTTATCCAGTTAAGGATCAGGTTGGACGGGATGTGAAAGACCTCAGCCTATGATGACCTTGGAGAGCGGCTGCCAGTTAATTATGCTGAAATTTTTAATAAAAAGTGATTGAACCGGAAAAAAAAAAGAGGGGCTGCCAGTCTGAGTACAGACAATACTGACCTTGATGCGCCCAGGGTCTGATTCAGTACAAAGCAGCTTCCAGCTTTATCTGAAGCCCACATTGAAAAACGCCCCTAAATCAGCTTTTTGGGTGCACTGAGCTTGCATGTGTTACATTTTGCATTTGATTATGCAGCATAAGAAAATTTTCTTTGCCGGTTGCATTTTATTGCTGCATGCAAGGCCCTGTCGGTGCTAACGGGCTGCTTTGTCACGCACCTAGGGTTGCCAGCCTCCCAGAATTACAACTGGTCTCCAGGCCACAGAGATCAGTTCACCTGGAGAAAATGGCTACTTTGGGGTGGGGGGTGGACTCTATGGAATTATGCCATGCCATGGTCCTTTCCCTCCCCAAACCCCACTTTCTCCAGGTTTCTCCACCCAGATCTCCAGGAATTTCCCAACTTGGAGCTGGCAATCTGCATAGGTAAAGTAAAGGTAGTCCCCTGGGCAAGCACCGAGTCATTACTGACTCATGGGGGGATGTCGCATCACGACTTTTTCTTGGCAGACTTTTTGTTACGGAGTGGTTTGCCATTGCCTTCCCCAGCATGCATAGCATGTACATAAAGTCCATTCTTCCTTATTTGTAGCTGCTTCTTATGAGTTCGCAGAATCTCTTCCAGCAGAGATTGTGTCTCTGGAGCTTGGCAGCAGGCTACAGAGCGGCAGCCAGCTCTGGCTTCCACAAATTTCTGGTGGAATCGTGAAAAAAACTGGCTTTTCCCGATGTAACACTTCCAGAAATATAGGTCCTAAGACCAACGGGAAAACAATTATTTATCAATCATATATTACATATACATAATCATTCTTTTAATATAGCATATTACAATATTGCAGCCAATTTTTATCTTCGTTTTACAAGTTTCAGCATATAATTTATATTACGTATATCATTCAAGAATCCTCCCCAGGAGGATCAAGGGGTGCAGCGGCAAATTAATGACTTGTACTATATCAAAGTCCTTTCAGAAGCTGGTTAAACAAGTTCATGGTTTGTTCCAAGATGAAAAGTGGAACCATGCACAGCAGGGGGGGGGGGGACAGATGCCAAGCCTTCGGGTCAGGCAGCAAAGCTCTTGCTCATCTTTGCCGGATGCTGACACCAGAGGGCGCTTCAGGCTCTCAAATATACTCTGTACATCTAATTCCTTTGATGAGACAAAAGACAAAAGAAGGCAAAAAAGTTCAACTGCACCGTCCCTATTGCCATTTTTTAAATTTGACTTTTAAAAAAATCGGTGTAAAGCCTGCAGGAGTTTCATCTTCCTCCCAAATAAAGCACCATCTTGTATTAACCATCAATTCCTCTTCCCGGGAAGAGCCTGCGCCTGTACAACTTCGGGATGCAGCGTTAACCATTTTTCAAAATTCAGACTGGCTTTTGGTGTCCAAGGATGAGGCACGTTCTTTGCCATCCCTGCTCTAAACCTTTGAAGAAGCTGCAAACACCAAATCTGGTTGTTAAGTGGTTGGGGACCAAAGTAGTGCTCTAAAAAGTATGTCAGATTTGGCTCCCAGCAGCAGTTTTTATTATTCAGCTGTTGCATTAGCCATCAAAAATGGCAACCTGTCACTTCTGGTTACCAGTGATGTATTTTGCGGGTAGCTTGTGTACTCTGCTGCTGTAGTTGCTGTTTTGTTCCATCAGGAACGTGCAAGAAACCAGAACTCTGACCATGCACAGCACGAGGTGGGTGGGGGATGGATGGTTTGGGCTTCGGAGAGTACCAGCAACCCTATCAGAGTCACTGCCATAGAGATGCTCTCAGCTAAATTGCAGTTAAAGACACAATGCCTCCAATATGCACAGACTGCATTAGGGTGCTGGTTGTCTTCTGTTAAGGAACTAGTGTCTATGGTAACATATTCTTATGTCTATGCCATTTTTGTCACCCATTCTGTCAGGCTTCTGCTGTATCCTTCCACAGGTTGGGGTTTCTAACAGGCCATTTCAGATGCACAGTCCATCAAGAACAGCGCCCCACCATCTTCCTCCACAGGTGTCCATTTCTGGCAGAAAGGCCATTTCCATTGCACAGTTCTTCTTCCAGAAGTGGAATAGCAGAGATGTCACTATTTGCAAGAGAGATTCTCTCACCCAGGGAGGGTATATTGGACCAGCCACCACTCACCTGGCCGGCAGAGGGGCAAGGTGTGGGAACGGGCCTCCAGGGCATGCTCCCAGGATGGCACGACGGCATCACTTCCCAGGAGTGACATCTTTGCACCACCCCAAGAGCACGCCTGTGCTTTGCAGTGGGCTGATTTGGGCCCCAAACAAGCCAATTTGGGCCCGCAGCAAAGTGAGGACACACTTCTGTGCCTGTGGGCTGACATCACTTCCTGGAAGTGACATCATCATGCAGGCACAGGAGCGTGCAGGCAAGCAAGACAAGATAAGTGCTGGGAGGGTAAGGGGACCTGGCGACCCTAGGAGTGTGGGGGAGCTAAAAGCCCCCTGGAAAGGACACTCATAGGCCCTCACATGCCTCCTCTTACCTGCAACATGTTTATGAAATTAAGAAAGTATTGAAATGTAGGATGCAGGTCAGAGGTGTGGAGTTGGCAACGTTCTTATTACATAAACCAAAGAACTCGGTGGAAAACCACAAAGGAGGTCCAAAGAAATACAATTATAAATATATGATACATGAATATATTCAGGTGAAAAGTGACAAGTGCGTTCTATATAATTATTAATAAATATTTCAGATCAACATTCATAAATATGTGTGGATACACATATCCACAATACACAATACAGTTCTCTCTCATCGCAGCATGCCGCCTGTGCCTTTATGAGCACCACTGACAGACGGTAGGACCACAGGAGGAGCTGTCCCTGTATCACTGCATGCCCATTGAAAGGGACAGCCCTGTGATTCAAGCCATCCTCCGTAAAGCAACTGGCATTAGCGCAGGAGCCTACCTAGGACAAGGGAGTTGGCAACCGCACACCACAGCAGCAAAAGATTGTCGCCATCGGAAGCCCAAGACCCCTTTCTCCCACCCCATGTGTGCATGCTGAGAGGCCTTGTTTCCTGCATGAGCCTGATGGGACCCCCCCCCCCAAAAGCAGTAGAAATAAGAGGCTATCAAAACATATCACTGGTGGCAAAAAATGCCGTGTGTGTGTGTGCACTCAGAAACGGCAACGTGTGGGAGAAGATGGTGGGCTGCCGTTACTGGCAGGCTGTGCAATTGAAATGGCCTGTTCGTTGGAAAGTGCAGTCTGCGGAGGAAGATGACAGGAGCCTGACAGAATGTGCAACAGGAACGACATAGACATCCGAATTTGTTACCGTTGCGCTACTTCCTTAGCAGAGGGCTACCAGCGCTCGAATGCAGTCTGTACATACTTGGAGGCACTGTGTCTTTGGCTGCAGAATTTGGAGGAGAGACGGCAGGAGCTCCATTGTGGCTGGTCCTGGAGAGAAAGCTCCTAACAGTCCAAAGCCCCAAACATCCTTTTGTTTCTTTTATTCTGTACGTGCTCAGAGGCCTTGTTTCCTATGTGTTCCTGGTAGGAAGCACGAATTCAGATATATCCCCCATACTGTGTTCATTTACTATTTCCTCATGCCCTGAAACATCCATTTCCTTCCTGGCTCCTGTTGGTAGTTTATATTCAGGCAGGTGACCTAAGTGCGCTCACAGTCAAAAGACGCTTTGCCTGTTCCAAGTAACCACTCCCATCCCAACAGATATTCCATGGAATGGAATGGAACCTTCCCAAACGGTTTCATTCTGTGAAAATGATTTTGTGTAAAAGCAGTAAAAGTTAAAAGTAAATAAAAAAGCAGTAAAAGTAAAATCCTGTGAAAAAGCTGTGTGTGAAAGCAGAGAGTAGAAGTGCAAGTACAGTGACTGTATTCTATACAAATCAGGAGTTTTGGTAAGAATTTGAGAGCTGGGAATTTGCTATAAAGGAGACAAGATAAACCAAAGGAGAACTGCTGTAGCATAATGGTTAAGTGGTTGGACTGCAAATCAGCACTCTGCTAGTTCGACTCCCATGACTGCCATGGGCTCAGCAGGCGGCCTTTGGTAAGCCATGCCTCTCAGCTCTATCTCCCCAGCTGTAGGGATAATTATAACACTGATTTTATTAACTGCTCTGTGGCGCTAATCTATCCAGAAAGGTGGTATATAAGCATTCTTCCCAACTCTGAAAATGTTTTGCAGCAGGACAGATTTTTCAGTACTCTCCTTATCTAGATGGTTTTGCTCTGGTTATGTGCTAAGTTGCACATTACACAGTCTATCAACCTCCTTCCGCTAATTAAGGTCATGTAGACTATATTGTCTGCAGTTTGAAACTTTCTGACAGCACTCGTGGGCAACAGAAAGGGAATAAGTTCACTTGCTGCTTCAGTTGCTGCTATTGAGCGTGCTCCTTTGGAACTAGGCTTGCCCAGCAGCATTTAAAAGCCAAATCTGACAGGGATGTTCTTTTTAACACTACATTGGCATATCACTTGGCTTGTGAGTCTGTCAGCTGCCAACATGGAGTGATTCCGCACATGTTGGATAATGCACTTCCAATCCTCTTTATAGATCATTTGGAACGGATTTTTCATGTGCGGAACAAAAAATCCACCTCAAACGATTGATAAAGTGCATTGAAAGTGCATTATCCAATGTGTGCGGAATCAACGACGGCATGTAGAAATAGGACTTTGTTTCTAAAACACTCAAACAAAGGAATAGGCATAGAATTGGGGCTGGATCCGAAGTTTTCCTTCTCTAGACTGCGTAAGATTTAAAATAGCAACAGCCCATGTTTAATTGAGGGTGGGGGGAGGCCAGTGTACTAATTTGTACGGAGTTAAGCACTGTGTATTACTCTGCCTTGCAGAGGGTGGATTCAACAGTCTTTAGGGGACAACCAGACCAGAGGGTGTGAACTTCTTGCAGGCATCTCAATGCATTCTGATAAATGCGGTATCAATCTTCTTGCACGGTAGTCAGCAGGAGCAAGCCAGGGGGACATATGGCAGAACACAGCCACCATATGGCTAAACTTGCTTCTGCTGAAAACAGGTGCAACTTGGTTGGAAACACAGCAGCATGCTTACTTTAGCTGGAAGTGCTGAGAAACGTCCACTTGGCAGGATAAATGTACAATGGGCCACGATCTGAATGAGACACGAAGTAGCTCCCCAGCATGTCCTTGAATTAGACCCAGTGAATGGATCCTGGTTCATTGGACAAGAAAGGTGTGAGCAGATGGGTGAAGACTGGTGAAACTCTCTTCATTTTATCCTTTTGTGTGCTACGGGAATCCCAGAACCATTCATTCCTGGTAATGCTTTGTGCCAATTCAGTCAAGTGAACCTCTTCAGACTTGACATTCCCGATCTGTGTCCCAGAGAGAACTGGTAGTGTTGGAGGAAAAAATAAAGAACTTAGACTTCTGAAGATGCCAGTCACAGCTGCTGGCAAAACGTCAGGAACTACAATGCCAAGACCACGGCTATACAGCCCGGAAAATCCACAACAACCATCGTTCTCCGGCCATGAAAGCCTTCGACAATATTTTGACAATATAGCTTAGACTTCTGTCAGCCCAAACTACCTATCCAGAAAGGAGGCTGCCTGCTGCAACTCTACATGAGTCAGTGAGCTAGCCTCTTCCAGACAGCCCCTTATGGGGGCAGCTAACTTTGCTGTATCTCATTGGGTGTGATGGGATGACTCAATTATTTTCAGTGCAGAGATGCTGGAAGATGGCCTGCCTTCGGCTATGTGTCTCTGCATGAGTCACAGCTTTAACATGGCAGCTTGATCTTTCAACCCGCCTTCCCCTTGTCTGATCACATCAAAGATCAGGAATGGGATTATTCTTTCTGGAAACAATGATGTGCATGGGGTGGGGGGAGGTCCCTTATACCCGTCGTCACTCTCTTCACTGACATGGGGTTACTGGCAGAGAGGATGGTGGGTACTGATGTAGTTTAAAATCTTATGCTGGTTTTGCTTGAATTGGATGGTACCATATTAAACCGTTTTATCATGCTCCTTTATGCTGTTTTGAGTGTTTTTACTATTTTTTGTTTTCTGTGTTGTTGGTGTTTTATGCTGTTGGCATTGCTTTGACTGGTTATATGATTTTACAGTTTTGTTATGTTTTGTATTTTGATTTGGAAATTGCTGCAGGCAAATTTTTAGAGAAATAAATTATACAGGGCCTTCATTGGCGACGGCTTGTGATCAGGTGGCTTCATCTTTTAAGGTTCACTTCCGCCCTTCTCATGGCGCTCAACCTGATGCTTTCTTAGCAAGCTAGCTAGCAATCTTTCTTGGCACAGTTTCAAGGTGTTTCAACACAGAAGCAAGCTCAAAAACCTTGTGATGTTTTATTTATAATTATTGGTGTCTAAGGCACATTATATACAAGACGCAAAGTGCACAAACAATAACCTTTCCCCCAAGGAGCTCATTATCTTGATAGCAGAGATCCCCAGGTATGCCGCTCTGAGCTCCTTGGAGA
Organism: Eublepharis macularius; assembly: GCF_028583425.1. NCBI lineage: Eukaryota > Metazoa > Chordata > Lepidosauria > Squamata > Eublepharidae > Eublepharis > Eublepharis macularius. The sequence continues at coordinate 36,585,582 of NC_072805.1, forward strand.
GAAAATGAAATACGGCACGGTAAATAAAACCATAAAAGGAAAGAAAGCACCTGCTGCCAACGGCACGTGATCGCTTGGGATCATCCGTTAGCCTCATGGTGTGTTGTAGGGCTAAATAAGTTGGGGGGATATCTAGTCCCCAGCACTATCCAAATTTCATGGAGGCTGCAGTTCTATACAGTCATTCTTGGTTTCAAGGCTGACAGTAAAAGAAGCAGGAAGAGAAGATATGCTATATTTACCTTATTGACTTCATTTAATAATAATAATAACATTCGATTTATATACTGCCCTTCAGGACAACTTAACACTCACTCAGAGCAGTTTACAAAGTGTGTTGTTATTATCCTCATGACAATCACCCTGTGAGGTGGGTGGGGCCGAGAGAGCTCCGAAAGAGCTGTGACTGACCCAAGGTCACCCAGCTGGCTTCAAGCGGAAGAGTGGAGAATCAAACATGGTTCTCTAGATTAGAGTCCCACCGCTCTTAACCACTAACAACAACATTCAATTTATATACTTCCCTTTAGGACTACTTAATACCCATTCAGAGTGGTTGACAAAGTGTGTTATTATTATCCTCATAACCATCACTCTTTGAGGTGGGTGGGGCTGAGAGAGCTCTGAGAGAGCTGTGACTGACCCAAGGTCACCCAGCTGGCTTCAAGCGGAGGAGTGGGAAATCAAACCTGGCTCTCCAGATTAGAGTCCTGCCGCTCTTAACCACTACACCAAATTGGCTCTCCAATGGGATCTGCAGTGGCTGAGAACATCCTTCTCTTTTCCTCCACTTTATACTCACAACAACCCTGTGAAGTATGTTAAGTGGATTATTAAAGCTGAGCTTGGCCATGATATCACATGCTCTCCTTCTCTAGCTCCCCACTACAAGCAGAGTCAGGATATCACCTGAACCATCTCCAGTTACCATCCTCCTCATTTTAACAGGTAGGGGGACTTGAAACAAGAGGAACTTATTGGATTTTTGAATGGGTCCACCCTGCATTAGACAAGATGTGCCTTCCAGCACTGTTAGCACAAAACAAGTTTGCGAGGCCTACGCCTGTTAGCTAACACAGTGAACAGTACAAAAACTGCTTTAGAAACACAAAAACTTGTTACGTTCCCATTCTCCTAGACCCTGTTAGCAAGCATGCACCAATGGGGACGTCTTGCTGTCATCAAGATCAAAGATGGAGCCATGTTGACAGGAATTAAAGGACACAGTATTTTCAAGGCACTCAGCCTTTGAAGCTCTGAACAACGGAACATTATCTTCATCACCATTCTGGGGAAGGTCAGGAAGAGGCAGCGGAATCTATACCTACACACAATTGCAGAAACAGCCAGGATCTTCTCCTTTTCCTTTGTTCTGGCTTACTGGGCATGTTTTTTGTCTCTTAGTATTGCAAAGATTGCATATTACTATTTTTTCTGCCAAAGCAAATTGCACCTGGATTCAAGAACAGGTGCTTACCATGCCATCCAGGGTGAATACTCAACTTTGGGTGTTTCTGAGGATTGCATTCTACTATATAATTCTCCCACTATCTATCTATCTATCTATCTATCTATCTATCTATCTATCTATCTATCTATCTATCTATCTATCTATCTATCTATCTATCTATCTGTCTATCTGTCTATCTGTCTGTCTGTCTGTCCGTCCGTCCGTCCGTCCGTCCGTCCGTCCGTCCGTCCGTCCGTCCGTCCGTCCGTCCGTCCGTCCGTCCGTCCGTCCGTCCGGGGCTTTTTTTCAGCTGGAGTGCAGTGGAACGGAGTTCCGGAACCTCTGGAAAATGGTCACATGGCTGGTGGCCCCGCCCCCTGATCTCCAGACAGAGGGGAGCTTAGATTGCCCTCCACGCTGGAATGTGGAGGGCAGTCTAAACTCCCCTCTGTCTGGAGATCAGGGGGGGCGGAGCCACCAGCCATGTGACCATTTTCTCCGAGGGCAACTCACTGAGTTCCACCACCTCTTTTCCCAGAAAAAAGAAATCTGGAACAGAAAACTGAAAACAGAATTGAAGCAAAGTGTTAAGTATTAATATGATGCATTAAATGCTGCAAAAATTACATAGTAGGATCCTATTTACAGTAATAGGCAGCAAGAGCTATACACAGTAATATAGACCAGAATTGCCCTTTACCCAAGAAACTCTGAACCATTTTGTTACGGTACAATTTAATGATTGTTAATTTGTAATTCTGTCTCTTGGCCACAAGGAAAAATAGATTAAAAAACGAAACAAAATACATACACAATTAAGTAATTGGCCAGAAAGGAGCAGATGCAAGGAACGTGGTTCCTCCTTTCGCTGCTGGTAGGAACTAATTACCAGCTTTCCTGAGGTCGAAGTGAATACATTCTGGTCTTTGTCACCAGCTTGAGAAATGAGAGTTGCAGGACAGTCTTATTGCTTGCGTACAGACAAGAAGACCAGCAAGGGAAGACCAGCCTAGATTCGACCAGATATAAGTTCTAACTTTCCGATGAATCTCCTTGCCTTCCCTTGAGGCCTTTGTAAACCTGAGGGCAAGGCGTAAGCTGCTTTGGGAGACAATTGTGAGGAAAGCGGGATATAAAGATATTAAATAAATTAATAACGGACCACATGTCCCACTGATTTCAGTTGATTTTGATTGATTTGATTTGTTCAATTTTAGCCTGCCCGCCCTGCAAGCAGGCTCAGGACGGGTTACAACATAATAGTCACTTATAAAGATAAAACCAGCATATATAAAATCAAAATTAATCAATATACGATATAAGATACAGTAAAATAATAGGATTCCAAGATATGGCATCTGGCATGCAGATTGAATAGAGCACCCAAAGCATTGCTGGTCAGATGAATGGGCAGAGATCCACCAAGACTGAAAGCAGCAGGAGACGGATCAGAACCAGAGCAGGGAAGGCTGGTAGGGCAGTTCGACATCGCCTCAGCCACAGAGATAGGCCTGGTGGAGCACCTCCGTTTTACAGGACTGGCGGAACTGCAGCGGATCCCACAGGGCCTGGATCTCAACAGGGAGAGCATTTCACCAGGCTGGTGCCAGAGCCAAAAAGGCTCTAGCCCTGGTCAAGGGCCAGGCAAACATCCTTAGGGCCAAGGATCACCAACAGATGTTGATCAGCTGAGCGTGAAGCCCTCCGGGGGATGAACGAAGAGAAACAGTCCCGTAGACATGTTGGCCCCAGTCCGCTAAGGGCTTTAAATGTCAAGACCCCCTTTGAGATGGGGGACCTTTCCCGATGGGTCCTTGGAAGAGTATTTCTCGTGTCTGACTTCCCCTTACCTTCAGAGAGCATGCATGTTAACTCGGTTTAACGTTCTTCCTTCTGCTGTATTGTAAGGGAGGTTTAAGAAAATCCCATGCTCCTCTAGGCTTTGTGCTTGTGGTCTGAGGGAGGTAGAAAGTACTGAACATGTTCTTCTGTATTGTTTATTTTATTGTGATATCTGTGCTGTGTATTTAGAACCTCTTCTGCAAAATCATGAAGGGCAATCTGATGTCAGTAAGACTTTCCTCCTATTATTCACCCCAAACCACGAGGCCATTGAGTCCGTGGCCAAATTCCTCGGTCGTGCATCCAAGAGGAGATGATTGGTTTAAATATTCAGGTAATGGTGGACTGACTGTGCATGTTCACGTTGTTATGCCAATAGAGGTATTCTTAAATGGTATGGTAAATGTCAAGACCAAGACCTTGAGTGATCAAGATCACAAGTCTAAGTCAAAGACAGCTAAATAGGCCTTCTTAGAATCCTACTCAGGTCCATTCAGTGGGGTTTATTTCCAGGGAAGTGTCCTTAGAATTGCACTGAAAGTCTGTCAGCCACCATACAAGGGACATTACTGCAGAGTAAGGTGAAGGAGAGGGGTGTGTGCACACGTGTGCGTACAAGAAATGTGTTGCATTTAGGGATGGGCTGCCTCTCAACAGGCAGAACATCTGCCTTACAAGCAGAAGGTCCAAGATGGTTGTTGTGGGTTTTCCGGGCTGTATTGCCGTGGTCTTGGCATTGTAGTTCCTGACGTTTCGCCAGCAGCTGTGGCTGGCATCTTCAGAGGTGTAGCACCAAAAGACAGAGATCTCTCAGTGTCACAGTGTGGAAAAGATGTAGGTTATTTGTTATCTTTTCCACACTGTGACACTGAGAGATCTCTGTCTTTTGGTGCTACACCTCTGAAGATGCCAGCCACAGCTGCTGGCGAAACGTCAGGAACTACAATGCCAAGACCACGGCAATACAGCCCGGAAAACCCACAACAACCATCGTTCTCTGGCCGTGAAAGCCTTCGACAATACACAGAAGGTCCAAGGTTTCACCCCTGGCACCTCCAGTTTCAAGGATCAGTAAAGAGGTATGTGAAAGATGTCAACCAGAAAGCTTATGGCAGGCAGAGTGGACATTGCTAGACCAATGGTCTGATTCAATGTATGACAGCTTCATGTGTTCGTGTGTGCACAGCCCTCCACTGTTGTGTGGTATAGGAAAGCTGTGGATTCTGCATTTCCAACAAGGTAAAGTGTCCATTTAGGAGGGGGGGGGGAATCTTCTCATCAGTCTAGATGGATTCTTTGATACTCTTGGGGGCTGTTTGCTCAAGAAATAATACATTATTTTAAAAGCATTCCCTCAATTGCTGCGGGTTCATAAATAACCCCAGAAGAGGTCTCCTAGGACTAAGAAATGACAGGCGAAGTTCAATTCAGCTAATTTGTAAGCAGACTAATTAGCTAATTATAGGGAGGGCTGCAGAAGGGTGATATGATTCCAAGAGTTGACCCGACGAGAAGCAAGCTTGTCTTCAGAACCACAGAATCGAATGTAGAAAGGAGTTTGCAAGCTGCTTCCCTGACTGATTGGTCCCAGGAAGATGGCTTATACTGAATTAGGCCGTTGGCCCATCAAGGGCAGTATGGTTTACTCAGACCGGCAGCGGCTCTCCAGAGTCAGGCAGAGGTCTTTCACAGCACCTACTACCTGGTTCTCCAAACTGGAGATGCCGAGGATTGAACCTGGGACCTTCTGCATGCCAAGCAGAGGCTCTTTGACCGAGCCACAGCACACACACACCCAGAAGCACACCAGTGTATCTTAGGAATGAAAGAGATCAAATAATTAACAGTGCAATCCTAAGCAGATCCAGAGGAGTTAGCCGTGTTAGTCTGTAGTAGCAAAATAGTAAAAAGTCCAGTAGCACCTTTAAAACTAACTAACTTTATTGAGGCATAAGCTTTCGAGAGCCACAGCTTTCTTCGTCAGATACATCTGATGAAGAGAGCTGTGGTTCTCGAAAGCTTATACCTCAATAAAGTTGGTTAGTCTTAAAGGTGCTACTGGACTTTTTACTAACCTAAGCAGTCTAAGCCCATTGAAATCGAAGGGCTTAGACTGGAGTAACTCTGCTTAGGATTGCACTGCAAATGCTACTCTGAGCCCATCGTAAACACCCAGAGGAGGTTACTCGATGTGTCTCTGCATGATGGACTTTTACATGGGGTGGACAATTCTGCTATGTCTCTGCATCAGACATGATGGGCAAGAATCAGCTGTGTAAATAACACTGTGATACACTTATTACTATTTTAACATATAACAGGCTTTCTAGAGATGTTCGTTTAACATACATTGTGACCAGATGGTAAAGGATTTTTTTTTGTTTGAGTTTATAAGGATATAATAATAAAAAAGGCATGTCTTTGTAAACAACTACACGTATTGAGCAGAAAGCCTGTTATAATAGCAATGTGTATTACAGCATTATATACACAGTTGATTTTTACTTATATTTTGGGACTGAAGCTGTGTTGCCTAGTTTTTTTGTTCTGATATGATGAGATCAATTGCTCCTGATGCAGAGATGGGACACAATTACTTACCGTCAAAGGAAGTTGGCAGAGAATTGGGCTGTTTTCACACGTGCCCGTAAGATTGCGTGAAACTTACGGAACAAAGCATCTTCCTAACATGATTTCCTGGCATGATCCCCTTTAATGGCATGATGACGTCAGAAATGGCGCCATTAAAGGGGATCATGCCGGAAAACCGCGCTAGGAAGACACTTCGTTACGTGAGTTTTACGTGATCTTCCGGAGGCTTTGGCCATGTGGTCTGGGTACCTGTGCATTCAAGAAAAATTCTAGTTAAAAAAAACTAACCCCCTTCCTCCTTAGACCCTTTCCACGTTTCCTATCAAGACCATAGATTATAATAATTTACTGATTTATACATGTAGAGAAAGTAGATGGAGTGAGACTTTTCTCCTTTTTCTATAATTCTAGCAACTCAAGGATGCCCAGTGAAGTTACTGATAACAGATTTAGGACGGGCAAAAGCAAGTTCTTTCAATAATGAGCTTGCAGGACTCACTCATAGTTCATAATGACTGCCACTGCCTTAGATGGGTGAGAAAGGGGGCTGGGAGAATTCGTGGAGGAGAGTTCCATCGAAGGCAAAAAGAGAATCAGGCTTGTGGGCCTTCTGGTGGTATCTGGTTGGCCACTGTGGGATGCAGGATACTGGAATATAGGGACCCTCGCTTTGATGCAGAAGGGCTCTTCTTCAGTTCTTTGAATGATACTGAGCGCATTGACTCTCTACAATGTCTGCAATAGAAGAAGGAGATCTGTATCATCAGCAAGTGAGGGAGAACTCGGCGGGGAAAAGAGTCCATTGCGTAAAAACATTTCATCATCTGTTTCTATCCAGATAAAAATCACCAACATATGTGTGAAACTAGTTTGGGATGAAACCAATCCTCGACAGCTTGTGTGTGCTTTGGACTGTCACGACCAGTTTGTTGTGACAGCAGAACTGCGATCCAAAATGGGATTTTGTCAATACGGGTAAATGACGGGCATCTTCGGTGTCCTAATATCTCGTTAAAAAAAAGGATTAGCAGTATCTTGAAGGAAGAGATCAAAGCTTAGTGGATGAACAATTATGATACCAGGATCCTAATTACTCGCACATCAACACAACGTGCCCCCCGCCACTATACCAATGGCTCACTTCTCACGGTCTGCCGGTAGGTGCTTTGTTGCCCAATGGAAGCAGAAACCCTGGTTTGGCCATTCGAGAGGGCTGGTACTGTTAAATCCCCATGCCCTTCTGTGCTTGAGAAGCACTTGTATTATCCTGTCCAGATACTGAGATCCACAAATGGTGCTCTCCTGCTGGAACAGCTTTAGTTGAGGTTGACATGAGTTTGCTGGGACTTTCGAGTGGGCTTTTTTGGACGGTACGCCTCGCAGCCCCAGAAGATAAGGCTAACGTTGTCCATACAGATCTGCCAGAAGAAAGTTTTGCTTTAGTTCAGTTTGGATTGGAAAAGGACCAAGGTTGTGGGTTGGCTGCTCTTCAGTTTTAAAACAAACGGTGCTATCCAATTTTAACTTTTGCACTGCCTCAAGCATCTTTGGATGGAAAAGTGGGTTGACGAATAGTCTTAAGGAATAAAATAAAGAAATGGAAAGCCTCTTGGCTGCTGGGAGAGCGGCTGTAGCATAGTGGTTAAGTGGCTGAGCTGTGAATCAGCAGTCTGTTCATTGGACACTTGCTACTACCATGAACTCTGCAGGTGGCCTTGGGTAAGTCACTTCTCTCAGACCCTGCTCCCAGCTGTATTGTGGGGAAAATAGTAACACTGGTTTTGTTTGTCACTCTGAATGGGGCACTAATCTGTCTAGAAGAGCAGTATATAAACACACTATTGGTTGTTGTGGATTTTCCGGGCAGTATCGCCATGGTCTTGGCATTGTAGTTCCTGACGTTTCGCCAGCAGCTGTGACTGGAGTCTTCAGAGGTGTACCACCGAAAGACAGCAGTGCCACACCTCTGAAGACGCCAGTCACAGTTGCTGGCGAAACGTCAGGAACTACAATGCCAAGACCATGGCGATACTGCCCGGAAAATCCACAACAACCATCGTTCTCTGGCCGTGAAAGCCCTCAACAATATATCAAACACACTATTGTTATTAGATTGGGTTCTGTTCCCTTGAGAAGCCCATCCTCCGCTCTGGATCCTGACAACTTCATCAGTGGAAATTCTGTACCTGTATCCCTGTAATGCTAGTCATTGGTCTTTGCGCGTACTTTGCAAGAACGCCTAATAAACGCTTTGTGACTGAATATACTATACAAAAGATTGATACGACTACCCAAAATCCCTGCAGTTCATTACAAAAGAAGGATCGTCTCTCCCCGCTGGGATCGCCCGCCCTCATGCATTCAAACTGCGGCTGAAGCAGCACTCAAATTCCCCCTTTAATTTAGCATCCTGTTCAGCTTCCAGACGATTTCTCTGTAAGAAAGTTGGTTTCAATTACTCAAGAGCTATTTCCCTTTTCACTGCGAGTTTAATTTCCTTAATGTTCCCGTAATCATATTATGGTTTACAAAGGTAATGGCATTAGATAGACTAGCTTTGTGTGTAAATGTAATGATATAATTAAGATTGTATGTCCTCAAATAATTGATTCCTTTGGGGGAAAGCCTGTCTTTCCAAACATTTCCAACAACCCAGAAACATGTTAACTTTTCATCGTTTTATCTGCCTGGTGATGCAGCCATTTCAGAGGGAGAATTCGGTGGGAACAAACTTGTTGGAGATTTCTCACTTTTAACTTGCATGCTGAACAAAACTACTCACTGCTATGTAGAGCCGTGCTGGAAGGAGCTAGATATGTCAAGAGATGTGTGGCTGCCATAGAAACTGGCAGCTCTGTGTCTATTCTAGTAATGTCTAGAAAGAAAAAGAACATATGAAAGAACAATGCTGTTCTTTTTGTGTCCTTGCTCCTGTGAGTGACAGTCAATGAAGTGGAATAAGGGCAGGGGAACGCTGAGAAATATACACAGAGGGTTCTGGTTTCAGTGGTAGCCATGAGTCTCTAACACTAGCAGCAAATGGAAAAAAACAGGTGTTTCTGCCATTCTTGGGAAAGGAAGAATGAAGAGTCATGATCTTCTATAACTTAGATCCCTGTAATGTGAATCAAGTCTCTGAGAGCGGAACCACAAGTGATGCCTGACACAGGTTGGACACTTGCCAGCTTCCCTCCAGTTTTGATGGGAAATGTAGGCAGCTTGGTGGAATGTTGGACAAGTGACAGTTGAAAAGTCCATTGGACAGCATTCAGAGAGCCAAGCTGCAAGACCAGGATGCCTACATTTCCCATCAAAACTTGAGGGAAGCTGACAAGTGTCCAACCTGTGTCAGGCGTCACTTGTGGTTCTGCTCTGAAAGAGGTACAGGCAGTTCCTAGGGGAAGCACAATTTCCAACCTGATCCGTTCAGATTTAGTGTATGACACTGCAGGCGTGCAAAACGGCCTCTCTTGCTACTTGAGGGATGCTACTAGGTCCTGAGTTAGCCCTTCACCTAACAGTGACATTGCCCTGTATGGGGAATTTAACGTGCCTCCTTGGGGCCGTTTCGCTCAGGAGGCCTAATCTACCTCTTCCCACGTGCCAATCTGAGTAGGGCCCACTGGACTCAGGAAAGTACAGAACGGCAGAGCACATCTCTTGCCCCAACTTGGGGACACCCCTAAGGAGAATGCGATGTGTAGTTGGGTCCTTGAATCACAGCATTTGGAATTTGCTTGCAGAGTTACTGAGAGAAGTTGCATTTTGAAGAATTCAGAAGATGGGTGTTGCTGTGACTTTGGTACTGCCTTTGTGCTTGCATCAGCACCCCATTTTATACTTGCTCTGGCAGTGTACTTGTTAATACACAGCCTATTGCAATAACATCAGTGCGGATCCAGACTAACAATTCCACGGACACAAAGATTTCCGTCCAAGAGCATGATTTTCGTGCCTCCCCACCCCCGTGGCAGTGTGAAATGCTCTCCAAATCCTGCTCATGGGGGTCCCTCTTTTGAGAGAGAGTAGGATTTGGGGGAGGGGGTTATTTTAGGCTGCCATGTCTGGGGGAGAAATTATGCCCCGGGGATGAAAATTCTTGTGCCCATGGAAATATCTAGTCTGGATCCAAATCTTTTAAGTTTTGAAAGGGAATTTGCCCAGGAAAAGCTGCCTGGAATTTACCACCATTCAAGGGAGAGGAAGCACCAAGACAAATTTCGGTTGGTCCAAAGAGGAAAGTGAGCCAAGCTCATCCTGCCGAGCATAGCCAACTATCTACTTTATTCGATGTTGACTAAGGGTGGTATATTTTTAATTGCAGTGATATTTTCTGCAATTCAAGGATGCTGTTAGGAAGCATTGGCAGTTCATGTAAGGCTTTTCCGAGGGTAATGGCTGCAGCTTGTCTAAAAGAGGGAAGGGATTGTTGTTGACTAAGCTTCTTTAACTGAAAGGTGACAATATGAGCTGGTTCTTATTGACTTGCTGTCTTTGAAGAGCGATGGAGGGGGACTTGGGGGCTTGTCCCCCCCCCTCATCATAATGCAGTTCCCTTTACTTTTAAACCTTATGATTATTTATCGTTGAATGTGGTTTTGTTAACTGTGTTGTAAAGCTGCAATCCAGCTCTCTCTGGGGCTGTTTTATATATCAGGATTGGAAAAATGAGACACTTAGATCCATTTGCTCCAGAATCACTTGCGTGTTGCATCAAGAAATATTCCTAAACTAAATTTCAAGCTAGTGTGGTGTCACCAGAGAGTGTTTGACTAGGGAGATCTGGGTTCAAATCCCCACTTTGCCATGAATTTTACGAGGTGACCATGGGTCGGTCGTCATAACCGTCATCGTTAAAATCTTCATCCGCATCCCGCCTTTCTCACTGAGATCCAAGGCGGATTACACAGGGCAAGTGAAAATACAATATAATCAACAGCTAGGATATTCACTGATCAAGGTACAATAACGAACAGCATTTAGGACATTCAGTGAAAGAGATTTGATAGGATATGGAAGCAGAAAAAAAACTGAGAAACAAGCATTAAGCCAAGCACGGAGATGAAATCTTTCTGAAACCAAGTGTTACTAAATTACGCGGCATATTTAGCAACACAGAAACTGCCTAGTAGGCGCATGTCTGCCAGTGCTCCATAGTAGGGTTGCCAGTCCCCCACTGGGGGCAGGGGATCCCCTGCTCCCACCCCCACTCCCCACCCCCTCTTAGCTGGCCAGTGGGTGAAAAGGTGGGGGAATGAGCCTCCTGAGGTGCACTCTCGGGTGGGGCAGCATGCTCTTGTGTGTCGCAGCAGCCCAAATCAGACCGGATTCAGCCTGAATTACGCCGCTGTGGAGCTCTGGTGAAATATGCTGTCAAGGGAATTATAATGTGAGCGAAAACTCGGATGTGTGATTTGCACAGAGTTCACAAGAGTCTGGACATTCAGGCTTCTGTTTTCCTTCCGAAAATGTGGAGGGATCTACACCTCTCTCATTCTTGCCATCGCAGACTGATTCTCTGGTGAGAAACCGACAGCCAGGCTAGTTACTTGTGAATAAGTTCCTGTGATGACTGATAAATACACAGTGCACAGCTGTGCCGGCTCTTCCCAGAGCAAAGTAAAATATATCTATTTCTCATTGAAGGCCCAAGGGCTTAGGTCTGTGAAAACATTTTGAAAATTACATCTGGTCATGTTTCTTTTCGAAAACATTGGCAAGGCCCCTTTCGCTGTCTGGAGGCCTACTCACCTCTGCTCCCTGTTTTGCCCCTTGCAGAGTTAAGATGTTTTTCCTGGCTTGGGCCCCCCTCCTCCCATCACATCTCAGAGCAGATCAGTGATGCGGTTTGCATCTTGCTCCGTTTCTCTTGTGTTTTGTGTCTCCTCTCTAATAGAGCTGTCCTAAGCAGAATTATTCCCTTCCAAATCCACTGACTTCAATGGACTTAGAAGGATGTAACTCTTAACTTAGGATTCTGTCCCAGCCACAAGACAATGCATTATTTTCTTGCTAAGTCTCTCCATCAAAGAAGAAGGCTTTCTTTTTGAAGTTTCAAACAGCCCATTATATCCATTTTCTTTTCTTTTTTAAAAATCATGTTGGGATAAGAGTTGCTGATGTGTTTGTGTGCACCTGTTTTGAAAACCTCTTTGTCCATTTGTCTCTGTTAAGTAATTCCCTGCTTACAAAAGTCCTTTCTTCCCACCATTGATCTTTAAAAAAAACCCACTTTGAATTAGAATGGATCAGCTCCACTGATGGTGTTTTCCTGTGGGGCAGGAGACCTTCTGCTAGCAGAACAGACCCATGGCGTCAACCCTGTGGTTGTAAAGAATCACTTTGCCTGCTGCCCTAACTTTCTCCTACCTCATTGCTCAGTGGAGTTTACAATTCATGGCCATACCATATAAGAGTGTGTGAAAGAGTGTGTTTTTTGGCCTGCCTTGCACACACTTTTGGGATCGCCTGTCAGTTTTGGAATATGCAAAGAAAGAAACTACAAGGTCAAAAGGTAAGATTCAACAGTTAAAAATTTATAAACCGTTATACCAATGCACAGAGCAGCCAATCCCAACCACGAAATGATCTGAATTATAACCCCTGCACATCTGCCAACAGAAAAGCTTTCCTGTATTGGATTTTCCCCCACCTGAGTTTTTCCAAGCAGTTGCCCAGGCAGGCTTTTCTAGGGAAGGAAGGAATTCCTCCAGTGCAGAGGAGGACACAGCAAAGCCCATAATCTTTCTTCAGTTAGTAAAAGTACCTGGAGCATATGTAAAGGGAGCTGTTCCTTCAGGTATGTTAGATCTAGATTAATTAGGTCTCTAAGGTCAAAACTGGGAGCCAAGCTACAAGTGACAAATGACACTTGCCTGGCAAGTGAACAGACTCACGTGTATTCCTCCCTGTTCACTTGCCATTGATCAAGTGGAGAGCAAGTGAACGGCAAGTGAACAGGGAGGAATACACGTGAGTCTGTTCACTTGCCAGGCAAGTGTCATTTGTCACTTGTAGCTTGGCTCTGGGTTAGATTGGAGTCAATCCCTGCTGATCCAGCTACAGATGTAAAGACCCATATATCTATATTTTTTAAAAATCTCATCCTTCCACCAATGAGTTCAGAGCAGCACACAGGGTCCTCTCTTCCACCCTGTGAAGTAGACGGGGCTGAGAGTGACTGAATCAAGGTCACCCAGTGAGTGTTGTGGCAGCGCTACATTACACCGGCTCTCTGCTGTGTTGCAAAAGCATGTAAAAAGGAGGTTATCTTCACACAACACAGAATGTATGGAATTCACTGCTGCAAGATACAGCAATGGCCACCGGTTTACATGGCTCACATAAGGTGTTAGAGAAATCAGTGGAGGCACCTGTTAGCGGTTAGTAGCCAGGATGGCTCATGGAACTTGCGTTGGAAGACTGAGCACCTTTGAATACCAGATGCTGGAGGAACAACATTGAGGAAGAAGGACTTTTCGTGCCTCTTTTTGGACTTCCCACCAACATTTGGTTGGCTGCTTTTGGAAGCAGACTGGGTCCGTACACTGAATTCTCTACAAATACAGCCTCTCTCTCCCACTCCGTCAATTCCAGCACATCATGGGCTACGAAAGGAGAGAAACAATCCATTTTTAAGTGTCATAATCAGACTGCATTAAAGTAACAGTTCAACCTGTCCCTTCCATCTCCATAAGGTATCCCTCTCTCCTCTCCAGGACTGGAGACCTGATAGCTGAACTATCTAACCCAGAGATGCTCTTACTTTCTTAAGAGATTATTCCTCGGTAGACTTCTTTCCAAAATGCTCTTTGGGGAAGGGCTATTGATCAGTCTCATGAGAACAAACAGGAGCAAAGGGATTCCGCAAATATTCAGCAGATGTGAAGCCAGCCAGTTCGGATAGCTCAACCGGGGCTCCTCATCTGATCCTGCATCCTAGGTAATTTCAATTTGGCTGCAGCAAGCGGCACAGGCAAAAGCATCAATGCATTCCAACAACTCCTATGAAGAAGAAGGGTTTGGCTGTAAACATGCAGCAGAGGGGCAAATAAGAAAGCTCTGCAGGAAAATTAAATATAGTGAAACTATGGGTCTCGTCTCACCTTCTGAAACCTGTATCTTTTTTTAATTATTTGTCTTTTCCATTGTAGATCCTGTATGCTAAGATGAAATTCTCAATTATTACAAAGCCTAAGTTGTTTGCAAATGCCACTGCTTTAGAAAACCACCTTCCTTAGTTCCTTTATTCTTGTTTCTCTGCAATCCTGCGGATATACTGACATTTTCATCAAAGCCTCCCTGTTTGTGTCTTCTTGGCCTCTTTGCTTTAGTTTGTCCCAAAACAGTTTGGTGGTTGGTTATTCTCCAACCATCTCACCCCATCCACATTAGAAAGCAGAAAATTTTGATGGTTTCCACAAAGATTATCTGCCCTGAGTTCAATGCTTTTGGACAGCAGTTTTTTTTCTTTACCTCTCGTAAGATTATGGGGCAATTTAGGATTCCCAGGAGCCTGCCGGTGGTGGGCAAACTCCCAGGAATTTGCCCCCTCATCCACCGATCGGTCAGCGATTGGCAGGAGGTGGCAGGCTCTTGGAGGTTGTCTGCCACTGGCAGGCACCTCATGAATGCACGCTGTAAGCGTGCTCTCAACAGGTGCGGAGACGTCACTTCCGGAAGTGACATCATTGCACCGGCCATGGGAGCATTCCTGTGCTTTGTTTGGGGCTGATTAGTGTCAGGTGCTCAGGATCACCTGTCATGTTCAATACCCCCCTGCAGCTGAAGCTGTTGGGGTGATTCTGTTATTTGAACCTGGGGTGGGAAACTGAGAACAGGAGGTGTTTGTTCCCGTTGTAATCTCTCCCAAATCTGGGAACCTGCTTGACCTTGAACAGTCCATGAATCACACAGCCTGTTTTCCTGTCTGCAGAGTTAGAGGACTGTTAAGAGAAAGGGGGGGATCAGGAGTAGCCTTGGGGAACCTATATCTGCTTGATACTTGTCTGTAGCCACCAGTCCTAGCAAGGATGGCATAAGTGTATGATACTGGCATCTTATCAATAAAGAACTTTTACTCATGAAGTGAAGTCTCTTGAGAGTCACCTAGCATCTTTACAATTTGGGCCCTAAATGGGCTGAATCAGCCCTGTGCAGAGTGCGGGAGCATTCACGTGACCAGTGCAGCGATGTCACTTCAGGAAGTGACATTGCTTGTGCCCGGCACAAGGTAAGTGCAAGGGACTCTACCCTCCCAGTGAGAGGGTAGAAGGACCAGGTAACCTTACCTGGAGGTCACCCATCACCGGCAGGCAGCTCAGGAACACGCACAGCCGGGGGGGGGGGGCATGTCACTTCCAGAAGTGACATTGTCTCGCTGGCCATGGGAGTGTTTCCGTGCTTCGTTTGGAGCCAATTTGGGCCCCAAACAGGATGAATCGGCCTCATGTTGAGCACACGAGCACTCCTGTGGCTGGCATGATGACATCACTTCTGGAAGTAACATCAATGAGCAAAGTGTGCATGCACGCACAAGGACCGTCCACACAAGCAACACAAGGCAAGTGCCAGGTCCCCCCACTTCCATGAGGAGGGTATAGGGATAGGGTTGCCAGGTGCTTATCATCTCCCATCAGGAGGATGGAGTCCCTGGCACTTACCTTGTGCACGGCACAAGGTCCTCTTTTGTGTGCGCCCCAGAGCCGACATGATGACATCACTTCTGGAAGAGCCGTTATTATGCTGGCTGCGTGAGTGCTTCCATGAGCCGCATGGAGCCGATTTGGCACATTTGGGGCCCAAATCGGCTCCAAACGAAGTGCAGGAATGCTCCCATGGGCAGCGCAACGACATCACCACTGGAAGTGACGATGCTACACTGGTTGGGAGCATGCACATGGCTTATGTTCCTGAGGTGCAATCTCTGGGAACTTTCCCAGTGAGCCTGGGTGACTGCTGTGTAGGCAGGAAAATTAGGATTTTCCGGCTCACGTGGTAGCCATTTTCCCAGTCTCCAAGCCCAAGCCTACATAGTGAGGCCTAGTGGTTCCAGGGAAGCCTGTACTAGAGTGACTATAGGACCTACATTTCCCAGGTCCCCTTTGGACTTTGTGATTGGTTAATGGGAGATTTGGAGGGAAAAACAACACCAATAGAGGGGGGTGGTGCCTGAGAGAAGGGATAAAAGGCCTCACCACAGTGGGAGAGCGTTCACTTCTAGGGAGAAGAGCTGAGGAGAGGCTGGTGCAGATGGAGGGATCCCTCATCCAGAAGGGGGTGGGTCAGTTGAAGCCAGTTACCAGGAGACAGCTAGTTACAGTCTAGATAGTCACGTTAGGGTGTTTTGTTTGTTCTCCAACCTTTACTGTTCTGTTTGTTCTACAAAGTTTTTGAACACTAATTATTACTGACCCTCTTAAATAAAGTTGTTTATTATTCTGCCCGAGTCCTCGTGCCTCATTCGGTCACATATACAGTAAAACCTACTGGGGAAGAGTGGACAAAAGGGGTTGGTTGGGTGCTCTGGGCCTTCCCAAGGAAACCTGTACCAAAGTGGTGGAAACCCACAGAGAGCTTCCCTGGTCCCCTGCCTGCGACACCACACAACAGCCATTTCCCTCACCAATAAGGTTTTTAAATTAAATAAATAAATAAATTGATACTAAGGACATTTCTGTTTCGGATCAGGGCCTTACAAATGAACACCATTCTGTTATCGGTTTGTTCTGGATGGGCTGGTGCTCCACATGCATACCGCATAACCACGATCCTTTGCCTTTGGCCCTCAATCTCTCTTGACGGCCACACTCAGAAGATGGCAGTGCACTGGTGGAGAAATGCTAGGGGGCACTGCTGTGCCATCAATACGGGAGTCAGTGTTATGTTTCCTAAAACCAAAGTGAGATTGGGAGGGGGTGGTTTGTTTGGTTTTGTTAATGGATCATTGCGGGAATGAGGGATGACCACCTTTCTTTTCTCCATTTTTTACAAATAAAAGTGGGACACTGGCAGGTTGCCCGGTCTTCCTTTTCTGATTAAAACTGTTAGCCTAGAATTGATGGATGAAGGACAAGAAGTTAACTGAAACCAAAGCCAGTCTCAATAAAGAAAATGAAGGGAGTTCTGTCTTTAACCAGACCGGTCCATGTGGAATACTGATCTGGAAAAACTTTGGTGTCCGCACGGAACGGTCCACAGTGCACAGCCCTGCTATCTCTGCTCATTTAATGAATTGTCTCTGGGTGCTTCTTGACCAATTGTCTTAGGTTGACTTCTACAGTCACTGTTGGCTAGTTGTGGTGGTACCTAAGCAAAGAACAGCAGCAGAAGGGCAGTAAATTGGCAACTCAGTCCACACATGCCTGGATCCTCCTTGGTGAGGCTCTCCTTTAATAATTGTTGTTTCCAATTTTCATCCTAATTTGCATTACATGAGCCTTTGCAACAGCCAGGGACACGGAGGCTGAAGGAAGAGACCTCTCCCTCCTCAATCCCACTTGTGCACCCGTGTAGATGGTTTTTTTGCTTGCCTTCCCTTGCATTGTGTGTTAAAGCTCATAGAAAGGGAGGAATAGTTTGTTGGTTTTGTTCATAGGAAGGGAAGTAGGGGGAAGACGGCCGTTTCTTTTTTCTATCATGTCACCCAGTCTCTCTTTCCGACTAAAACTGTTAACTCAAAGTTGCATGGAGGAGGAGTTGAATTGAAGGGAAAGTGATGGAAAACAAAAAAAAGTCTAAGTAGACCAGTCCTCCCACATACAATACTGATCTGGAAAGATAGCTGAGACCACACACGGACCTGCGGAGGCCCTTCTCTCCTGTTCTTTAACCCAGAGTTTACAGTTTTAGAAGAGCCAAGAAAAGACACAAGTCTTTCTGGGAAGGGTAAAGTTCCTTTTGATGCACCTTGACCCATAATCTTCAGAGGACTTCTTTAGTCGCAGTGGTGGCACCTAAGTGGAGGACATCAGCAGCAGTAGAAGGCCGCTGGTACAACCTGGTCCACACATGCCCGGGTCCTCCTTGGCGCAGCTGTCCTTTAATAATTTATTTCCGATTTTCACCCCAAAATTTGTACAACATGAGCCTTTGTGGCAGCCGGGGACTCAGAGGTCCGAGGAGACCCTCCCCTCCTCAAACCCATGTATGTGTGCTTGCATAGATACTGATTGCTTGCTGGCCTTTCCTTGAATTGTATGTAAAAGTGCACAGAAAGAGATTGGCAACAAGTGATGCCAATGGCACTGTGCCATCTTCCCCTCCCTGGTGCAAAGCAAACCTTTTGTAAATCGATCCCCACAAGGATGAGCCACTCACTACCAATGCTGGTGCCGTTGTCCAGGAGAAGCCAAAGACAAAATGCCATTCCCTTTCCTGCCGAAGTTACACTATGCTATGGCTCAGTCTCTCATCTTGGGACCCAACTGATTGGTTGCCAGTAAGGAAAATAGTGTTGCCACCTGCCAGCCCAGCGCATACCTGCCACTGTGCAGTAAAAACTGAACCCAAATACATGAACTTTTTGGTGGGCATAATCGTTACAGCTTCATTTCCCAAATATATTTCACCATTCCAGAAACCACTTTAATGAACTCAACCAGCAATTTCTGCGTGTATTTCTGGCTCATTTGTTTTGTTTTGCACACCTCTAATTGTTACATCAATATACCATTGCAACCATTGGTGTAGCAGGTCCTCTCAATTCTCAGCTTTCATTAAAAAAATTAAGTCTCTCTCTAGCCTCTTCCCTTGCAAAGGTATAAGGGAAAAGGTGTATCTTTGCAACCAAAGGGATTGGCACATCAATATAATGGTATTCTAGAGCTAATTTTTTTTAAAAAAATCACAAAAGCAGTGGTGGCCACTACTGGCAGAGCAGGGCTGGGAAACCATGGGGAACCTGCCGCTGCTGTTGTGCTTTATCTGCAGCCACACCAGCAATGGGGAAACCACAAAAATCCCATTTTGGAAGACCCCTTACACAGGAATACTGGTTTTATTCCCAAAGTCTCTTGAATTAATTATAAATTACTTTGTTCTTATGCAATATTCCTCTAATTTGTTAACTCAATGCTGGGTTGTTGATGGCTTTCAGAGAAAGAATACCCAATCTCAAAGGGACTCACCCCTTGTATTCCCCCGATCTAGCGTGGTCAGGAGCCAAGTATAAAGCAATGACTCTTACAGAGACTCAACAGTCTCCTCCGAGAGCTGAGAATTCTATGCATCTCTGCATCAAGATCAATTGGCTCACTGGATCATTCCCAATACAAAAGACACAGCAGAATTATATTCAGCGGAGGATGAATGGAAGAACGTACCCTTCTCCTAAGCTGGGTTCACAGAGGCACAGCAGCAGTCGATATCTCATTTGGGTTAAGGGCTTGAGGCTCTCTCAGGAGCAGCCAATAGTTTAATCACAGTACATGGCCTTGCTGTTTCAGGGTTCCACTGGGTGTCCAGAAAAAGCCAAGTCCCATTTATTGGTGAACTAGACATTACCAGCATTCGCTTAAAGCTTAAAGCACTATTGGCTACTAAATTTATTTACGCCTCTGCCACTTGCTACTTTTTCTTTTTTTAAAACAACAAGAGAAACATCTCTTCACCTTACCACCCTCTAAAACACAGAATGTACAAAAATGCTTTTTTAAAAAGCACCTGAGGGCTCAAAGGACAGCGTCCAAATTACCACTCTGCTAAATTTCCCTCTTCGTGGCTTGCAATGACTGATGCAAGAGTAATGTTTCAACATGCTCTACAGGACTGCTGTGTGCAGAAGCCCAAGACATTTGACACTTGGTCTTATTAGGAAGGGGATCAAGGTTGCCCAGAGGTCTTCCTGGATGGAAATCAATGAATACATCTGATCTTGGCATGATATGCTCCATAATCAATGTGCTCACTAAACTAAGACAGCAGCCTTTCGGGACGGCAAGCAGAATGGACCTGCTTAGTATGTCAGTCTTATAATGTTGGCCGTTGGGAGCAGAGAACATTCTATTACCTTCTTGTAGAGTTATTCTTGGACCTTTGCTGTGGGGCACCATCTAATGCCTGTTGAACTCAAGAAAGGGTTTGCCAGTGACAACTTCCATCCTCAAATATCTGACAGTCGATAGATTGATCATCAAGAGCTGAGAAAGGGGTGGGAAAAGGGCTAACTACAGATGCTGCAACCGTGATGTAAATGGCACACCACCACCTTTATTGCTACGAGCTAGAGCAGCAGCTTTCAAACTTTTTAGCTCCATGGAACACTATTAACAGAGCTTCGGGGAGGTAGTTTGCTGGAATAAATTCTGATTCCAGAGGCAGATTCCTGCTTTCAGACATCTGTAGGAACACTTTCTCAGCCCTGGTGATCTGTCCGAGGTGCTGGACAGCTGCCTTTCCTCCATACTATAACAGGAAACGGGAGTCTTCAGTCACAATGGGGTATCTCATGCTTGATCCAAGTATGTGCCAGTCAACAACTCAGCTCCTCTGTAGGACTTGTCTGACCAACCGTGTGAGCTCTACCATGCTGGACCTCGGTGCTGCTGGGGAATGCTTGCAAGCTACAAAGGATTTGGAGTGTACGGTTCCTTCTGAGCCTACACAACCCCGACTAAAAA
The DNA here is from genome assembly GCF_028583425.1 of Eublepharis macularius. Taxonomy (NCBI): domain Eukaryota; kingdom Metazoa; phylum Chordata; class Lepidosauria; order Squamata; family Eublepharidae; genus Eublepharis; species Eublepharis macularius. The sequence continues at coordinate 36,606,084 of NC_072805.1, forward strand.
AGCATGCTCTCAGACACACTGAGTATTCTTGCCTCTCAAGACTGCAGACTGTACAAAGTGGCTTTACTCTCTCTCCAAATGGAAGTGCTGCCACAGCTGTCACCCAACAAAACATAAAGAAATTACAAGCGTCTAGAGTCAAGAAAAAATCCTCTAGTACAATATTCTTTTCAAAGTACCTTTGCTCGGCAGTCTGGGAAACCAGTGCCTTGGTGAAAACCTTGAAGGCCAACAGGGTAAAGTTTCTTTGAAAAAGAAGATGAGAGGTTGGTGAAGCAACGATCACCCAGCTTTGCTGTTTGGCTGATAATTATCTCCCAAACTCTCTAGATTAGCGTTATCTAATGAAACCACAGCCAGATCACGGGGAGATTTCTGCTCATTATTCTTAGAAGATTTGATGGCCACTCTTGCTCATTTAAGAAGATACTGAACAGTTGACTATATCTTATGATGAGACCTTTTATCGCAGCTCGCTTAGCTAAGAAAGCCAAAGCTATTGCAGTTGCAATGGCTCTAAAATTTAAATAGAGTGAGGCTCTTTGCTAAATTGGTTTTTTAAAACAAAAACGCAGACACACTTGTTGATTTATACCCTACATCCATGGAGCAGTGTCCAAACTGATAAAACTGTGTGTTTTTTAATTTGGTTGGTGGAAATTCTTGAGTTTTGTATCAGACTAGCAAGCTAACAGAAGACTTTTTTTTTAAAAAAAAACACCTGATTAACTGTTTGATTTTTCACTAGTTAACTGTGGGGAGAATACCAAAATCCATCCAACCCTCGTCATATTTCCTTTGACTTTTACAGTGAAATCCTAAGCAGAGTTACTCCTAAGCCCACTGAAATCAATAAGATTTGCGTAAGTGACTATCATTTTAATTTTGCTGGTGGTGTTAAGATTTTTGTTATGGTAGGCTGGTGTGTTTTCTGATTGCTATTTTTTATTCTTGATTTTATGGTTTAATTAGATATTTTTGTTTTAGTGCAATGCTAGTTCTAAGGTAACCAGAATGCTTTTTAAGGAAAAGGATGGGGTACAAATCTTACCAATCGTTATCCACTTTCCCCTCTATGCTGTAGACCCTTAAGTTTTCCAGGCAAGCCAAACCCTTACTGACCCAACTAGCTTCCTTTGGCTTATTTGTCTCTGCCACTGTAGATATCTCAACAGTCAACATTTGCGGTGGGGAGGGGGAAAGACCTCTAGTGCCTTCACAAACTAATTTAACTGGTGAATTTTCTCTTGGCACACATTAAGACTGGATACATGCTTCTACAAAGGGAAGCCATGGTAAAAAGTTTGCCCAGTTTTCATTTAGAAGGGGACACATACTAAATGTTATAGCTCTCAGTTGGATTTAACAGCATTCCCGTTCAGTTTCTGGTTATTCTAGTCTTATTTTATTACTTTTTGATTCTTTGGGAGAGGAAAGAGACAATCCTACCCTAAAACTAGGGGAAAGCCCATAACTTTAGAACGGCATGAAAAAGTTTAGAAGCAATTGTTCTCAAACAAAGCCCAAGCTACTTTAAGCCTAGCCGCCTACTGATTCTTTTCACAGCTGGCTTATATACTCATCAAGAGTTTTCCAAAGCCTGTTCTCAGTAAAAGTGAAGGAAATAGCTAAAAATAGCTTGCACAGGTTTTGATTTCTCCACTAAGTGCAAGCAAAGCTACATCTGTTTGCTTTATTGGATTTCTTTCTTTTCTAGCACAGCAGTAAAGTTACAGATGGAAGGTTACATTCTGTGGGATTCTAAAAGCCTGGCCCAGAATGCTGTTGCCGTCAAGCTTCCATTTTTGTTAGCTCCTCTCTTTCCCCACGTCTTGGTGCCAAGACCAGTTCTTTGCTGCCAGTAATCCAGAGTCTAAACCATCTACTGTATATAAGTCAAGAGCTGGCAGAGAAGGGCAGAATCAGGTGTAATTCCACATTGTTTCATCATGTTCACTGGGGGAAAAGCACCTTTGGAGAGGAGTGAGAGCCAAACTACAAGTGATGCCTGACACAGGTTGGACACTTGTCATCTTCCCTCAAGTTTTGATGGGAAATGTAGGCATCCTGGTCTTGCAGCTGTAATGGAGAGCCAAGCTGTAAAACCAGGACGCCTACATTTCCCATCAAAACTTGAGGGAAGCTGACAAGTGTCCAACCTGTGTCAGGCGTCACTTGTAGCTTGGCTCTCAGTCTTCCCCTTGAAAAGTTCCAGACCACTGATTACATCTCAGTAACGGATCAAGATACATTAAGACACAAAGGATTTTGCTGCATTAACATTCCTGTCAACAGATTCAGAATGGATTTCTTGATTAAACGTTTTCCTGTGCACGCTGACCAAGTACGTGGCACTTGGAATTTCCTCCCAACACAGCCGCTGAATGAGATAGCCAGGACTGCCTCCAACACAAATTACTTTCAAGAGTTCTTAAAAAGACAAAAAAAGTGGGAAGACAATCCCCGTCCTCTTCTGAAAGAAAACGTCCCCAAGGAAGAATTTAAATTGCTGGAAATATACTGCGCTTTCTTAATAACGTGTACATTTTTTTCCCACTGCAGCGTGCCTGATGCTTCTCCTCCTAAACGTACTATCTTTGCCCATTTTACACCATGTGAAACATGCTCCGGCGACCTGTTTGACAAGTGATTGAGCCTCTTGTAAAAAGCAATAAATGCCGACTGTCCAAATGAATGAAGTTGAAGCTATTTAACACATCGAGGAGGGCAAGCTGAGATATCTGAAGATCAAGCTAGTGAAGCTACTCTCGTTTTCAGGCTGGAGGAAGGGTTGAGAAGATGACTAATGGTCCACCAGTTGATGATGCACAGACCTCAAAGATTCAGTGATGGAGAAGGTGGCTGCCCCTCAGGACACTCCCTGTCCCTTCATTAAGCACAGCAATACACATTTTTCCCCCATTCCAGACCAGTGCACAATCCACATCCATCTTTTCATTTTCAAGCACGCCTGAAAATGCCATATAAACATTAAGAGTACACAACTCTCAAAGCCTTTTGCTCCTTGCTGGCCTGCCTTCATGTCGTCAAAAAGGGTTTATAAAAACAGTAACAACTGCATTTTGGGTTAAACGCTAGCTAAAAGCGAAATAAAAGAATACAAGTGTGATGGTTTTGAAAAGAGCTCCCCCCCCCAATACTTTGCCATCTCTCATTTCTCCCTCTTTCATCGGTTAGTTCTTTATAATGGATACAATAAATATCGCAAGTGCAAAACACAAGTCTATTCGAATATTGAACATAGCTTCTCACAGACGAGGATGGTTTGGCACATGGTGCGGGATTCTTCAGCCTCCGGTTTCACTGTTCCGAAAGATGCCAAATCATCCATTTCTATTTACTGCATCAAAATGAGGTGGCACCGTGTGAAAGGCATTATTGAAAATGACAACTGCTTTAGCTGAGATGGTTGCAAATTCTTTGCTGTTTCCATTCTGTCATGTTCACGACATCCTCTTTTGCACATTTCCTCCCTTACTCTTCTCCGAACCAAGTCAATTAACTTGGATTGCATTGTTCTTACTGGGACTGTAGATGTGTTACTTTCTGGGCCCATGGCCTTGACTGAGAGCTTCAACTTGTTCAAATGAAAAAAGCAAACAGGTAGGGAACATGTAATTCACGCTCCTGCTAGGCAACTGAAATTCAGTTGCGGGTAGAGGCAACTCAAGCAGAAGGAAAGAGCACAGACAGCATTTCCTTTGGTAGATCTCGGGACCAGGTTTGCGCTGGGAGTTCTGTGATCGGCACTCCCAGCAATTTTTAAAACTTAATTTCTGAGCCCCCCTGTCCCTGTTCTTCAGAACTCCTGGTGTATGTTTGGTTCATCTCCAAGACACAAAATACAAAGCTAGAATATTTGGTAGAGACTTGTTCCCATGAAGAGGATTCCACACATTTTTAAAGAAATGATAAAGATCAACCATGGGGTCCCCAAAGTAGGTTGGAGTTGTAGCACACAGAGGGTGCATCTCTTCTCTTCCCCTGACTTTAATCCCCTTCCCCCTCCTCCAATTTGCTACATGTTCCACTGGGGAAACTGAGGTACCTGGCTGTTTTCCATCACAGAGCAATTAACAGTTCTGAGAGAGATGGATGCGTTTGCACGTGACAGAGAAAACTACAGGTTAACCCGCTTCCCTAGCTTGCTAATGCTCCTTTAAATACAAACTGAGTTTTGAAAAGACTTCCCAGTAGTCTTTAGACTAAAACACTTGAAATGCAATCATCTTCCAGTTCAACGGCAAACAGTACAAACAAACAGTTTGTAAGTTTCTTTTATATACATTTTTTAGTACAGGGTATTGCCCAGGGGCTCAGAGTTGTAAGGTCACATTTAGTGAAAAACAAACAAGTAAACCAAGAAAGCTTCAGAAACTCGTGAATTTCAAAAAGGCTAACTGGTAAAGAAATTAGTTATTCTTCACAAGTCGCAACAACACAGTTTGTAGCTGTTGGCATGTACAGTGAAAACCAGATTGCTGAACAGACAGATGCTTGAGTGGTGTACTATTACAGGGCATATATCATGAAGCTATATGAAAGAAATACAAAAAAAAATGAGAGTTCTGTCTTGTAAATCATTTGATCATAAAAAATATGGAGGCAATAGTTAAAAGAATTTAAACCTCAGGGCCAGACAAAGAGTCAACAAACTTTTTCTGGTGGAAGAGGACGTTTGGCTCTAGAGCGCCTCCTGGAAGGCTCTGTCAATTTCACCTCTCTGCACCAGGGTAGTTTTAAAAAACAGAGCCCGCAGAGAGCGCTCCTGAGAGAATTTGTTAATTTCATCTTCATCTACCCTAAGGCTCTTGTCAATTTCACCTCCCCTTCAGGGAGGTGAAGATGAAATTAACAAACTCTCTGAGGAGTGATCTCTGCCAGCTTTGTCTTTTAAAACTACTTTCTTGTAGAGAGGTGAAATTGACAGAGCCTTTGGCTCTGTTTTTAAACTACACTTTCAGGCTAACATTGCATCTCAATACACTTGAGCATCCCCACGTAAGATGTCTCGGGTAGAGAGACTCTTGAGTGGACTGAGGCAAGAGCAGCCAGTGCTAGCACTACTGGGGTAGAGGCTTGTAAGGAAAATAAAATAAGCATGCCTCATGTTACAGTTTCTACAGTATACAATCTGGGTTTTGATGATTTGCGTTAGCTGGGAGCCAATTTTATGTGTTGGATTATGACCACTACTGGCAATAAATAATAGCACGGTTACACTTCTTGTCTCCGAATGGAGCTCTGGGAAGCCAGAATACCCCAGAATCTCTGAACGTGAGCCCTGCCTAGTTTGGTATAGTGCCACTGCAGAATAGACCATGGTTCCAAAAGTATCATGGTGGACAATGAGTGACACTTCCTTGAAGAAGTTTAAATCGTACAGAATCTTGCCAAGAAACAAACAAGCAAACCATGAAAGCAGAAAAAAAATACTTCTGACGGCATCTGGATTGTCGACAGGTATTCAGATGACCCACAACCAACTTAATAGCGTTTTATGTAACATACAGTTTTTTAAAAATGCCCCTCTTAGCCTCAGTTCATCTGGGCCATCCATAACAGCTGGTATTCTTAGAACACTCGGAGAAAGGAATGTGCACTGTTCATCGACCCCAGGAGAAAAATTGATTCTAACCATGACATCTGTAGGAAAAGCTTTAAAAAACAAGACCACTGTCAGACACTGATTAACAACTCTTCTGAAAGACTCTGGAAAACATGGGTCAACAGTCCTTTCACAGTTAAGAAGCTGCAACAATCATGGCTTGCACTGTGTGGAATATGGCAGAATTTGCCTACAGTTTGTTTTAAAAAAAATCCCTGAAGTATTGTTGGAAGAAGAAAATACACGCTGCGAAAGAAGCACTGAAGCTTTCGATAACTGCTCGACCCAGGTGTTGCAGCGATATTTGCTTGTACAACCAGCACCATATGGTAACAAACAATTCAGAGAGTGCTGTCACAAGGAGTAACACAACTAGAAGACGTCGGCACATTCAGCAATTTCATGTTGAATCCATCCACTGATTATTGTCTATCAAAAGCCTCTGTTCCACAAGGGAATGCATTCCAAGACGAAACAAAGATTTAAAAGGCCAACCCCACCATTAAAAACACACACCCCCTTTTTTTTTTTTTTGGCAAGAACACAGATCTTGAATTAATCCTGAATATCGGTGCTGGTATAAAGGTTCCTACAATGTCACCAGCCAGGACACTGCTTATCTGCTGGCCCGAAGAACCTTAGAAGCAAGTGTACAAGCAGTCAAGTGTACAAGCAGTCAATGACACAGCAATATAAAATCAGTCAGGATGAACCAGACGGACTCAGTGTAACTCATTTGGGCCTTAATTGGCCCTTAACACAGTAACTCTAAGCTACAATTGGACAAACAGAAGAAACACTTGGATGTTAGACTGTGTGGTGCTGGACCCACTTATTTTTATTACTGAAGTAATTAAAGTTTTGAATTGAAAACCAAGTACCTGAAGGAAGAAAATGTAACCAAAGGAAAGTAGAAAGAATATTGTAGGCAGTGATTGTTTCACATTTGTGGGTTTTCCTTCAAACATGAAGTAAGAGATGTCCCATGCAAAACCTGTTTTGTTTTTCAACCAGACGGGCGTTTCAAGGGAAGAAATTTGCTCTATGAAGAACCTTCCTTTAGGGGCGCAAAGATAAATGAAACTTAAAAGAAAGTGAATACTCAATTTCTCCATCAAATCCCATATGGTACATTTATGTACAAGGAAATTATAACTTTATATATATATATATTTATATACACATGTATCTGTATAATATTTACATACACTCATTTCGACTAGAAGTCAATGGATAAGGAACCCTGTGCTGCATCTTCTCGACCCCGCACATAGATTTCACACGGAATCTCTTCCATCACCCTGTCTTCTATGACCTGTTCCGGGCACTCGTGAGCCTGTTTGAACGTGTAACTACTTTTTTTGAAGGTGCTATTAAAGGTCTTCATGGGCTGAGGCTGTGCAAAATCATTGCGGAAAGGAAGTTCCATCGAACTGAGGTTGGTCCTGCTTTGCTTTACAGTAGCAGCTTGGGAGCCACAGTGGTGGTCGTGAATACATCTTGAAGCCGTCGAAGAGCGCCTCATTTTCTGGTAGTTTTCAAGTTCTTCAGACAGGTCAGCCAAGTCGGCGGAAATCTCTTTGTCTCTCAACGAGAAGAGTTCGTAATGAGGCGGATCGAACACCTCCTGGAAGCCCGTTTTGTTGAAAGTGGTTTTGCAAGCCATGACCTTCTTCCTCGGCTGCTTGACCTGCACCAGGATGGAAATGATGAGAAGAACCAAGACGACTCCTGAAGTAATCCCGATTATTGTTCCATGGGTTTTGGTGATTTGCTCGAACAGTCCCGTTCTCTTCTTTTCTACAAAGAGAAGAGGGCAAGCAATTTTAAGCCTCTCATGTTAAGCACATGGTTAGAACGCCATTTACCAGAGCAGGATGATTTTAAAACACTGCTTCCATAATTTTGTAAAGAAAATTTAAAATTCTCCCTACTCTGCACAAGTGGTTGTGTGTGTGACATTTAGTATGATTTGGCATCAGCACTGATTAATCCACAAAGGGGAAAAATTCTCTCATTCGATTAAGTGATTAAATACAGTGGATGCTTTTGTGGTGGTGGGGAGACCCTCACGGACTGCCACAGAACACTGTTTCTACAGAAAGAGCCCCACAAGAGGACTGCATCCAACGCAAACATTTTTCTGCATCAGCTACATGTAGAACAAAGTTATGCTCTTCTATAAAAGCCTGCAATTGAACAAATACAAAGGAATGGAGTTTGTTCACTGGAAGAGGAAGAAACAAGGTCAGAAGCAGATGTGTGACAGGAGGGTATTCAGAATATAATAGGCTTCATCTTCAGTTCAGAAGATTTTGAATATTAAAATCCAGTTGAAACCAGAGACTTTTTTTGTGGGGAATGACGGACAGCCAGCTGGAAAGAAGTTTTGGAACTTCGTTCTTATATTTGATCACAGTAGCAAGACAATTGTATGCACAAAAATGGAAAACTCCAACACTGCCTACAATGGTGGATAAACTGCCTACAATGGTGGATAAAAGTTTTGGAGTTTGCGTCAATAGCAAAACTTACTTCACTGGTTAGAGAAAAGACATAATCTACATTTCTGGCTGAATAGAAACCGTTTATAGACTGTTTACATGAAATAGATAATAATGATTAGATGGTAGCGGGATTTATGGATTAAGAATCATGAACAATAGAAAAAAGAGGGCTTGAATAAAAAAAAATTAAGTCCAAAAAGAAAAGAAAAAAGAAGAGAGGGATCTTATGTTTAACAGGATAGGCAAGACTGAAAATGATATATAGTTGTTGCGGAGAAAATCGGAACTCAGTTTGTAGTTTAGTTTTTTGTCTTTGTCTTTTTCTTATCTTTCTAAACTGTATTCTCTTTTTATTATTATTAGCTGCTTGTCTTGTTTGTTATTTTATGTTTATATGTATTGTCAGTGTGGGGTTTTTTAGATTGTTGTGTTTTTTTTATCTTTTATGCTTACTGTTTATAGCTTAAATAAAATTTGTAAATCACACACATCCATCCACAAGCTCAAAGGCTTCAGAAAACTCTCTAGCAGTGAACAATCCATGATATTTCTAAAGAGCAGAGCAGACAAACTCACTGTGACCACAACACACCAAGATGGTTGTAGGCCAATAACTCCCTTCCAGAATATGGTACGGTTACACTGAAGGCTCCTCCTGGAATATCATCTAGTTTGGTGGTACCAACAGCAAACTTACAGTTGATCACACAGGCTGCATAGCTAGCCCAAAAATATCTATCCCTAGATGGTATTGTCAAAGGAAGCTTTACACTGAAAACCTTAGATCTCTTTCACTTAAACAGATTTTAGAGGGTTGTTGACTTGCACACTATGTTCTACTTAATTTTATTACAATAGTTTCTAGAAAAGACAGAGATGAACCAACCATCTGGTTGCATTCAGATGCTGTACTCAACTTTTGAGAAGTAAAAATATATATGAATCTGGCATGTTGCTGGATTTTGCTCCTCCCTTCTCATGAAGAGAATCACAATAAAAATTAACTTTGATTACTTGTGATATAGGAAAGCAGGTGGGTGGATTAGTGGCAGTTAAAATCCTGTTTTGTGGTAGGGAGAGGGGAGAGAAACTAAGCCTGCATTAAAACTTGGTTTAGGACCTGCTTAGTGGTGGGGGAATTGGACTGGTTAACTTACAACTCTCAATTTAAGAAAGGAGGAGTAAGACTGAAGTGCACACAGAAGTCTAGCAACAAGAACATTTTTTCTTCACTGCAGTTAACCAACATCTGATTACAGCCACAGTGTATTTTCAAGTTGTGCTTATGAAGAGACACCTTGAATGTCTTTGCAAAGAGACACAACATATTTACTCCCTAGACACATCTCTTTTTAAACCTGGAAATATGATGGCTGTGTATCTAATGTGATAAACAGCCACTTTAGATCTCATTAGCGGTAAATAAAAACACTGAATGACTGAATAATTTATTAGTTTGACCTCCCAGCTCAGCTAATGGCCTACAGATGTACATTGAAAGCAACACCCTGGAGCAGTATTACAACATGGTAATTACAGTATACACTTCTAGCTAGGAGAAGGCCCAACATATAGCAGATCTCTTTCAGACCTCTTTTGAGTCAGATGGGTGAATGACAGTGCTCTTATTACATGCTCACATAGCTTTACATACAGATGAGGACTGGAGAGAGAATTCCTGCGGTTTTTTTTTACAAGAAAATAACACAAGATGTGCCACACACTAACTTCTGAACTTCAGTAACTATTGGATTGATTGGTTTGATCCACTGGTTCTTCTACATGAGACACAAACCACATGGAGGGCATAAGATCCCCAAGAAAGAGAGGATACTACAGCAAACATTCATGTGCTATATAGATGGCTGACAGTGGGATGGGGCAAACTTAGAAGAAGAAGAAAGGAGGAGGAGAGAAATCAGAAGGGAGCAAGTGTTCAAAAATGGATCCATGCTGTATTTGGTTGACTTAAAAAGGAGTCTCTTATTAAACTGGGCAACACATTTTAAAAGTTGCTTTAACGTAAATAATGCGGGTAAAAATTGCAGATGACAGAGAGCCAAGCTACAAGTGACGAGTTACACTTGCCTGGCAAGTGAACAGATTCATTCCTGTTCACTTGCCATTCACTTGCTCTCCACTTGATCAAGTGGAGCGCAAGTGAATGGCAAGTGAACAGGGAGGAATACACGTGAGTCTGTTCACTTGCCAGGCAAGTGTCATTCGTCACTTGTAGCTTGGCTCTGAGTGCCATCTTGGAAGAGGCATTCCTCCTCCTCTTCCTCTCTCAGATGAACAGTTTCTAAGATGCTCTTTGCTGCAAAACACAGGCATCATCTTAAAACAAAGCATGTCTCTGAGCAATTGTACTATTCATATGAGACCAGGTTTAACCTACTGGCCATTTGATCAATCAACTCATTTGATTAATCAACTAAGATTTTGTTACAGTGACAGCCCTACTAATTCCCTTCCTCCTAGTTCAAAGCAATTTAAACTGATCTCTGTCCTGAACTACTTGCTCTTCTGAAAACTTCAGATCCTACTGCACCAATCTTTATATTCTAACGCTGTAAGGTCTAGGAGACATGACATCTCTCGAAGACGAATGATTAATGAAAGCAAGACAAATCCACAAATTATATTTGCTTTGATTAATAGATTATAGGATGATGTTTGCCACACCTCAGGCACTGAGAGTTAATGGCTGCAGAAAAGAATCACAAAGAGATCTTACAGTACTTCATTTGAAAACACACAAGATGGCACTACAAGATTACAGCAATTTTCTCCATATAGCTGCTTAAAGAGGCGGAAAACCACACAAGTTCAGAAAGAAAAGGTCATTACTTTGAATAGTGACAAGAGCTACAACTATGAATTAGATAAGATATTCAGGAGAGAAAACACTAAAATTGTCATCTCTTGGGTATAACCCTTAGAACTATGTTCATATTTACAGCTAAAATACAAAGGATAATTTATTTTCAACACTTCATTCTGTACCTAGAAAGACAGCACATAGTTTAAGCCACTGCACTTGCTGATGTGAGGCTGCTCTTCTGAACTGAAAGAATATAGGCGGAAGAACCAAAACTGTTACCTAGAGCAACATTTTGATTAATGCTAGCTGTACTGTGGTGGAATGGCCCCGATGACCCTCAAGCGCCATTCTGTTTGGCCTTCCAAGGCACCTAGGCACCATCCCACGCCTCCACTTGATGATGCAACACCCCTCCAGCTCAGAGGGGTTGTTCTCTCAATTCCTTAGGAATTCTGCTACCAACTGGGCATTTTAGGCATTATCTTCCAAGATGGCATGTTCTCCCAGCTTCCCTTCTGCATTGCCATTCTAAGGCTCCACCTAGTGTCTGTGACTCTCCCACTACTCATGGTCCAGTTATCACAGAGATGGCTTGTTGCACTTTTGGGGGAAAAGCAATTTAGCAACTGACTGCCTCCCTTCTCCTGGAGCTTTGGTGATACTTCAGTTCAAATTCAGAAGCCATATACATGAAATAAACAACAGGTTTCTGCTTCAAGCTTCTATCATACACTTTGCTATCTTACAGATCGGTAGACAGATCTCTTGGGTGCTGGGGAAGAGACAGTGTTTGGCTCACAGTCTCTGGAGCTCTGAAGAGAACAAGTGTCCTTAGGCACAAACGAGCTGAAGGTCCTGGGTTAACTACTACACTGCACTGCACTCACCTTTGCAATGGTTTTCATCCCAAGGATATGCACAGTTCTGAATGCCGTTGCAGACAAGAGAATTATTGATGCACATGTTGCTATGGCAAAAGTAGGTACTGCCTGAGCAGGGAGCTGAAAGGAGAGGGGCGGGGGAGAGAAAGGAAATGTTATGAGCCGCCCAAACTTTTTGAAATACACCTTCAGTACGTAATTGCTTCATACTTTGATGCAGAAATCTAAGTCTGAAGGAGACTGCTGAATGCTACAGTGGGGCATATTCAGAATATCTCTCATGCCTGTGGCTTCATCGTTAATATTACAAGCATTCAAAGCATCGTACCAGCGCTGAGTCCCCCCACCCTCCACTTATGCTATTTGGGCAGCTTTTTCTTTTAAGGGATATTTACAGTAAATTAAACAAGCAGTAATATAGCCATATCCTCTCTCCAGGCTGGTTAATTACTTAGCTGGATAATGCTTTTAGCTATGTGGTATGTTTTAAAAATTTCTATATTGTGAGCCTTCTTTATTTACACTTACACACACACACACACACACACACACGGAGTGCAAGTGCACAAAACTGAAAATACAGTAATCTGATAATTAAAGTCACTAACCTAATGGAAAATGCATTATCTCTCTAGCACCTTTTTATCTTGCCTTTCCTCCAAATAACTCAGAGCATAATTGCACGGTTCTCTCGTCCTCATTTTATCCTCACAACAATCCTATGAGGTAGGGAAGACCAACTGGCCCAAGGACACACGGCGAGCTTCACAACGGGCTTCATTTGGACATGGAGTTCTCAGATTCTAGTCTAACTACTGCACTGCAATGGCTCTATTTGTATCCAACTAAAAAGCCATTTGACTTTTAATTAGACTGCTATTTCCATCTATTCTTAACAGTGAAGCTTTGTTCTGAAAGGACTGTGAATAGCACCAACACATTCAGAGGTGTGTACTTATTCTAAGAGAGCGTGCAGGTGAGTAGGTTTAGATCAAAATGGCCAACCATCATTTCAGAGTCTTCCAGTTTTAAATTCCTGGCCTATAAAAAACAAACCCAGTTTTCCTTATACAGCATATCCTGAAAGTTTCATCTATGATTTAGGATACAGCTCTGCCCTCATTGAAGCTACAGTATTTTTAAAATACACAGGATAAAAGCCTTTCTGTACACACAGTACACAACGTCACAGAACTGCAACTGGTTTATAGCCAGGGAAGGTACGGCAAGTGACAGCCAAATCTTTCCAGCGATTCCTCCTCTATAATTTCCAGCTGATGAATCTCTCGCTGGATAAGAAAAGCCTTTGCCCCCCCAAATCATGACACACTTCACAGAGTCTGAAATTACCCTAAAATAGTATGCTAAAATTGCACACACAGTGGCTGTAAGCATTTCTTATCTGATTCTGACACCTCTCTTCCGAGGGCTAAACTGAAAAGTGTTCCAATTTATCTACAGGTTATGAGAGAGATCCGATCTGCTGATATTTTAAAATGCACCTGAGGTGAGGCCCAGATGTTGGCTGTGATGCTCTTCCTCCTCCTGACATTTCCCCAGTAGAAATCATACCCCCTCCCATAAAAGTACAGTAATGAGCACCAGTGGGGAACAGGTAGGTAGCCTGTTGTATTCTTTTCTCTACACCATGGTTAGTCGAAGCTTAGGGGAGCTGTCTGTCAAGGAAATTACAATGGGGTGTCTGAGAAGGGTATCCCTCCTCATAACGCCTTCATCCCAACCTATTTCAGGCCCTGGTGTGGCTGTTTTTCAATACTGAAGGAAAACACTGACACAATCAGATCCCAGAGACCATATAGTTAAGCTCCGGCTAATTTTATTTATTAACTTTATTTATACCCCCACCTTTCTTCCCAATGGGAACCCAAAGTGGTTTAGACAATTCTCTTCTCCTCCATTTTATCATCACAACAACATTGTGAGGTAGGCTAGGCTTAGAGTGAGTGACTGTTCCAAGGTCATCCAGCAAGGTTCCATGGTAAAGTGGAGATTTGAACCTGATTCTCTCAGACTCTGGCCGTTTCCACACGGCTTACCTTGTTCCGGAAAAGAGCGAAATCTCACGAGAAGATGCTGTTATCACGTCTTCTTGCGTGATTTCGTGAGAGATTTTGCTGTTTTCTGGAACAAGGTAAGCCGTGTGGAAACGGCCTCTGACTACACTACACTGGCAATGCTGTTCTGTGGTTTCTAAACTGTTTTTTTAATAAGATACTTACGATCCACAAAAGATGTGAAGAGCATTCTGAATCTGCTCAGTCGACTGCCTTCATCGGCCCACATCCGTACCACCCCAATTCCGGTCTGAAGCATCACATCGTTTGCCACGGTGCTGCAAAACTTTGCTTTCAAGTTCTCAATAGAACTGCTTCCATCATACACGGCCACAAAGTTTCTCTTGCATTCATTTGAATGCTCCATTTGGTAGTCTAGAAACCTCAAATAAATCTGTTTGCCGGAGGGGAAAGGGAAAAAAAAAACCTTTTTAAAAAGTGCGCTAGTAGTTAAGTTGCATAAAACCAAGGAATGCCACAACTGACATTCTGACTTCCAATTCTTTTAAACTCACACATTTACAACTTAGTGAAAATAAAGAAGGCAGACAGAAAGCAACTCTATATTCCGATTTATTTAGTTAGGGAATTAAGATGCTGCCTATCTGGAGCTTGATGCGAGGTACCTTGAAAATACCATAAAATCATAAACTATCAACATAAAAAACAAAAATAAGCCATTAAAATATATGCCAAAACAGTAAGCAGGCGGAAACAATTGCAGTTTCTGACTGATAACATCCCATCCCCTTTCTCAGTCTGAAAAGTTAACATAGTTCCATAGTATCACAATATCAATCTCTTTTTAAACATGTGTTCTTCCCAGACAAAAACTGACAAAACCTCATAAAAGATAACTGAGTCCTTATTTTTCCAATGTTTATTTTCTCAGTGCTTGCTGACTTAAACAAGCAAGTTAAATGTGTATTAGTCACGGAACTATAATAGGCCAGTAGGGAAGTTATGTAACAATTTTATTTGGCAGGCAAGATTCCTTGGTTGTGAATGTTTTTCCCTTCCCTGTCTTCCAAATTTTTTCTTTGATTAAAGGTAGCAACTCTTAAGAACAACTCTGTATTAGGAACTGGTACAAGACAAGCACAACATTTTATATTTTCTAAAGGGATGCAAGCCTTCACTCATATGAAATTCCCTCTATCAAGTCCTCATTTCTAAGTGTGCATTTCTGCCTTGGCAGGAACATCAACAAATGATTTCCTTATATGGGGTATACTTGCAGTACAAGTGGACAGGGAATTGCCACTTGGTTTCTGTTTTACGGGGTGCTTGCACATCCAAAGACTCAGAGAAAGGTCATGAGTCTGCACTGAAATAACTTCAGTAAATACTTCAGTCCAGCTTGAAGGCAAGATTCAACAGCCTAACAAGCTACCAAAATCCAGAATTCACTCCAGAGGGCACCAACAGGATAGCACAAAACAATGCCAAGCTTGTATTTGACATGGGAGAACAAAAAAGCAAGCAAACCCCTCACGCCTTGGGAAACTTTCCCCCTCGTCTCACTAATCTTTCTGCAGCCATTATATTGTTGTGCTTACCCTTTCTCTGTTACGGTGCAGAGGCTGGAGCTTCACTCCATTGTGGAGGGGAACTTCTCTGCTTTCCGCTGAAGCCCACTAAGCCCCCCCCTCTTCTGCCCATGGGCGTTATAGGACTCTCAAGATCAGTGGGAGAGTATCCAGTGCACTCTCCCTCCACATGGAACCTGGCCTTGAAAACCTGTGGTTGGTTCCAAAGGTGACATTTCACCAGTGGAGCAGTACTTCCATTGAGGAGATAATGCAGTTCTCCATTGGGAACTGGCAAAAACTGCTCTATCCTCTGTCAATGGAAATATCGCTGTACCAGTGGGAATGTCCAACCCTAGGATTTTAAGGCCAGTTTCCACGTGGAGGGAGAATGCTCTGGATATGTATGGTGGCTCTTATTTACAAATCTACATGTTTGTCAATGCCGTGACACAGAAAAAAGGACACAGCAATATTATCACTGCATCACAGTCCAAATCAGTTTCCCCTCTTGGCTAGGAATGTACTGTTTCTTTACACTAAAGTTCAAACTGGCTTTCGGTTGTCACTTCAACAGATGGGTGTGACTTGCATTCTCCCCAGTTGTCCTTGAATAAAGGGCAGCCTAATTGCACATGAGTGGCCATTGGCATTACCCGAGCCATGCCAAGTATCAGTATTATAGGACAAGACGGGTCACAGCACAATGATAAAAATCAAAGCCACACCTCTCAAACTAGAACTTCTTGTTCCTTCCTACAGTGCTTCACAAGGATTTGAACCTAAACGATGTTCTCTCAGCTACTATGGCTTTGTTCTGAACATGAAAATACTATTCAGTCAATATGCACGCTTGCAGGCACATACATAGATGCCAATGGTGTTTTCTGGCTGTATACCAACATACGATTTTACAGACAGGATTTATCATGAATTTCTGCTTTAGCCATAAAATGCTCACACATATGGCCCTAAAAATTTGAAAGGCATGTCACCAGCAGTTAGCAACCTTGGAATCTTGAACTCTGAAACACCACAAACAATCCTATCCAGACAAGATAATTTAAGAACATAAATTTAATTCAATAGCAAGCAGCTGAAGATATGCCTCTCAGCAAGATCCAATGACCTTTATAACTAAGCACCAGACATTTCAAATATAAATGAAGAGAGGGAAATAACTTGATCATACCTTTGGAATAAAATCTGCAATGTCTATACTTTTTAGTTCTTTCCCCCCACTCAAACTGTAAAGCAAGTATAGTATATGATTTTCCTTATTCTACAC
The DNA here is from genome assembly GCF_028583425.1 of Eublepharis macularius. Taxonomy (NCBI): domain Eukaryota; kingdom Metazoa; phylum Chordata; class Lepidosauria; order Squamata; family Eublepharidae; genus Eublepharis; species Eublepharis macularius. Next base: position 36,622,817 of record NC_072805.1, read on the forward strand.
AATTTTCAGCACTAAAAAAATCCCACATTTTCCACCTAGAAACTGACATATACGCTGCTGTCTTGGTACAGCCCTATATAGTTCCGGATATGAAACAAATATATAGTCTGCAGAAATTACCGGATATTTTAAAATCAACACATGTACATAGAAAATATATAGTTTGCCATCACTGGAAAAGGGAGTAAAATGTGAAGGACTAGACCCGAGACCAAATCTAGACTGGTGGTGACATTATAACAATAGCAAGATGTGAGTTTAGTAGCACCCTAAAGTAGCACATGCACCAGATATCTGACGAAGAAAGCTTGACTCTCAAAAGTTTATACCCTAGAAAATCTTGTCGGTCTTTAAACTGCTATTAGACTCAAATCTTGCTCTTACAGCTACCCACCTGAAACTGACAACAGAATGTCACTTTGAAAGTGTAGTTATTCTACAATGCTTGCACAAATCATCAATGTATCCAGTGATTATACAGATGTTCAATATTTTAATTTGGTCTTGTAACAGAAAATAAAACCCAACACATGATCGCTTTTCCCATCTGCACTGAATTTGAAAGATGACATTGTGTAGACATTAGCCAGCAGTGATAGTCTTGTCTTTTCTCAAATAAATCCAAAACGAATTCTATCACAGATGTCCACAGAAGGCTAGGCCAGTGGCACCCAACGAATGCATCCTAGGGGGTTTGCCTTAACTGGAGTCGGATGCCTTGGGATCCAGCCCCTCCCCCATGGAAAGATCCATGCATGGTTTCTTTGACCAAAGAGCAGGTTTCTTCTGCATTTCTCCTTTATATTTTATTAACGAAATGAGAGCTTGGAGAAAAAAAATATAGAGTTTAGAGCCAATCTGGAAGGATCTATCAAATACATGGCTAATAACTTTTAAATAGCTGAATGGCCATCGGGTCATTAAAAGACAGCACAGTTATTGTGCATCTGACACCCTCTATAAACCAGCATCCATCTTGAGCTCTCTCAACCAACAACAGTTAATGAATTTCAGTGAATGGGACACACTATGCAAATCATTACTAATGACTATTCCCTGCTACTAATAAGCTGTAAAGCCCATTACACACGGAGAGATTCAGTGGACCCACCTTGGCATTTGGAGTAGCCTTAATTGTCCATATGCAGTCAACTGCTTGCCCGGGCTTTGTTTTCTCTTCCTGTTCTACTTGACCGGAACGCACTATCCCATCAGCTCCAGAGAGCTCAAACTGGCAGTCTACAGAGGACAAGATACAACATGGCATAAAACTGATGGGTAAGGGCGATTTAAAACTTAAACGTACAAAAGATATTAGCGATACCTGGGATAGGATTTAAAATGCCTCCTAGGTAAGTAAAGTCAGGATCTGTAACAGGGGAGAAAGAGAGAATGAATGACAAGGACTAAGAAAATTTAAGAGTCATTTCAAGGTTTAAAACGCACAAAAAATGACATCATATATGCTACAGTTGAACAGAGGAAAGACAAGATTCTTATCACACATCAACCGACTGTACCTGTATAAGGATTTGATAATGGGAGTGGCCAATGCGCTGATGCATCTACACAACTCTAATCTTACAGGTGCAGGGGGCTCCTATCCCCATGTTTCCCACTTAATACAACCAGTTTGTACAAGAGTGACTCTGTTTATTTAGAAAATGTCTATGTTGCCTCTCCAGAGAAGCTGCTTGAGGCAACTTACAAAGCAAACACAATAAAAACATAAAATACCATACATTGTTAACACTTAAAAACCTCTCCAGGGCATAAAAATAGTCTCATCAGCTGACTATAAAAACAATGTTAAAAGATTAATACGTTAATTAAAAGCCTGGGTGAAAATAAACTTTTTGGCCTGGTGCTGAAAGAGAGCAAGGTAGGAGCCAAGTGAATGCCAAGGGGAAGGGCATTACATAGCCAAGGTGCCACTACTGAAAAAGGCCTAAATTCAGGTCCTCCAGGCACCACGTAATCTGGGCTTGATGCGAGAAACCAGATTTACAGAGTTCATCTTAGGGCACTTAGAAGCAATATGATATTAAATCTAACATTGTGCTTTGGGATATGTATATGGGTCCCTGCAAGAATAAGCATCTGTAAGCAGAATACATCAAGAAGACTTTGATTTGACCAACACGAATAAGTTCAATAACTGCATTCTGGGAGAATCTCTACTAGGCAAAGAAAGGAAGAAAGAAATACATTTTTACCTGGTATGAATGAATATTTTGCTTTAAATCCCCCTCCTTCTATCTCCTCGTCCGATGTAAACTTTATCCACATAAACCTCCCTGTAGATCTAATTAAGGCAGGACTTTTTGGACCACAGTAGCGATCAATAAGTGGGGAGAAGCCAAAAGGTCCATCTCGAACCTCCAGGTGATCAAACCGACATTCAAAGGAGGGCTCGATATAGTACGGTTCATCAAAGGTGAGCTCTATTCTTTGGCGTGGGGCAGCTGTGACAAAGTAGAACCAATCCAGATCAACATAACATTCAGTAACAACGAATAAACTATAGTTTCTGGAAAGACATGACATTTTTTGCTTCTCTGAGTATGTCTGGAGCTAATTACTGCTGCAGTAACACAAGGCCAGGTCTTCTCTAATAGAGTTTAGATGTTATACAGAATGTGCACCAAGATGGTACAAAAGCTACCCAATCCCAAGTGTCATAAGTTTGTTTCCCTCTGGGCTCGATTCATAAGGCATGGAATTATTTTCAAGCAGGGAGACTTTGGTTTGACCAATACTAATAATTTAAATACTGTTATGGAAGAATGTCTACAAGTGAAAGCAAGAAAAAAGGAGAGGGGCAACAGCTCAGCAGCAAAGCATTTGCTTAGCATGCAGAAGGTCCCAGGCTCAAATCCTGGCATCTCCAACTAAAAAGACCAGACAGTAGGTGATGTGAAAGACCTCCCTCTGAAATCTTTGAAACCACTGCCAGTTTGAATAGACAAATAGTAACACTGATGGACCAGCGGTCTGATTCAGTATAAGGCAGGTTCATGTAAAACACACATTTTGATATAAATTACTATCTTGATATAAAAACTTATGTAAACTTTATTCCCATAAATCTCCCTCAATTATTTTCAAGTGTGCTATGTTTATGTTCATATTTTGATTTTAAAAAAGCAATATCCATGATGTTTCTCTGATGAAAGCACTTATAAAAAATTGCCTGCACTTTGCCAAAACCATACCACCTGGGATTGAATTCTACATTTGCTGCCTTAATAATATCTATCTCTTTAGAATCTTTTAATCCTGCCCTCTTTCCAAGGAGCTTACAGTGGTATACATGGATCTCTCCATCTTTAAACCACCTTGAATAATTCAAACTTTATTTGTAACCAAATGCTGCAACAGTCAACAAAGGGGAGAATGCAACAGTCAAACAGAGTTCTTTCTTTGGGAACAAGGGTAGAATATAAAAACAGAAGGAACAATTTGCTGGATTGTACCATTTAATCTAGCATTTTGTATTTTAACACAAAAATCAGGTACCTTTCAAAAGCTTACAGGAAGGGCTTCTATTTAACTACCATGGCTAATCGCTACAGAGAAACTCATCCTTAGTGAACAGGTCAAGTTCTCCTTAACAGCATTAAACTAGGAAGTGTGCTAGCAAACTGTATAGAGACTCAATATCAGGTAAGTCCCTATGCCAGGCTCTGTGGCAAATTACAACTCATATCTACATGTCCCCTTCCTCTAAGCTCTAGCAAACAATAAAGAAATATGAAACCAACCTCCCAAAAAACAGTAAGATGAAAAGACAAAAGGCCGCAGGCCTTTTTGAACTAATGTCAAGATTTAAAGCTACCAGGATATCCAGCTCTGTGCTTATCCTGTGAATATACCTGCATTATGGAGTTCAGGGTTAGCAAATATCATAATTTTTGTCTGCTGCAATGGAATCAATGCTTGTGTTCCATTCTTGGGCACATTGCCTAAAAGAGTCAATCAAGTGTTTGCCAATGTTTTCTAAGTGTATTTTATTCACATGTAGCAATATTGTGTTTAATTTAAATTTAAACCTTTGGATATTCATTCCCTCAGCAATAGAAGTATAAAGAGAAATACGGATGTTAATACCTTCTAAAATAAAGACACATTCCTGGTTGGGTGGATACAAATTAGGGAAATTCGGCGATGTAAAGTGGCCTCCATTGCTTGTTCGTACCCAGTCACTGCACTGGGAAGAGGCTATACGGTTACCTCCAATATTCTGTCCACCTTTTTTGAAGAAAACACAAACAATTAATGGTTGTTCCCAGAAACATACACCACTAACAGCTTTCTCCGTAGAACAGCAAGCCCAAAAGAATGCTGCTGGCACTTATTAATCTATTAAGAAAAAACAACTAGTCAATACGAGGAAGGGGTGCATAAGCAAACTGTTGTGTTGTGAAGCAAAACCAGAGAAAAACAACCACGGCGAAAAGAAAACCACATAGCCATAGCCATTGCTGTGTGCAAAACATACAGTCAAACTCACCTGAAAGAGGATAACTATGTGGGGTTGAACAGCAATCTGTTCTTTCTCTCTGTCTCTCCAAAACAACAAAGATTTAAAATGGGGAGGGGAGACAGACAGGCATCTAATGCAGAGGCACATCGTATGGAACATTCAAGGCAAATTTATTCTCAAGGAAGGAAGCCAAAAATTCAAGAGTGACTTTTTCACAAATGCTTCCTACTCAGGGAGCAATTGCGAAAAAAATTAATTAGCAAAGCCCTTTAATGTCGACACGACACGAACACACGTTGAACAGAGCTCCTTCTTCATTCGATGTACATTATCTCAGAATGTGTTACCAGTTGGTTAATTGGATGTGAAAATTTTAGGCGCACTAATTATTGTGTTTTTTTCCAAATGAGCAACTTATTTTATTTTTCAAATTTATTTATTTGAAAGAAAAAAAGTTTAGAACTTTAAATTTCGGAACATACAAACACGAATTACAATTTTCTCCAACGAATTTCACGTACTGTACCTTGAGTCTTCTGAGCCACAGCAATGCCTTCCACCACCAGTATAGTTATTAAGAAAACTGGTGAGAAAAACAGAAAAAAATACAGATGTATAAATGTAGTAAAATCCACAAGCCTCCATCTGTTACATTTCTGCCCTGTCCATACTCTAGGGACAGCCCATGGTCACTCTTTAGCCCCATAACCACCTACTCTGTCAGGCAAGTGAAGAGAAACTTGCTTTTCATGATTAAAGACAAGTTGGCTTTATAACAAAAACCTAACTTTTCATTAAGATGTTGGATTTTTCACTGCTGTCACAAAATGGGCGCATGGCTGCAAATTCTTCTTGCTAGCTTGCCAATGTAAGAGCCTGTCCCTCCCCCAATTTTTTGGGATGAAATACATAGTTTAGCATTCTTTGTGTTAAATTTTATTAAGACATTTCAACATAAAACACATTTGTTATAGAAATGATACTTCATAATTGGTGTAATCTATCCATAAAATAAAAAGAAATTAAAGTATTTTTATAATGGTTCAAAGAAATCAAGAGAGAAATCTTGTTGGCCCTTATACTGCATTTAAAAAGAAATAACATGGTTCCCATTTTTTTTCAAAATTAATATCGTTTCCTGCCAGTTCTAACTCAATTTGTTTAGTTACATCTGACACCATCAAAAGATTCCATATGGTTTCTATTTTTGTCAGGAAGTCTGGTGTTTTCCATCTTTCTGAAATCTCTATTTGAGTCATCATATTTAAAATCAATTTAACATCACCTTCAGCTACAATGTATTTTAGATACTCCAGTAACAAGTTCATATATTTTCCCTTGTTAGATTTATACCATTTATCCAAACCAGTTTAACTTTAGAGCAATACAGCCACCAGCAATTTATAAAATTTTCATTTATAATACCCCGCTTCCTGGAATGTGTCAACTATCAATATAAGACCTTCAGGAAAACTTCATATTTGATAGTATGAAGTGGGACCTAGGTCTTATATGTTCCACTTATGTTCCTATATTATTCCAAGACCTTGTTCTCACTGGAATTGTGAAGAACTATTTGCTGACAGTGTAGTATGTCCCTTAAAGGATCTTTAGTTTGCCTCTAAAGGCAATAATAAAGTAACTTAAAATAGTAATTTCATTAGTTGAAGTTGGCATGTCTTTGTAAATGATTCAGAAAATGTAAGTTCTATATATTGATGGAACAATGGAGGATGGTTCATTCTATCACCAACTATTCTGATAAAATCTTCCTTAACTTAAAAAAAAACCTTTGTGTATATCCAGGCCAGCCATGGTATTAAAGCTTCCAAGAGTGCCAAATCAGACTTCTATATAAATATATGAAGAGTACTGAACAAAAATGAGTTGGATCCACAAGTACCTGTGAACAGAAGGACATGTTTGAATTCACCTTTTTAACTTTAGGAGAACATTCATTTCTACACTTGCAATTGTTGTTCTCTATGATATATCTCCCCTGAAATTCTTCTATGACATGCCTCAGCTCTTACACACTCCCTACCTACCCACTAACACTAAAGTATCAATAACACTGTTATCATCCAGACCCATGGGAAGAAACTCTCAAGAGTTTCTCAGTCCACTGTTCACAGCCAAGTCCCATCCGACAGTCACTCCACTGGCTACCTATCAGTTACTGTGCTCAATTCAAGGTACTGGTTATTGCGTACAAAGTTCTTCATGGCCTTGGCCCAACATACCTATGGGACTGCCTCCCTATGCCCCTCCACGGCAGCTTCACTCATCCAAACAGGGTCTCTTGCAGGTGCCACCCTGCCCATGGACAAAATCAACAGCAGCCCATACACATTCTTTCTCGGTGGTGGCCCCTACCCTGTGGAATGGCCTGTCTGAGGAGGTCAGGAGAGCCCCCACTCTCCTAGCTTTCAGCAAACAATGCAAAACCAAATTATTCAAAAAGTATTGGGGGGGGGGGTCTCAGATGCTTTGCTAATGAGTTAGGGACCTTAGACTTTACCACTAAGTTGCCTTACATATTATCTGTTGTTTTAAATATGTACTCCTATATACTACTTGTGCTTCATGTTGTCTAATGTCAGTCCTAGAACTGATTAGTTTAGTTTAGTTTATTGTTATTACGATCCAGGATCCAGTAGTATCTAACAAATACATTGATTACATGTCTAAGTATATCTAGAAAGCTGGGCAATATATTTAATACATAAAATTGTTAGATATTGGTTAAAATTTCTTAAGGGAGTTATGGTAATCTATCTAATTAAACTAATCAAGGTGCAGGTGAACTGATTATGTTCTGTTTCAGCAATTCTTCAACCACATATTGGATCCTTGCTACAGCTATGTCTTTGTAAACTTGTATTCATTTACCCTAGGACATTGCTTACGGAAATGTCCTTGACATTTGCCTGCCCTTGTCCTTGCTACTGATTGTACTAATCTCACACTATGTAATCCGCCTTGAGTCTCAGTGAGAAAGTCGGACTATAAATGACATAAATAAATACAAATAAATATTTGCTTGAATTTCTTGGACAGGGACTCATAAACTGAAGGATTTACAGCAGATCAACAAAGCCAGACTGGAATCCAGAAGCAGTTGGTTACAAGACAGACCCCAAAGAAAGAACAACAGACACCACGTGTTGCTACCCACAGCTCCCTACTTAAACCACATAAAGTTTTAAATAATCTACTGCCCACCCCAGACAAGGATTCTTACTCTCACACAATGAGCCTCAAAGAAATACAAACTCAGGGATCAGATGCTACCACAAATAAATTTTCTTCCACCTTTTGTCTCCATATACACTCAGGCAATTCCATTACAGAAACTAACATCAGCTATACCATCTTCATCCACTCGCTCATGCTCCAATGTGATATGCACCATCATGTGTCAACAATGCTCTTCTCTCTACACAGAATAAACAGGTAAGCCTATGCAAAAGAATAAGTGGGCACAAATCTAACATTTAAAATTACAATATCCAGAAAACAGGTGAACATTTCTATCTCCCAGATACGTTGCGGGTGACCTGGAAGTTGCCATCCTTCAACTCAAATGTTTCAAAGAGGGACTCCAGTGTTCCCTTTTGGAATTCAGTAAGAGGTTCACATAAACAATACACCCCACACAGAGGTTTTTTTACGCACTATAGCTGAGATCAGCAAAACTTGAGACTCCCCCACCATTACAGGTGTTAACTAGCTTTCCTTAACTAACGAATGGTCTCTGAATTTTCTTGATTAAATTTGTTTTTTATTATGTTTCATGCTTTACTCCTTGCATTTCATATCCTGCAGAGCCTGTTATGTATTTTATCCTACTTCCTATGTAAAATGTCTGTGTCATGAGGGCCTGCTGATTGCATCTGCAAAAAAGTTTATACTGGAATAAAAATGTGCTAGTCTTTAAAGTGTCATAACATTTCTCCTTCATTACTAATTGATTACATCCATACCACCTAATTTCCAGTTGAAGAATTCTAAGAGGTCGGGTCATAGAGTGAAAAAAACCACTGGTAATTTCTGTTGCAGTGATAAATCTCCATTAATCTACCAGCAGCTAATAATCAGTTCACTCTAGATCAATTGCAATCCATCAAATAATCCAGTTTCAATCAAATAATTTAAGCAGGTGTCCTTTTATAATCAAAAGGTTTGTGATTTGTTTCTATCTTTTGCAATAGATTTAACATATTTTTTTCTTAAATATTGAATGATTTCAGTATCTTTGTTTCTGTCTCAAGGCTTCTCAGTCGTCGGAATAACTCACTTAAGAAAGTGGAGCTTCACTGAAATCCCGAGTGGACAGCTGTGATTCTTTCCTTCTAGCTGAATCATTCACTTTATCTGTGACTTCTACTGTCCTCCAATACTTCAAACGACTTGACTTTCCTGCCTCACACACACACCGTTCCTCTGTGCAAAAGCTGTCTCATCTCTGAGCTGCTGTTTGTTCTTATCTCCCAGTGTGATCACTTAGAGGGGGAACATAAAAGCGAGAACCATCAAACTGTGGCCCTGGTTGGTGCAGTGGGGGTGTGTGGAGGGGGGTCACCAGAAATTCTCAGAAGCACCCTCACTGGAGCAAAGGTTATCCAAGTGTGCAAGCAGTAAAATACCTGATGGATTTCTAGCAAACTCAATGTACTTTCTCATCAACTCTGCAATGGAGATAATTTACGTTTCACATTTCATCCAAGATACAAACTTTCTGCAGAAAGAGATTCAGTTCAAAATTTGTACTGAAAGCATGCTCTTTTCACCGTTAAGAAATAGGATGTATGACCACTGGCTAGAGAAAAAGGTTTGTGTTCCGTTACAAGGGCATTCGTTATGACACTCTGCAGCTCTTAACAAAGGGTATAACGCTAGGCTAGGCTAAGCATCCCACCAACTCTATTACCAACCGCTGCAGCTTCTGTCCTGAACTAACATTACTCACCGGGCAGGTCCTGACAAGCAGTGCGGAGCTGCTTCAAGTACACACATTAACTAGTATTGCTCAACAAAGCTAATTTTTAATACATCTAAATGGTCCTATGTTTTCCTCAATTATAATATATTCAAGATACAGGACTCCCCTTTTTCATCAAGGGCAGAATTCTTGCATGTTTTACAGCTTAGCAGCAGCCTGTTATAACATTCCCGAAGACTACCTGAGCCTAAGAACCACATTACTTCCAATTCACGGCAAGATTCAGCAGGTTTGTGCCAGGGAAAAAAAGGAGGGGAGGGTAAATAGTCGCAGAATGTTAGGTGACCCACACTGGGTCACTGGCATAAAGAATCTCTGAGTAACGCTTTTACTTTCCAATATTTTAAAGCCTTAGTATTGCTGCATATTTTTGCTGGTATTGCTTCTCTTCTGAAACTCAAGCAAACGTTCAATTCTTAACCTCAAACACCACACAAAGCAGGTGATGAAGGAAAAGGGTTATCACAATGGCTGCAAAATGGTTGGTGTACCAGCAATGCTTCATGTCTAACCCAGTACTGCAGTGGTGCACTGAGCTAAGGCATCAAAGGACAGAAATTTAGATCAGAGTAAAATGCAGTTGCTAGGGCACAAGCAACAGCTCTTCAGTAATCTTAAATTCTGTTCCTTGCCAATGGAAACTGTGTGACAGCAAGTGGGAATGCCAAATCTGGAAACAATGGGTATGGCCGTCTGTTCTGAATGTCTGTTTTCCTTGAGCTTTTGGTGAGCTGAAGGCTAAGCAGCAACTGAAACAGTAAAGATGTGTTTTCGGTCAACGATCCGAGCTTCTACTTGGCTTTTAAACCTCAAGCCCTAAACAGCAACTACCAGGTGAATTTGTATTAACTAGTTAATTCTAAAGGTGCGGAGAGCACGTGGCTGCATTCAGACATCACGAACAAATCATGGCTTGTTTGCAACAAGAACAAGCTAAGAGCGCAAAACTTATGTGCTCAATTCTCTATTTGCCCCCCCCCCCCCGCTCAAATGCACAGAACCAAAATTGAAATCCAGGAACTCTTAAATCACAGCTTCATTGTGACACCCAACTGATGTTTGCTTCCTGCTTACCAGCCAGAATTTTAAAGCACAGTTCAATCCTTTAAACAAGTCCTGGGTTGCAAAAAAAAAAAACTTATTGGCACTGCCAGATACGTTATTCGCAGAACAAACTGGTTTGCAATTTATGTGCTATATGAAAGAGGAGGGAATACACAATCTTAATAATTTGGCTTATTTTCATAACAAACAAGTGTTTGACCCAGTCCAGTACTTTGAACTGGAAAAATCTACTGATCACATTTTTATTCTGTCCTTTCTCTGAGAAGTTCAGGACAGCATACATGTTTCTCCTCTACTTATTTATTTAAACAAGTCTGACCTGACCTTCCATCCTATATGAGGTCTGCAGAGCAGCTTTCAACAAGAATTAAAATAAAGCAAGCAAAAATTTAAAAAACAGCAGCATAAAAACTAATCATAAATACAGTAGCAATAAAGACAATAAATAAATAAGGTGGACATTTCAGATTCTGAATGCCTTAGTAAAGCAGTTTTCAGTTGATGACAGAACACTGAGGAAGAGGCGAGATGGACCTGCTCTTGGCCGCTGTGTCACTACTGAGAGCCAAGCTACAAGTGATGCCTGACACAGGTTGGACACTTGTCAGCTTCCCTCAAGTTTTGATGGGAAATGTAGGCAGTCTGGTCTTGCAACTTGGCTCTCTATTTAATTGAAGTTTACAGAGCAGCAGTCTATGGGAGGGAGAACAAGCGATTGGGAGGGGAGTGCAGGCATCGGGCTCTCACTGGGCACCCCCCTCCCCCTCCGCTGTGTGTGTGTGGGGGGGAGGGGTTCTGTAAACTTCAATTAAATGGAGAGCCAAGCTGTCAGACCAGGATGCCTACATTTCCCATCAAAACTTGAGGTAAGCTGACAGGTATCCAACCTGTGTCAGGCGTCACTTGTAGCTTGGCTCTGAGACAGCCTTCTGAAGGCCGCTTCCATTTTGGTCATCATCAACGGGAATTCAGCTAGTGATGAAACACAGAGAAGGACCTCTGAAGATGGTTTTAATTTTATGTAGGTCTGTATGGATGACCTTGAAATTATGCTGTTTACAAACTCTTAAAAGTCAAAACCAACATGGGATCTAGACTACCTGGCAGCCAGTGAAGAAGATACAAAATAGGAAAGAGGTGGCTCTCAGCTAGAGTTGCCAATCCCTCAGTGGGGGGAGGGGATTCCCTGCTCCCAGCCACCTCCCCCCCATTCATCTGTCCTGTGGGGGGAAAGGCATGCTTCTGGATTCCCGCAGCACACTCCAGACATGGTGACATCATTGTGCCAGTCCTAGGACTGTTCCCGGGATTCATACTGGGCTGATTCAGCCCATTTGTGGGCCCAAATCAGCCCGGCGTGAAGTCTTGGAGCACTTCTGGGGCCTGCACAATGACATCACTCCTGGAAGCGACATCATTGCACCAGGAGCATGAGTGTGCTTTGCGCGCATGAGGAGATCGAGCTGGTAAGTGTTGGGTTCCCCCCTCCCATTGAGAGGATAAGGGAACCTGGCAACCCTTCTCTCAGCAAACTGTAACACCAAATTTTACTGGCCACATTCTAGACCAATTATAGTGTTCAACCACTCTTCAAAAGGCAGCATTGTTTAGAGCATATTATGGCACCCCAGTCCGAATGCCACTAAGCTATGGGTAAATCATGACCTCTAAGAAAGGGTACAACTGGGGTGCCAGCTTTAATAGGCCCAAAAGCACTCCTGGCCAGGCCATTCAGAAACAGTGCTTAAAATATTTATACTCTCCTTTCCCCAATGAATACCCAAGGTTACAACAAATCCAAAACAAAGGCAAAAACACTGAATTAAATCCAGTGACATTCCTTCACTATGAATATGGTGCCTACATAGATGTAATCCCATCTAATAAAGACACTATGCCAATTCCTGGATTACTCTTATTTCCAACCAACGACATCTCAGTTTTGCAGAAGGGACAAAACAGACAATTGCACTCTGCAAGATGACTGTGGGGCAAAGCAGCAGTTCCCTAAAACCTTTCTTTAAACCTGAATTCCGGAAAGGAATGAGGCAACCCAGTTCCAACCCAGATACTGAACTCTGCTGAGAAATCCAGGAAACCGATAAGAATGCACCCTTCCCTATTCCCTGTTCCACCTCTCAGAACAAGTTGCTCTCATTAGAGCAGTATTTTATTCACTTTCTCCTACCACATCAATTCCTAAAGGGTGAACTGTCCAAGCCCTGGGCGGGTGGCTACATGCATGCGAGCCAGACTCAAGGAAGACTACTATACAGAGCAGGCAATACATGGGGCAATGCTATTTAAGGACTACCTGGCATGTCAAAAGTGAAGTGCAAGTCCAGGTTTTCTTAGTGTCTCTAGCAGGGCTTTTTTTCAGTGGGAACGCGGTGGAACGGAGTTCTGGCACCTCTTAAAAATGGTTACATGGCTGGTGGCCCCGCCCCCTGATCTCCAGACAGAGGGGAGTTTAGATTGCCCTCCATGCCGCTTGGCAGCGCAGAGGGCAATCTCAACTCCCCTCTGTCTGGAGATTAGGGGGCGGGCCCACCGGCCATGTGACCATTTTCGCTGATGGTGATTTAAACTTTTAAAAACTCCCCCCTTGTTCCAGCTGACCCAAAGTGACGTCATTGTGCGGCCCTGAGTTCCACCACTGAGTTCCACCACCTCTTTTCCCAGAAAAAAAAGCCCTGGTCTCTAGCATATTTAGGTGCCCAGGAGAATCGAGTGTGCACCACAGAAGTTTCTTGGAAGCATATCCTTGATTCATGCAAGGATTTTTTGCCCTGTTTTGGGCAGCCAAAAAATTCCTCACATTGCACTGGCAGTAAGTACAGCATAAATTATTTTATCCTGCCAATTACTACAGAGGCAGGGCCAGTATTCTACACATGTATTTGAACCTTATTTTTCTACCCAAGTAGAGGCCTACACCCTCTTCAGAGCCTATATGCTCTGAAATCTGACAGCCCCACAAAACACTTGAATGTATTAAACTTTGTACTCAGTAACACCAAGAATCTGTAGGCTTTACTTTCTTCCACCTCTAGACTCCTCGAGAGTTCATTTTACAAAGAAACAAAGAGCAGAAGAATCAGATTAAAAGCTGATCAATGAAAAATTACAATCGATCTACTAGATAAAAAGATTTGGGAGCAATTTCTCATACTCTGGATTAATAGATCAACTCTGCATCCATTTTTTCTCTCTTCTCCAAAGAACCTGTACTAGCTATTTGCATGGTCTTACATACAATTGTATTGTGTCTCCCCCACCGCCTTGGGAAATTCATTTATCAGTTGACTCAGCGTAACAGACTGTGTCCCATAGCAGCTTGTCAGGTCATGCAAATTATGTTAACATTCCTAAAGACATCATTGACTCCCCTTGGATTAAATGTTAGACAACAGGTTAGATTCTGCACTAACCCTTAAAATCCTCACATGTGTCACAGCTTCCAATTTCATTAGCACAAATCTATAGCAAAATATGAGTTCCCAACAGACGGTATTCCATCTGCGACAGATGGTTAACTGCTTTTCATCACTACTGACCTACTACGGACATTGAACAGGCATCATAAAGAAGAAAATCTTATTTTCCAGTATAGGTCCCCAGGGCAGTGCTATACTTCTAACTAGTTACCACCAACAAAGATACCTACATTTCAATCAGATCCTAGTTTCTGGGTATTGTAGATACAGGTCAAGCAGGTTTATTTAAGGGAAAAACTCTAGATCCTTCACAATTCCAAATGGTGACAAGGTCAAGAGGCAACATTTAATGAATGGTAAGGAGAAGTCATTCTCACTAAAAAGTTTATCATATTGGGTCATGCAGACCCAAGTGATACATAAATTGATCTAATAGATCACCTTGATACATGGTGGTACATAATTCTGATTACAGAATTCCTCCCAAGGCAAATTCATACAGCATTATTGCTGCTGTCTTTTAGATGCCAGGCTGTGCATACCCTCTTTGTCCAAGTTTATAACCTACAACTAATATTGATTGGTTTTGATTCTTCCTATTGTCATCTGTTCTGTTCCAATTTTTGTTCAGGTTTTGTTAACTAAACGTTATTTTTTTACTACTGTTTCAGTTAGAACAGTGAGCCACCTCAAAGCCTATGTAAGTAGAAAGGTGGGGAAAACATCATTCAAACTAAATAAAAGTTGAGGGCTGTAAGGACAGGATTACCTGAACTGTTCCACAGATTTCTGCTTGAAGCGTTGAGCCTTCTAGAGAGAACAGCAATACTGCTGCCAATAATAAATATACTCCTCCATGTCTGCAGCCCGTCTAATACCTACATTTACAGACTGCTGTTCTCTCTAGGCTAGAAGGATCGAAGCATACAGAGAAAGACCTTTCTACCCAACCTTACAGCCAAATCATAAAATATTATGACAAATCATAATTTTACGGTGGTAATTCCTTTGGCATCTGAGAAGAATTATGGTGCTTATCAGAAATACCTGTTCTTTGAGGGTGGATGGTACCAACAAATCAGTTGGTACAGCTTTTTTAAAAAATGCTTGACTATACATTTTCTGAAAATAAGACAACAGGGTAGATGGTTATCTGTTGCCCAATGTCCTCGGAACAGGACAGAAACTTAATTCTATTAAGCTGATAGGTCAGTATGTTCTGCAGAGCTCTGAATCATTGCAATACCTGAGTTGTGCATCTGGTTCTGTGGAGCTTCAGTTTGCTTTGAAACCATGCATTATGAATTCAGAACCCCCTCTTCCACATGGCCTCCGACAGCCCAGCCGCCGGCCCCCTGCACTCCCACCCACACTGGCCCACCGAGGGCAACCCTGACACCTTTGCCTCCTACAGCAAGAGCGAGGACCTCTTAACCAGCAAGTACATCATCCACAGCCACAGCCACAGCGACGAGTTCACCCGCCAGGGCTCCGAGTTCACCAAGCGCCAGATTTCACTTCAGGAGAACCAGCAGAGCATGCTGTCCCCACCCCTGATCACCATCAGGCCCCAACCCCAGCGTCCTGCAAAAATATTTTTTAAAAATGAATTCAGAGGCTCACTTTGCTCTGTGAATCCTTGAGACAGCTTCAGGCGTATTCCACGAGTGCCACACTCATGGAACACGCAGGAAGAGTGGATGGAGTATGTGCATCAATTCCACAGACATTGTAAGCCAGGACTACTTTGAGGAGACCTGGAATTGTTTCAGTTCATGTTTTTTGTGCGCTCCTGTGAGAAGAGATGCCTTATAGAAAGAAATGCAGAGCTGGAAAGTATCCCAAGGATCATCTAGTCCAGCCCCCTGCGCAATGCAGGGAATTCACAGCTATCCCCCCGTCATCTCCCTCAGTGGCCCCAGCTCTAAGCCCAGAAGAAGGCAAAAAGCCTCCAGGAATCTGACCTGGAGGAAAATTCCTTCCTGATCTCAAAGAGGCAATTGGCATTACCCTGGGCATATAAGAAGGGGCCATGAGCGCCAAACACCAGCTCATCTCTTCACGCACTCCCTCTCTTGATCTGTGAACATTCATATTAAGTCAGAGAATCATCACAGCTGTCAGATGCTCATCTAGCCTCTTCTTCATTACCTCCTAGGAAGGAGCACCCACTATCTCCTGCAGAAGCCTGTTCCACTGAGGAACTGCTCTGTCAGGGAGTTCTTTCTAATGTTTAACTGAAAACTCTTTTCCTTTAATTTTAACCCATTATTTCTGGTCCAACCTGCTAGGGCAACAGAAAACAACTCTGCTCCATCCTCTCTGTGACAGCCCTTCAAATACTTGAAGAGGGCTATCATATCACCTCTCAGTCGCCTCCTCTCCAGGCTAAACACACCCAGCTCCTTCAGTATTGTACAAGACAGTATGATACAGTACAATAAAGACAGCCAAACTGAGGCCCAGTCTAGGCATGATGGGGAAATCACATATATTTACACACGTCTGCCTTATTCATACATAAAGTAGAAACCGGGGGCACCTTTTTAAAAAAATCACAAGCACATAGAGGGAAATTATACACCCCCTTGCCTTACCTCACTGCTGCACTCCATCACCTCGAGCATTTTTCTCCTAGCCCAGCTCCAATAATGGAAGTGAGCCAGGATGGGGAGCAAACTGCTTGAAGCAAGTGACTATAGCAAGGTAAACTGGGAGGGAGGAAGAATATTCAGTTTCCCCCACCAGTGCGCTCCCTCCAGTACCTCTCGTTTATATGCAAATGGTCCATTCAGCTGAAGAAACAGATGAGGCTACATCTAGTTTGGCCTTGAGATACAAGAACATAGAGATTATCTGCTTGATGAAATTTCTGAGATGAATGAAAAAAAGAATAGGCGAGGAACAACCATAACACTGCTCTTACAGAGAAGAGGGTGGTTGGCATGTTGAACTTGGACGACACCATATTTCAGTACAATCTTCCATAACACACAATAGGCCTTATGCTTTACATCAAATCTCTGCAGGGAAGTTCAACAGCTGACGTGCAGGTATAGCTTCACAAAATCTAAAATCAGATTTTAAAGACCAACAACCACCCAGAATCCCATATCACAAACACACAGGTCTTTTATCAGTAGCGTAATTCAACACTCCAGACAGCCAATCACTTTCAACTGACAATGATAAGTCTATTTACTATGCCTGCCCCTTTACTGTACACTGAGAATGGAAAAGAAAAATCAATGAACATCGATGCTTGTTCCTGTGGTACCAGCTTTTTTGGCGTTCGGAATTAAGAGGAAAAACAAAAGACACCACAGGCTACATATTTCAATGCCACTATTCTGAAATTCCACTTCTTTTCACTGCTGCAGCTACAGAAACAAGCCTCCTCGAGGGTTTATAAAATCTGATTGGTTTTCACTAAAGCTCATGTTGATTCTATAAATAGTTGAGAGAGCTGTGTGTATGTGTAGAAGAAAAGCATACCGGAGCAGCATGGCTAAGTAGCAGATAAGCAGGCAATTACAGAAGATAAAGCAGCTAGGCATTTGGGTTTCTGTAGTCCAGTCCCCCATCCCATTCATTTTTTAATGTTCATGTCCACGATTTCCTTTTCTTTCTGCACTTTTCTTCCCTTGCCCATAACTGTGCCATGATTCTGGAGACAATGAAAATGCCTTCTGCCATTTTCCCCTAGGACAGGCAATAACATAAGATAGAAAAGCAAGATATGGATCCTGTAGCACCTCTCAAAGACCAAGTAGATTTCCAGGGTACGGGCTTTTGAGAGTCAAATCTCCTTCCATCATATAAGACAGAAAAAGAAACTTTGCTGAAGTAACAGTTAAATACAGCTACTCTAGTGCAGGATTGAAGAAACAAAACTGATTGTCTAGCTGAATGGTAGAACCGTACTCTAGATACAAAGAGGTCTGAAAGGCTATCAAACCTCTACATGTCATCTCTGTTAAACCCCACATTATGACAAATATCTTCCCAGACAGGGAGCTGCTATCTTGCTATATGGTATAAGGCAAAGCTCGGCAGGTAAGATTTCTTCAGGGGTGGAACAGATGAAGACTGGATTATTATTTTTTCCAACCATGGCCTGCTGGGCTGTGCAGCAAGTGGGGGAAAACGGAGGCAGAGATACAAGGGAAAATATGAGACTAAGGTACACGTTCATTGTAGAAGCACTGTCACATAATTTTTCTTTTCAGACAGCACAAAAAGCAAAAACCCTATTTCAAAAACTAGCAGTTTACCACCCCCAAAGAGACTGGTTTTACTATTTGCTTAGTTTTTTCAAAAAAGCTTTTCGTTTATATTGTATACACCAGAGTTCTAATGTCCATGCACAGTATTCTATAGACACTCCAGAGCTTTCTAACCCCTCCCCGCAACCTCTGGAGCTCACTGCAAAATCTCTTTGAGTTCACTGCACTTCAGACATCGAACGTGGTGCCAAGGAACCGTCAATGATCTCTGTGCATCCCAGAGTTGCCAGGTCTCCTGCTGTGGCAGGAGACCTCTTGCCAGCAACCCCTGCTGCCTGCCACTGTTCCATCTGCTGCTGGGAGAAAAAATAAATTTGAAAAAATGACACCAGCACAACAGTGTTACTGTCAGTTATGGAGAACCCAGAAGTGATGTCACATTTCTCCTAGAGAGGCATTATGTCACATCTGAGTTTTTCTCGGAAGTGACATAGCACCTTTGTTCTGACGGTGCTCCCCCATCTCCCCACTCACCAAGATTTCCACCACTGATGGCATCCTTAGTATATACATAAATGGGATCTCTGCATCCATATGGGGAACTCTGGACCTGAGCCATTAGAAATTATTCTTTGCAACCATCTGATGTACTGATTTACTGCAAATCAAATAGAAGCAAGTGTTGTGTAGTGGTTAGAGTAAACTAGAACGTGGGAGGCACAGGTTCAAATCACCACTCGGACATGGAAGCTTTTTGGATGACCTTAGACCAGTCAGATACAGTTAACCTGACCTACCCCACAGGCTTATTGGGAGGATAAAATAGAGGAGAGGAGAACACTATAAGCTGCTTAGGGTCCCGACTGAGGAGACAGGCAAGGTACTCAGTACTGGTGAGTACTGCCACAGAAGAAGCCCTACTTCTCCATAGTATTTATTTTCTTCTTTTATACCCTACCTTTCCTCCTAATGGGTACCCGAAGCAGCTTACATCATTCCCCTCTCCCCCATTTCATCTCCACGACAACCATGTACGGTAGGTTAAGCAGAGAGAATAACTGGCTCAAGGTCACCCAATGAGATAACAAAGGCAGACTGCGGATCTGAACCTGGGTCTCCCCAATATTACTCCAGCGCTTTAACTACTGCCCACACTGGCCTTTCTGATCTTCATGACTTGGAAGTATTGAAATTAGGACAGCTGGAAGGACTTTGCCCCTCCCGCCCCCTGCCCAGTTCATTCAGCCTGGCGCGCTAAACATGCATCTAGGGAACTGGTTTTATATAGTCTCCACTGTGACAGCTGCTACTGTAGCTGTTAAGTGCTGCCAGTGAAAATCCTGCTTGAGAAATGTAGGAGGAAAAATGTTACGGGATTATGCAATAGCAGAAGCAAGTGAATTCAAGGGATTAAATATGGTTAAAAATAAGTGACGGTCCACGAAGGAAGTGCCCTCCCTCTCCATCAAGTCCTATTAAAGACCTGTTTAATTCAAAGCCCCTAAAAAGTGTCATGATTAAAAAAATTGCCTCACAGGCTGCAATGCTAAAACATGGCTTTTAATTTTTAAACCCTTATAATTTAAAAAGCAACAGTCTGATGGAAATTCTAATTCTGAAATATGAATTAAATCAACGATCCTGAGCAGGAAACGCACTTCATACTTTATGTAATCTCTAAATAGAAGAGAACAATCATATTACAATGGCTAGAAATTTGCAGCCACACATAAAGCTCCTCACTATTCCTCACTATTCCTCCTCACTATTCCTCGCTTTCAGGTTGTGGGGACAGAAGTTTTGCAAACCATCTCACATCAAAACTGGGATAGGGAACCCAACAGAAAGCCTCAGGTGATGCCAGACAGTTAGGAAACAAAAAGGACACAGACACGATGGCTTTTCAAAGGAGATGTAATACAAGCACAAGATATTATCCCGTAGTATCCCTATCTCCCTAAGTTCTTTCATACCCAAGAAAAATGAACAGCAGTCTTCATTTGCAATTCTACCTTTCTTTTCTACAATACTACATTGGAACAGCTAATATGGTGAAGAGGGTAGAGTGCTGGACTGAGTTGCAATCCCCATTCAGGTCATGAAGATTGTTGGCCGACCTTGACCACTCTCAGAGCTGATATGAAGACAAAATGGGGAGGAGAAAACCACGTATGCCACACCGAGATCCTTGGAGGAAGCGTAGAAATCAAAAAAAAAAAAAAAAAAAAAGCACACAGGTTGAAACGTGGCATTTGTATGGGACAAAATGAGTGGGTAGAGTGAAGGATGCGAGAACAAAAGATGGATCTTGGATGTGGCATTTACTTCATTTATATCCCACTTTTCTCCACAATGGGGGCCCAAAGCAGCTTCCACTATTCTCCTCTCCTCCATTTTATCTTCACAATGACTCTGAAAGGCAGGTTAGGCGGAGAGGGTGTGACTGGCTCATCATGATCTCCTCCAGCAAGCAGAGTGAGGATTCAGACCTGGTTCTCCCAGACCCTGCTCTGACACTCTAACCACTACAGCACGCTGGATCTTCCAATGCTTGCTAGTGTAACTCTTAAGTGTTAACATTAACAACCTAATTTTAATTTTTTTCAAAAAGAATTATTTATTCAATTAGATTTAATCCAACCCTATTCCAAAAGCTTATTCTTTTCCCAAACCGACAGATGACATTCTAGAATTGGTCTTGGCCCAGCATACCTACGGGACCGTCTCCCTCCCTATGTTCCTCCACAGCAACTTTGCTCATCTGAACAGGGTTTCCTGCAGGTGCCACCCTGTCCATGGACAAAATCAACAGCAGCCCATGCACGGTCTTTCTCTGTGGTGGCCCCTACCCTGTGGAATGGCCTGTCTGAGGAGGTCAGGAGAGCCCCCACCCTCCTAACTTTTCACAAATGATGCAAAACTGAATTATTCAAAAAGTATTATAGGGAGGGGGGTCTCAGATGCTTTGCTAATGAGTCAGGGACCATAGACTTCACCGCTATGTTGCCTTACATACTATCTGTTGTCTTAAATATGTGCTCCTATGAGCTACCTGTTCTTAATGTTGCCTAATGCTAGTCCTAGAATTGCTTGATTCTGATTCAGCATTTCTTCAACTCTTTACTGGATTCTTGCTAATGCTATGTATTTGTAAACTTGTGTTTATTTACTCTATAGCATTGTTTATGGAAATGTCCTTGATACTGACAGTACTAATCACACTGTGTAATCCACCTTGAGTCTCAGTGAGAAAGGCAGACTATAAATGATGATGATGATGATGATGATGATGATGATGAATGTTAGCTTGGTGTGGCAAAACAAAGTCTTGAGGCACCTTCAAGACTAACCAAATTTATTGCAGCATAAGCTTTCCTGGACACAGCCCACTTCAGATGCACTGAATAGATAACCTAGTATGGATTTCAGAAAAAGGCCACTGGAATTACTGCCATATGATCCTCACCTCGATACACCGAGGAGTTTTTACAGTGGTCAGTTGAGGTCTTTTCCAACTTGTTTCAGTGCAGAGGCAGATGCTCTCGGCTTGCTTACTCCCCTCAGGATCCAACAAGCCTTCAGAGAGTGGGAAATCCGATAAATTAATTCCACTCGAAGCAGCATTAGCTTCCATTTCAAGATCTCTCTATGTGCCTCAAAGGAAACCGTAAAGAGGAACCAAAGACTGCTGTATGTTCCAAAAAATAAAAGGGCTGAAAAGAAATTCCAAAAACTCTTTTACTGCGGACACTTGGGAAGGTGGGACTATTATTTGAGAATTGGACTCACTCAGGCAGAAAGCACTAATGGGGCATAGAGAACATCCCACCCACAAGCAAAAAGGTATGTTTCAAGAAGCAGTACAGTCAAGAGGTGGGCCAGAAGGCAATTCCGTTCTCTCTGTTCTGTTTGTGCAAGTCCTTATCCCCCAAACAGTAATAAAGGTGCTACTCTAGATGGTACATGTCCAAATGCAACAGCTTGTTTATACCTATTTCGTATTCTGTGCCTATCCTGGAAAGCCCCCCCCCACACACACACGCACGCGCACGCGCACACACACACACTAAAAA
Source organism: Eublepharis macularius (assembly GCF_028583425.1). Classification (NCBI taxonomy): domain Eukaryota; kingdom Metazoa; phylum Chordata; class Lepidosauria; order Squamata; family Eublepharidae; genus Eublepharis; species Eublepharis macularius. The sequence goes on from NC_072805.1 coordinate 36,645,109, forward strand.
AAGAGATCAAAGCCATTATGTTTACTTGGGCTCCACAAGCGTTTGAAGCTGGGTCTGCCTTCCTCAGCTCTAGAACAAGCAACCTCAAGCTTGGACAGAATTCCTTTCCAGCATTCCTGGATGGGAAATGTGGGATTAAAAAAACCTCAGTTTATAAACGGCGATAACAGAATCATCCGGGAAGCACTTCAAGATGAACAGCGCAACGAAATCTTTTGTGATTTTCTCCGGAATCATCATAGAGCAAAAATTTCATTTATTTTATTTACATCATTTATAGTCTCACCTTTCTCTCCAATGGGGACCCAAATCAGCTTACATCATTTTCGTCTCCTCTATTTTATCCCCACAACCAACCCTGTGAGGTAGGCTAGGCTGAGAGTGTGTGACTGGCCCAAGGTTACCCAGGAAGCTTCCATGGCAGAGTAAGGATTCGAACCTGGGTCTCCAAGATCCTAGTCTGGCACTCTAATCACTACACACACCATTTTGTATTTTAAAACGAATAAAGATGTTTAAGGTATGCTGCCTTTTGCAAGTGAAAAGAAGCATCAAGAAAACCAAAGTAGCCCAGAAGCACAGGCTTTAGCTGAATAAGGACCTAAGCGATCAGGTTGTTTCACCTGCATCTAATGGTCTAAGCGTAGTTGACCATTTATTGGCATCCCCAAGCTTATGTTCCTTAACCACCAATGTGGAAGCAGGTGAATATCTTGGGGGAGATCACCTCCCTTTGATTCTTGAATTCACACCTCAACAGATGGATATGTCCACCTATATCACTATGGCCCCCCAAGATCGGACCCTTTTCACACAGCCACAGCAACCTTTATTGGCAAAAATAATACAGACAACCCTTTTCAAGAAATCTATCAAATGGTCCCACGAGATCGAGTCCCAGATAGCTGAATTGCTTAATCAAGGAAAGCCTGATATATGCTGGGCTGAATAAGGATTCTATGCGGTGCTTGTAATCATAAAAGGATTGCTATGTTAAGTTTTCAATAGGAAGAAATTAATTGCCAAGTCTATCAATCAATGGAAAACATACATAGATTTCACAGGAAGAAGGGCTTTTTGAATACTACTTCAAGTTCCATTCTAACAAGAATAAATTTGAATAACTGATTTTACTGAGGTTTATTCGAAAACCAGCTACATTCAAGCGAAATGCTATTATACAGTCAGAAAAATGAAAAGATAATTATAATATGTTCCTATATAGCTGTTGATGATTGGCAAGTTAGATTTTTGCTCTTAATACTGCATGTCAATCATAATCAAAGCATGTATATTTTATATCACTATTAAGAGCTTGCTGAGATTTGGAGGTGGAAGCATAAGCTTTGCTTTTCCATAATCGAGATGCGCAGATAAAATTCCCATTGAGAAAGACGATGAGCAAGCAAGAGAATGTACATCAGTGGAAGAAAAGAGCTCTAGAACTGGCTGGGAAGCAAATCCTGAACCAGTGAGACAATCTCAAGATTGTCCTTCTTCTTTTTAGTCGCCTGTCTTTGCAAAGGAGAGGTTGTTACGGGCAACAAAGCTAAACAACCCAACCATATAAGCAGCATTTTAAAATGTTTTTTTTTTGTATCAGGGAAACTAACTACATTTACCTTATAAAGCATAGGATTGATATCCAACTGTATGAAGCATAGGATTGATATCACAGAAGAGAATCACTGGCACCCGGGAGTCAGCTAACTGATTAAATAAGCCAAACATATTATGTTTCCAATTTTATAGCTTAGCTATGATATGACTCAACTTACCAAAGCAATGCAACAAGGAAGTATTATACAATCATTAAATAGTATCATATACAATTATTAAATAGTAATCAGGCATTGCTCCTGTGTGGCTGAAAAAAATTCTAAAGCATGGGGACTCCTGATTCTCAATTGTATGTTTAAACTACAGAAAAAAATGGAGATCAATGCACTATTTCCATGAAGAGTAAGACGAAAAATGTTTAATTTATAGGAACCTCCTTTTTTAATTTGCAGAATTTCATGTAGTAACTGGCTATATCCTAGTGGAGAGGATAAAATAAACATGTAGTAAGTAGCCAGAGGCTATTTATGAAAGCCAAGAAAAATTGTTTCAGACTACTACACAACCTCAGTGTAGCATAACATCAATATTTTAACAGAAACAAGGTTGAAGTAAACTAAAAATAATTCACCTAATTGAATATTTTAAAAGTGAGCTTAAATGGAGACATTAACTTAATGAGAAAAACTAGATAAAAGAAATGAATGCACTGATGAAGGCTATGACTGAGATGGATTTATATACATTGATAACTCGCATATATTTCCCACGTGCATTCGGTCTTGTTCAGTAATGTAATGGCACATTCACAGATTCCATTTTATGGACTTTACTACACCATTTTTAGAAATACGTTTAGAAGTCCATATCAATATGCATTTAAAACTCCCTCTCCACCACACACAAAATGAAAAGTTAAGTACAAAATGTTCAAAGACAATATTTACAGAGTAGTACTAAACATCAATGGCAGTATTTCTTTACATCTTAGCAGCCTAAGCTAGCCTGTTCCACAGGGGAATGTGTGAATGAGTATGAATAAACGACAGAATCAAAATAAACTCTGCAACCGGCACACCAAAAGAGGTCAGCCTAGCAGCACAACAGAGACAGTCCTCTCTAGCTGCAATATTTATCTGCCTGTGCCCTAAATTAGAAAAAAACAAACACAGGAACAATTCTTGGTTTTTTCCCTGACAGAATATTTGAATGAAGGCAGCTACCATTCTTGGTAGCTCTAAAGTGGGTATTATTAAAGATACACGGAGGTTGCAAATTACCTGACACGTTCATGCTAAAGGAATATTTAAAGCGATGCTACAATGCTATAATATAAAGTGCAAAAGTCTCAGATAAGAAGCCTTCTTTTAATCATTTGAGCCTTGGTGGGCAAAATCAAAGGCAATAAAAAGATGAATGAGCATAAAAGTATGAAAAGCTGCAATGCTGCCTTATGTTTATTCAGTTTTTTAAGAAAAGTCATTTATGCTTATGAAGGATGATAAATGAGTGGGATTATAGAGAAGTAACATCTCCAAGGCTACCACTTGCACAAATAAAGCAACAAAACGGGGAGCTTTCTATTTTCTCGATGTGTTTTTGAAAAAGTGTCACCACTTTTGTCTTTGTTGCAGTATCATTGGAACTGCACCGATCCAATTTTTTTAAAAACAAGCTTCCAGGGTCTTCTTTGGATCTCATCAGCCACAATGGGAAACAAACAAACTTCTTCAGTTCTGCAGCTGGCTGAAGCACAATCAGATGGGCAAAAAGAGGCTGCACTACTGATCTCAGGTGGCTGGACACAACTAGACTAGAGGAAAAGCCCGGAGTGTCTAAGGAGTTCAGATCTAGGGCGGGGTGGGGGGGGAGGTGAGAAAGTAGAGATGCTAACTAGCTGTAGTAGGCACTTTGGAAGACTCTGCCTTCGAAACAGTTGAGGACATAGTTGCAGATCCTGCCAAGAAAAGCTTCCCCCCCTATAGGAGCAAAAGAGAATGTGGGTGATTGTCTTACATTGGCAAACCCCACGGAGACGGACGTTTATAATTAAAGAGGCACCTTGCAAAACCACAACCATGCTGAACATTCCCGATTCTTCCCTCAACAATCTGACAACAGGAGCTTGACTCTCGAAATCTTATATCCTGGAAACTCTTGTTGGTCTTTAAGGTGCTTCTGGACTCAAACCTTCCACATTACTGCAGACCAGCACAGCTGCCCACCTGAAATTTCCCACAATAGGTGCAGGTAACTAGCCAGAGATCTTGTGACTCAGACCTATGCTCATTAAACTTCCAAAATCTGGACCAAACCTTAATCTTAACAAGGGGGGAAGAAGCAAAAGACACCGGTTTGCTCACCCTGCTACCCCAAGCAACCTTGGGTTTAGGGGAGGGTGATGCAGGGACAGCTTCTCCAGCACCAACCGCTCTGAAGTGGAGAATGGAAGCCTGCTGGGGGAAGGACTCATTGGTCTCTGTTTCCTGGATGTGGGGGGCAACTCTTGCTTTTCTGAGGGAGGAGGGGAAAAGAGGGGAGGGGGAATCATACAAGTGAGGAAATCCCCGATATTGGGGGAGGGAGATCTACTTCCTTTCTTGGCTTTAAAGGGTGTCCCTGGCTCATGATGTGCTCAGCTGGAAACGCTGTCTATGTAGGGATGCCAGATCTTAGGGGGCTAGGAGATGAAATCAACTAGAAGGGAACCACCTTGCACCCCCCCCCCCACCAAGCCTTAGACTTCTGGAGGGAGGAGGGTCATGTCCTGACACACCTTTTCTACATTTTCTTACACTCTGGGATAGGGCAGCAAAAACGCGCCCATCCACCCCTTTCTCAGATTAGCCCTGCTTAAGTCCTTCTATGGGCATGGAAAAGTCAGTTTCTTCTTTTTTCCAATATGGAGAGGAATTTATTTGGGTTTGTATGGGTGTGTGTGTGGATGTGGGTGTTAAGTGCTAAGAACCCATTCCTCCAAAACAGAGGTATAGAAAGCCAGTCTATCCCCACTATTCAACAATTATCTTTATTACTCAGCGACTGCATTAAGTGCTGTTATTGTTATTAAGTAAATTGATCACCTCTTCTTAAAGGGACATTATTACTATTCCTAAGCACTACAATCCCATTATCAAAGTACTACTTGCCGCTATTAAGTTCTGCTATGGCATATTATTATCATGCGTCCCCAAGTGCTATTCTCGCAAATCACTGTTGTGTTATTATTACATGTTATTAATAAGGACTATTTTCACTCTATCGATCACAAAGTGCACATGCCTGCATCGGACATTATTAAGTACTCTATGACATGCTATTAATAAGCACTATGTGGGGGGGGGAGTTAGCCATGTTGGTCTGCAATAGAAGAGCAAGACTGAAGTCCAGTGGCACCTTAAAGACTATCAAGATTTTCAGAGTGTAAGCTTTCAGGAGTGAAAGCACCCTTCTTCAGATACAAAGGTTCAGATTCAGAAGAGAGCTTTGACTTTTGAAAGCTCATACTCTGAAATCCTGTTGGTTTCTAAGGTACTACTGGACTCCAATAGTGCTGTTCTACTTCAGACCGACACGATTATCCACCTGACACTTATCTGTTGCACTGGATAGGGCTGTTTCAGATAGATAACCATGTTGGTCTGCAACAGAACAGCAAGATTTGAGTCCAGTGGCACCTTAGAGACCAACGTATGATTTCCAGGGTATGAGCTTTCCATAGTCAAAGCTCTCTGAGAAGGTATCTGAAGAAGGAAGCTTTGACTCTCTAAAGCTTACTCCCTGGAACTCTTGGTATCTAAGGTGCCACGGGACTCAAACCCTGCTATTTTTGTTTGTTTTGCATATCACCGAGTGCTATTATTATCAACAAGTACAGGATCACATGTTATCATTAAGTACTATTTGGGGGGCAAGATTTGGGTCCAGTAGCATCTTAAGGACCAACTACATTTCTAGAGTACGAGCTTTTTGAGAATCAAAGCTTTGACTCTTGAAAGCTCATACCCTGGAAATCTGATTGGTCTTTAAGGTGCTACTGGACCCAAACCTTGCTCTCCTACTACAAACGGATATGGCTACCCACCTGATATTATTTTGGGTGTTTTAGGTGGGTAGCCACGTCACTCTGTTGTAGAATAGCAAGATTCAGGTCCAGTAGCACCTTAAAGATCAACTAAATTATGAGTTTTTGAGAGTCAGAGCTCCCTTTGCCAGATATTTTTGGGTGGTCTTTTTTTCCCTGTATCCGATGCTAAGGACTGTACAACACTGACTTTAATAAGTGCAATTTTCTTCCTGATACATTGCATTCATTATTATTATTATTATTATCTTAATATGCTCTTCAACAACGCAGCTTCTTATGAAGCAAGGGGCTCTTCTCAGGTCTAGGCATGCTTGGGGGGTCATAAAGCCAAACAGTGACCTGATAGCTAGCAAAATTCACGTCCAGCTGTCCCTTACAAGACCAAATAGATTTCCAGGGTGTTAGTTTTCCAGAGACAGAGCTCCTTTCGCCAGATTTTTTTTTTTTGGCATATGATGACATCTCCCTAAACACTAAGGACTGTACAACACTGACTTTAATAAGTGCAATTTTTTTCATGACACACTGCAATCACTATAATTATATTAAGGCTCTCTTCATCAACACACCTTCTTATTTAGCAAGGGATTCTTCTCAGGTGTGGTGGCATAAAGCAAAACAACCACTGGATGGCCAGCCAGACTGCTTCTTCAAAGACCAACTAGATTTGCAAAGTGTGAGTTTTCCAGAGCCAGGGCTCCGTTCACCAGATATTTTGGGGTGGGTTTTTTTTTTTGAGCATCCAATGACATCTCCCTAAACGCTAAGAACTGTACGACACTGACTTTAATAAGTACAATTTTCTTCCTGACACATTGCATCCATTATTATTATTATTATTTTAAGGTGCTCTTCAACAACGTAGCCTCATATTTAGCAAGGAGCTTCTCTCAGGTCTGGCATGCTTGGGGCTCATAAAGCCAGACAGCAACCGGATGACCACCTAGATTCGGGTCCAGACCAACTAGATTTCCAGAGTGTGAGTTTTCCAGAGCCAGAGCTCCCTTCGCCAGATATTTTTGGGTTGGTTTTTGTTTGCATCCAGCTACCCCTGAAAAAAGCAACTAGATTTGCAGGGGGCGAGTTTCCCACAGCCAGAGCTTCCTTTGCCAGAATTGGCATCCATCAACATCTCCCTAAATGCTAAAGACTGCACGGCAACCTACTTTAATAAGTGCAGTTTTCTTCCTGACACATTGCATCCATCGTTATTACTATCATCTTAAGGTGCTCTTCAACCACGCAGCTTCTCAGGTCTGGCACGCTCCGGGCTCATAAAACCAAAAAGCGACCTGATGGCCAGCCAGATTCGAGTCCAGCTGCCCTTTAAAAGACCAAATCGATTTGCAGGGGGTGAGTCTTCCAGAGCCAGAGCTCCCTTCGCCAGTTTTTTTTTTTTTTGCATCCACTGACATCTCCCTAAATGCTACGGACTGCACGGAAACCTACTTTAATAAGTGCAATTTTCTTCCCGACACATTGCATCCATCATTATTACTATCATCTTAAGGTGCTCTTCAACCACGCAGCTTCTCCGGTCTGGCGTGCTCGGGGCTCATCAAGCCAAACAGCGACCTGCTGGCCAGCCAGATTCGAGTCCAGTTGCCCCCTGAAAAGACCAACTAGATTCGCAGGGGGGGGGAGTTTGCCAGAGCTCCCTTCGCCAGATTTTTATTTATTTATTTTTTGCATCCACTGACATCTCCCTAACTGCTACGGACTGCACGGCAACCGACTTCCATAAGTGCAATTTTCTTCCCGACACACTGCATTTGCATTGCGATGAAGGCGCTCTTCCCAGGTGTGGCATGCGGGGGGCTCCTCGTGCAAAAGCGCGACCGGCCGCGTTCGGGTCCGGGCGCCCCCCTGGAAGGGAAGACGAGCCTCGCCTCCCCGCCGCCTGCCTTTCCAGCCACCCGCTCGCCGCCTACCTTCCAGCACCGAGTAGACCTGGTCCAGAGCCATCCTGCCCGGCTGGCCGCCTCGGCGCACCTGTGGCCCCTCAGCGCGGGCGGTGGAGCGCCGCCATCCCCGCCTCGCCCGGCTTCTCCGTCCCTCGCCCGCCCGCCCTTCTCCCGCCTCAGGCTCGCCTCCGCCGCCGCGCCGCCCTCAGGGCTGCCCCTGCCTGGCCGGGGCTCCCGCCCGGCCGCCCCTTCATGCCGGGGGCGGGGAGCCAGCCGAGGGAATGGCGCCGCCGCCGCCTCGCCTCAGCGCTTCCCGCGCTTTCCTTTCCTTTCCTTTCCTTTCCTTTCCTTCCCCGCCGCCGAGGCGAAATGAAGGCGCGCTGACGGGCTCCGCTGCGGAGAATCTCCGCCTCTCCGCGCGGCTCCCTCGCCGGGCGGGTCGGGCGAGGGGGAGGCTTCGCTGCGCCCGGAGGAGCCGCTTCTACGCATGTGCCCCCCCCAAGCCTCACAACCACACACGTTCACACGTCCCCCCCCCAAATATTTCTCCTCACAGCGCCGCACAACGGCCTTTGGGGCTGTTTGGGGAGGGTTGCCAACCTCCAGGGGGCGCCTGGCGCGCTCTTGGGATTATGAGGCGGATCTACAAGCCTCCACCTGGAGGTTGGCAAGGAGGGTTGCCAGCTCTGGGAAGGGGAAATTAATGAGTGTTTGGGGGGTGGGGTAGGGTTGCCAACTCTCGGTTGGGAGTTTCTTAGAGGAAGGGGTTTGGGGAGGGACCTCTGCAGCGTATAATGTCGTAGACCCACACTCCGAAGCAGCCATTTTCTCCAGGGGAGCTGATTTCTGTAACTTGGACATCAGTTGTAATTCTAGATCTCCAGGCCTCTCCTGGAGGTTGGGAACCCTAGGTGGAGACTGGGGAGAGAGGGGTTGAGAGAGGCAAGGAAACACAGAATATAATGCCTTCGAGTCCATCCTCCAAAACGGCCATTTCTGCTATGGGAACAGATCTCTGAAGTCTGGAGATCAGGGGTAATCAGTGGGGCCTGGAGGAGCACTCCTGGGATTATGAGAAGGTGTCACTCCAGCCCCCTCCTGGAGATTGGTAAGAAGAGTGGCCAGCTCTGAGATGGGAAATTCCTGGAGATTTGGGTGGTGCAAGGTTTGGGGAGGAGCTGGAGCTCAGCAGGGTATAATGCCCTAGAGTCCACCCTCCAAAGCTGCCATTTCCTTTGGGGGAAGTGGTTTTTGTAAATCTGTAGTAATCTCAAGGGATCTCCAGGCCCCACCTAGAGGTTGGCAAGGAGGTTTGCCAACTCTGGCTGGTTAAATTCCTGGAGATTCAGGAGTGGGAGTGCAGCCTGGGGTGAGTGGAGTTTGAACAGGCAAGGAAACTCACTAGAGTCCATCCCGCCGCCTCCCCCAAAACAGCCATTTTTCTTCAGGGGTACTGATTTCGGTGGCCTGGAAATCAGTTCCAGGAAGTCACCACTCCAGCCACCACCTGGAGGTTGGCAATCACAAAGCAGTTCCCCTGGCGAACATGGCAACTTCAGAGAGAGGGCTGTGTGATATCACACGTCCCTGATGAGCTGTCTTCCCTCTCCAAACTCTACCTTCCCTAGGTTCTACCCTAGGGTTGCCAGCTCCAGGTTGGGGAATTACTAGACATTTGGGGGTTGGACACTGGGGAGGGTGGGATTTGGGGAGGGGAGGGACCTTAGCAGGGACATTCAATAAAAGATATAATAGGATACGGATTGCAGAATTTAGAAAACAAGCAGAAATACGATACAGAGCTGAGACAATGTGGAAACAAAATATAAGCAATTTGACATGACATAAGTGACACTAACCAAAGTGTGCAGTAGTATAGTCTACAGTCCCTATCCCTTTAACCATGGGATAGATTGACTGATTAGAATGTACGAGGCCCGACTTCAAACCCTCCCTTGACTGGGAGACCTGAAGAACATAAGAAGAGCCCTGCTCGATCAGTTCAGTGGTCCATCTAGTCCAACACTGTATTTTACACAGCAGCAACTTGTTGCCCTGTAGGGCCAACAAACGTCACAGAGGCCAAGGCCTTCCCCTGACGTTGCCTCCTAGCACTGAGTTTCAAAGGTTTACTGCCTCTGGATGTGAAAATTCCCTTTAATCACCATGCTTAGTGGCCATTGATGGACACAAATAGGTGTAATTCTCTTTTTAAAACCTTGGGCCAGTGTTAACCTACTTCACAAGGTTGTTGTGAGGATAAAATAGAGGAGGGGAGAACCACATACACCATCCCGAGAAGCTGTTTGTTGGATAAAACTGCATGGATTAAATAAATAATCCACATAAACATTTGTGGAAAAGGCAGAAAAGGGACACTTCAGAGGAGGGTTGGAATATGATTCATGCTTCCTGCAATAAGGTCACACATGCCATGTTTTACACCTCTTTCCTATTGTATGCTTGTGAGGAAAAAGTAGAAAGGCCATTTTAAAATGTGCGCATCAGGTTTCGAACATGTGAAGGAAAAAAGCAGCTTTTTAAAGGGCGTGAACTGGATTCTGAATTGTTTGCCAGCCTGTGCAGGAGGGGTGATTTACGATCCCATTTCAACCTTTCTGTGCTTTACGATGCACGTGTGATTTCAGTCTCTCATGGCTGTCAATCGATTCAGCAACCTTTACAAGTCCATTTAAAATGGCCTGTTTTTCACACGCGCAAACCCACAGTGGGAGACTGGCTGAAAGGAGCCTGGTTTTAATATGAAGATGGTGGGACAAAATATTTTACCTGTGCAACTTTGCACATATTTAAACCAGGCCCTCAGTTGCTACGCCTGCAGTGTTAGCACGCCAGAGATTTGTAGCCTGGACAGACATTTGCTGTGGCATGCAAACATTGCATGCATAGCTATTGTGCACGTGAAGAAGTCTGGTTTCAGCTAGAAACTGGGTATGTGCAAAGTTGCATGGGTGAGTGTCACATTTACACTGAGCGCCTGGAAGGCTGGCTGTAGACTAAATAAGCAAGAGGACAATGACAGTTGTGTGGCATAGGGGTTAGGGGGTCAAACTAGGATCTAGGGAGTCCCAAGTTCAAACCTTTGCTCTGCCATGAACTTCACTGGGTGACCTTGGGACCAGGAACCTAACTTACTTCACAGGTCAAGATGGGTAGCCGTGTAGCAGTAGAAAAGAGCAAGAGTCCAGTAGCACCTATAAGACTCACAAAATTTGTGGTAGGGTGTGAGCTTTCGTGAGTCATGCAGCTCACTTCTTCAGCTATTTGGACTCTTGCTACTGAACTCTTGCTCTTTTCTATTACTTCACAGGCTTGTTGTGAAAATAAGACAAGGAAAGGAGAATTATATACACCACTTTGAGTTCCTTCGAGGCAAGAGCGGGACAAAAATATAATAGATATATGTGTATGAATAGGAGATATGGAGATAGGGCCATATTGTGGTCTAAAAGCGAACATGTGGTATGGGGGGGGCGGGAGACTGGGAGCCAATGCAGACAATCAAATTGCCCTACGGTGAGCTTTCCCCCACTCCTTTCTGTTAGCTTGATCATCGGTATCTTACGTGCAGTTTAAGGAAGATTTTAACATACATCAGATGCGTATTAAAATATTTGGTAAAAGGTCCTTTTCACCCACTGAAATTAGTCCAAAGGGATACTTTAAAGATCTGTGTGTTCCAAGGGCAAGGCAGGAGAAGAAAGGCCCAGGCAAAGAAGAACCCAAAACAGCCTAGCCCACGGTCAGAGAAAATCCATCTGCTTTATTGCTTTGCGTCTTTCCCTTTTTCATCTTTTGTACTGTAGGCAGCCTGAGGTTATTTTGGATGTATAAATGCAGGAAGTCAGTAAATAAATAGCCACAGAGAGTGAGAAGAGAAGAAACTCTGAGGCAGTTGGTGGTGGTGGGTTAAGATGAGAAAAGGGTCGGGAATGTTTGGGGTGGAGAAATCCTAGGAAATGGGGTAGGGAAAGGGATGGAGCCATTGAAGGCAGGGAATGGGGTGGAGCTCGGGTTGCCAGGTACAGGTTGGGAAATCCCTGGAGATTTTGGTGTTGGAGCCTGGAGAGGGTGGAGTTTGGGAAGGTGAGAGGCCTCAGTGGGGTATAATGCCGTAGATTTCACCCTTCAGAGTAGCTGTTTTCTCCAGGGGAACTGGTCTCTGTTGCCTGGAGATCAGTTGTAATTCCAGGAGATCTCCAGCCACCACCTGGAGGCTGGCAACCCTAGGTGGAGCAGGTGAAGTGGGTGAGACAGGATGGGAAAAGACAAAGGGGGAATATTTGGGTGTGTAATGGGTAGGGGGATATAGGCAAGGCGGCATGGGGGTTGACAAATAAAATGGTAGGAGTGAGTGAAAGAAGGTAACTCCCCTCCCCAAAAGATGCTTGCAGTGGAAAGGGACTCCGATCAGTAGGGAAAGGAGAAATTGTGGAAAGTGGTGAATATTAAATTTAGGCAAGATTTTGGGCCCAGAAGCCAATGCCAGGTCTCGCCCTAAGTTCCCTGCATGGCATACTTCTGAGCATACATAGAGGGCCTTTCCCCTTGCAAAAAGCAGGTAACGTGCTCTGATTGAGAGTTAAGACCGGCCAGGATAGAGAGTTCGACTCCAAGGCAGGACTGAGTCCTCCTGACAACACCAGTTTAAAACACTGAGCTCTGGATGACTTTCCTGGTGTCCCCCCTCCACCCCGCCCTATCTGAAACTGGCACTCTGCACATCGCGTCTTCTTTCATCTGTGTTTCCTTCTAAATACATTGGCTGCGAGATGTAACCAAGCAGCCAGCTTCCCAAATTGCTGCCTGAGTAGGCAGTTGAACATGCTACTAAATAGCATGGCTGGGAGGTTTGATGGATCTGGGGAGAGATTCGGTGGGAAGTCATTGCTCCAGTTCCAAAGGCGCTGATTACATTAGGAGTAAACCTAATTGTGTACAGTGAGATTTCTTTCTGTTTGCAGGGAACTGGGGCTTTGCCGTTGCAACTCCTCAGCTGGGCAGAGGAAATTGGAGGTAGCCGTGAGGGTCATATCGCTGGATCCTTTCAAGCTAACCACTGGGCACTTGTCTTGCTGTATTTACTAGCTCCTGTTCGCCTGGGAGAAACCCAGCAAGTTAAGATTATTGAACCTTTTATTGAATTAACTTCTGTCTCTCACCCTCTGGGGCTGACAGGGCAAAACACGCCATACTGAAACGATTTGTCTAGCTCTTTGCAATAGTTCAGAGAAGGCTTATTTCATGGGAGTGAGGATGCTTCTGTACAACTGCACAGGTGTGTGTGTGTGGGGGGGGAGGGGGTGCTGTAGAAAAATTAGAAGAGCAACCACGGAACTGTTTATTGGCAAGTTAATTTTTTGAATTCTGGACAGTGCATAATTCGTAGCAAAAGGGATGCCAAGGAGGGAGCCTGGATGGATGGATGGAAACATTGCATTGATTGGATTCACTGCAGGATCAGCAGGACAAAACTGTGCAGAAAGCATGCATCCAAAGATCCCTTCCCCATATTTTTGTGGGTTTTTAAGAACTTTTTTGGAATGGATGGATCAGCTCTTCTGCTTACACTACCCTGGCATGTGGGATAACAGCACAGTAATATATTTTAGCAAGTATGTACCCAAATCACACATAAATATAAATATAACAATATAATATTATTTAATATTATATATTATATTGAGAGCCAGTCTGGTGTAGTGGTTAAGAGCGGTGGGATTCTAATCTGGAAAACTGGGTTTGATTTCCCACTCCTCCACTTGAAGCCAGCTGGGTGACCTTGGGTTAGTCACAGCTCTCTCAGAGCTCTCTCAGCCCCACCCACCTCACAGAGTGATTGTTGTGGGGATAACAACAACGCACTTTGTAAACCGCTTTGAGTGGGCGTTAAGTTGTCCTGAAGGGTGGAATATAAATCTAATAGTATTATTATTATTATATTATAAATATTAATATTATAAACATTAAAGATTTAAACACTATATATAAAAAACAAATGAAGACAGGCTTTGGTCACATTATAATGAATCTCAGGAAGGTATATAAGATATATACAGAAATGCATATATCTTGCAGTCCTAATTTAAGAGGTTCCATACTTGCAAATTCTATAGTGATAGCAAAATAGAGTCGCAAATACCGAATACAGTAGAATACCGAATACAGTAGAATACCGAATACAGTAGAATATAGTCAAACTAAACCAAAACTCTGTGATCAGTATAGTTCGTACAATTGATACGCCTGCAGTATTTCATCTGCCAGGGTTCCAGTACTTAAGGCAACAATTTACAGCTGAATTCAGAGAAATCTAATAGAAAATCTAGGAAATCTAATAAACGGCTTGTAAATTAGATGGATACTTATAAATGGCTGCCTTTTTATATCTATTTTAATGGTTCACTTTACTCACTGGAGCTTGAACAATAATGGATTCCATGCCTTATGTATTCTGCTATTGTCCTGATGTTTTTTGGTTATCATTATTGTCTTGAAAGGTTAGCTATTCTTACTGAAAGAGGAAAAGGTCATCGCTATCTTTCATACTCCTGTTAAATGCCTCCAAAAAGGGAAGATGATACCTTGGGTCCACTCTCTGATGGGGAAAAAAATGGGCAAGCTTTCAATTGGCACAGAAGTCTTGAGTGTCTGAATTATAGCAACTGAAACAGGGGGATGGGCTCATTGGAACGAAGAATACAGAAGCGCTGACGATACTTTTGGTGCAGCAGATGGCGCTGTTTAATTTACTAGCTCTTCTCTTGTGGTTTAGGATGTTGAGCATTGAAGATGCTGCACCAGTGTGGTAGAAGTCGGGGGTCATAAACTTGGTGCTAATTTGCATTTTTCACAGCAATTTTTTTTGCAGATTCTTTATAGGATAGGTACAGTCAAAAGAGTTTCAAAATTCCTGTCTTCTTTATATATTGCAAAACTTGCTACAGGTCTTCACAGTTAAGAGGAATGAGGAATTGCGTGCATCGTACATATGCATTCCTCTATGTCAGAGGAGAGGCAGCTGTGTTGTTTAAATAAAAGAAATAGACTGCAGAAATGGTGCTACCTTATTCAGCAGATTTGGGATTTCATCATTTAAAACATCTCTGCTGCTGACATGAGCAACCCAAGTTTTTTGCTGAGTAACTGAGACACGAAATGCAGCTTGTTAAAGGATACTGTCTGTAGTTTTTGCTACATTTGGGACTCTTGATACCAAGGTCAAAATGTGTTTCACTTCATTGTGTAAGTGTAGCTGAGATGGCTGAAGCAGGTGTCATTGAAGATTAGGGGTTATTTAGTGCCATACGTGTACGTGGCATCTTGTAGAACAGCTCAGACAACAGTCAGGCCCCAGCCCAGAAGAGGTTACAAGGCTTTGTTTCAGTCTGGAAGGAGGACGAACACATGGCATAACTCAAGGACATTTTAAATTGTGCCTGGTTACAGGTTACTTATTGCCTACGAATAGCCCCAATTGTTGAGCGTCTGGTTACTGAGAATTTGTTTTTTGTTTTTTAAATAATTTTATTGGATTAGATATCATTAAATTATACATTACAATCAGTTTCCTTTAATTTTTCCAATTCTAACCCCCTCCCTTTCCCCCCCTTTTGTTGACTTCCAACAGTTTTCCAACCCCTTGTCCCTTTTCCCTTACTCATTTTAAATTTATTCTATTTAAAATTTAAATTTTAAATTTATTCTGGTTACTGAGAATTTGGAAGGCTCCCGCACCAACAAGCAGGGAAAGCTGGAAGGCATAACAATTGTACATACAGAGAAAACTGACCGCCTGCTGCATTTCTTCCAATATTCTCCTTAGTGGCTGATTTTCCTTAGCGGATGGGAAGAGGAAGAGAGGCGAAATTAGCTTCAGAGGAGGCAAAGAGAACATCAGTGGGAAAAAATTAGTGGTTAGCCTCCTCTTTTCTGACCATGCGCATGACGATTACTATCACCTCGGGGTGGGGGAAGTCTTCTGAATTCTCAAAGCAGAAGCCACAAAGAAGGACTGCAATATGTTACTTACAGTGCAATCCTAAGGAGAGTTACTCCAGTCTAAGCCCATTTAAATCAATGAGCTTAGACTGGAGTAACTCTTAGGAATGCACTGTTAGCATTACCTTTCAGAGGCAAGTTTAAAAGGCAAGAGATACATTTCACTGTCAGCTCCCGAGACAAATTTGTAATTAGATTTTTTCCCCTGTGCGTTGTGATTTTTTTTGCATACTTATGCTAATTGGAAAGAAATCATAATGAAAGTGAAAGCCGATGCACAATATCAAAAACGGCGGATATTAGAATCAATATCCTGTAGAAGGAATGGCATCCAGTATTGCCAGATCACTATAGATCTAAATGTATTACAGAGATAAGGGCCCTTGAAATAGACCACACAGACTGTGTAAAACTTGGATTAAAGAGCGTGGTGCCTCTGCAGTGTAATTGTGTAGTTATTATTCACAGCAAAATATTAGATTTCTTAAGCTTCTACTATGCAGTTGAAAGACACTTTATACCTGCACAAATTATAGCCTCTTTATCTTACAAATGCCGGTTGCACATGAATAGTTTGGCCTAAATCTGTGACGGTTTCTCAAGCTTCTGAAGTCAAGGATGACTTTCTCTTCCAGGAATCATGAAAATATAGTTTGGCTTATTTGCACAATGTACTTTAACCAAACTTCCCCAATAGCAAAGAAGTCAAGGTGCAGCTGAACAGACATATCTATGTGTACCGTATAGGAAT
Organism: Eublepharis macularius; assembly: GCF_028583425.1. Lineage (NCBI taxonomy): Eukaryota > Metazoa > Chordata > Lepidosauria > Squamata > Eublepharidae > Eublepharis > Eublepharis macularius. Next base: position 36,661,433 of record NC_072805.1, read on the forward strand.
CTGATATGGTGTACATGACCAGCTTTGGGGCCTTGGCTCAGGGATGCCCTGGAAGTAAACGTACACATCTTTGTCCTGGATGCTCCAAGCAGCCTGGTTTTGTCAGCTCTTGGAAGCTATGCGGGGTTGGCCCTGGCTAGTATTTGGATGGGAGACCACTATAGAAGGGCAGGGTCACTTTTTAGAGGCATGCAACGGTAAACCACCTCTGAATGTCTCTTACCTTGAAAACCCTACAGAGTTGCCATAAGTCAGCTGTGACACACACAACATGGCAAGCACATGTGTCTTTAAGAGATACTCCCTACATTTCCACAGGTATTGGCGAAGTGCCAAAAGGAGAACTCATGAGTTACTGATTTAATGTATTTATACCTTGCCTTGTTCAAAAGGAAAATCGAAGCAGCTAACAAACATGAAATTCTAACACAAAACGCATATAAAATCCCATAAAAATACAAATATGAAGTCCCATAAGAATATGTCAAATCACCAGCTGACAAAATCTCCCCAAGCAAAAGGCAGTACCTCCATGTCACAGCTCCTTTTAAAGGCATTAACAGTCATAGAGCGATTCCGCACACGTTGGATAATGCACTTCCAATCCTCTTTATAGATCATTTGAAATGGATTTTTTTGTGCGCGGAACAAAAAATCCACCTCAAACGACTGACAAAGTGCATTGAAAGTGCATTATCCAAGGTGTGCAGAATCAGCCATAGTGTGAGTTTGAGAAGGTGGGAAAGCTTGGCCAGTTTAGGATTACATCTGGGTTTGGAGATGTGTGGGGTGGAATAGGAAATCTCTGCCCCCCAACTTGGTCATTTTTGTTCTTTTCTAGAAAGATTTCCACCAGGCTGTACTAGAAAACAGTTGCAGAAATTTCAACTATTCGAAAAGGTACCCCAGAAGGTGAAGGCAAGAGATACATCAGAGAGATTTGTTGGTACAAGGGTAGGGTCTGTAAACATTCTCCTACTGCTAGTTTCTACAATGTTTTAAAAATACGCATAACATTAATTTTAAATTTGTTTTTAAATACAATAATATTTATTCATAAGATTTTAACTTAATTTCTGTTCTGTTCACTGATTTTTAAAAATAATTGTCTTTCAGATCTCCCAAAACTATCAGCCAAAACCAGCTAGAAAGTGATTACCTCCTTCCTCCACTAGTTAGCCTAATTCTAGGAAATTTCATGTTAAAAAGATTCATTGCTTTACAAGTTGCTTTCAGTAGCTTTGCTTTAAAACTTGCTTGAAGTGTCATATATAACATTATCCTGAAACAATCTATCTAACCTATATTTTGTTTTGTTTACTGTTTCTTGATAACTCTGTTGTTAGCCTTGAAGCCTGCTATCAACAGCTGTTACTGATGATAGCGAAGGGAAAGCTGAATGGACAAACTTTAATTTGTAACTACCTAGTGATTTAAAACAACCCAGACCAGAAGTGAGATGTGTTAAATAAAAGCAAAAGATGCTGAAACAGCTCAATAAAGAGCTTAAAATGAAAAGTATGTGATTTATTTATTTATTTATTTATGTTGTTTATAGTGCACCTTTCTTACCAAGACACAAGGCGGATTACACAGTGTGAGTCAGTACAGTTAATATCAAGGTTGTTTCAATAAATCTGTAATGGGTATATACATGCAATTTTGCAAAGACTGAAAAACCAGCAAAAATCCAATATTGAGATTGCGGCATTGGTTATACATTGAGAGTCTCTCTACACAAGACACCTCGGCGTGTGTTCGTCAAGTGTAAAGAGACATGTTAGCTGGGAAGCGTAGTTTAAAAAGAGAGCAGGCAGAGCTCGCTCCTCAGAGGGTTTGTTAATTTCATCTTCACCTCCCCCAAGGCTCTGTCAATTTCACCTCTCCAGTCTAAAACTGTGTGGGATCGTAACCAGAGGGCAGTGAGGAATGGATATGGGCTGGAGCTGCCTCCCAGAGCTGAGCTTGGACCTGGAGAGGTTATAATGGGCTGAAGTTTCCCTTCTGGCATTTCACAGCCCCTTCGCACAGCTCCAGTGTATAGCAAAGCCTCTGTCCTGCTGACAGTTCTGTCTTTTAAAACTACCCTTCCCGGCTAACATTGCATCTCCCGATACGTGTTCTTCGTGTGTCAGATGTCTCGTGTAGAAAGACTCCGAGAATTCTTCCTGAACACACCTTGGAGGAGAGGATGTGGTTAGAGACATGCTCTTTTTGCTTCTGCACTGGGGCCACTTGTCCCCAGTGATTCGTTTGCTAGGCACCTGCGTATCATTGAAAACCAGCAAAGATCACTGTATAGTGCCATCAGCCAGATCAAATGTAGTTTGGAAACGCCCAGTTTCCTCATACTGCAAGCTCAACATATACCATCACATCTTGTTTCCATTCACTTAGACTCTGTTTTGCCAGAAGGCTCATTAAGTCTGCCAAACGGGGGTCTTTGCTCTTCCTTGTGCCTTTAGGTGCATTTTCTTTCATCACCTGGATTAGACAGGTCAGTTCATGGAGACTGGCGATAGGCTCTTATTCCTTGTCAGCTCTGATTCTGTTACGAGGCTTTTCCAACCGTAAGCAAGGGCAGGGAGGTGGGAATGCCCAAATGTAGTACAGGGTAAGGCAGACTTCGTATCACCTGACTCTGTGACCAACGAAGGCTTGAGAAGGATGAATTCATGAAGCTGTCTTACACTGAATTGGATCCTTGGTCCATCAAGGTCCGTACTGCCTGCTCGGTCAGTGACTTTCTAGGGTTAAAGAAAGAGATTTTCTGTACTATCTACTACAGACCTTTTAACCCGGCAATGCTAGGGATGGAACCCGGGACCTTTTGCATGCTGTGCCTGCCACTGAATCACAGTTCCTCCAAGGGTGCCTGAAGGGAATCTGGCTAGCTATTTGAATTCTACCATATCTAAGTTATATCTACCACTCAACTGGCCAGAGGTCTTAAACACCTCTATAGGAGGGCTCTAGTAGCTATCCCATAGGTTATGAAATTGCTACATAGCAGACAACGTTGTGTACTTGAATGTTCAAATGCTGGGAAGTTGAAAAGTTCTGCCCACGCCATTATTCATTGTTGTTTTAATATAATTGGGTATTTTCACTATCCAGTTGCCATAAAGACCTCTCAGATGCGCACTTTCCGTGTGTGCACTTCCTAACTACAGTCACACTTTTCATGTTGCTGCTTGTGGCAGAGTTGATAAAACAATGCTTACAAGGACTTGGAGTGTCTAAGATCGACTCAACCTGTGTAAAGCCCAAAGTCCTACCAGTTGGATGATACAAGGGACTGTAAAAACACACCAACATGCTTGGCTTTTTTATACACTGCCAAATATAGCCTGTGAATTGGTTGATTTTATAATTGTCTGGTTTTTAAAAGCCAGCTCTCATGGCTGCAAAATAATGCCATGGTAGAGCATTCGAAAGGGCTGCGAACTGCACTTTGTTCAGCTCAGGCAAGCTCTGTTCATTGTAGCTGAGCCTCAGCTGTTGCAGTGCTGAATATCAGGCGATGCATCTGGGGGGGCGGGGGGGGCAGGGAAGCTACTGCAGATCTAAATGGTGGCACAGTAATGAAATACAACAGCAACTCTTGTGCCACTATTTTCAGAAGAACGGTTTTAGAATGTATAGAGTAATACTTAGTAGTACTACGGACACAATTCTGTCTGTGTCCAAAGCACTCATCAATCCTCAAAGCAGCCCCTATAAGGTAGGCCTGGATTACATCCCGATTACAGACTGGGGGTGAGGGAGGCCGGAGAAAACACAACTTGACTAAGGTCATGTGTTAAGTTTGTGGCAGAGGTGAGGAGGAGGTTAGTGTGGTTGCTATAATCTGGGCATGGAGTAGGAGTCACTGGGGGTGTGTGTGGGGGAGGTAGTTGTGAATTTCCTGCATTGTGCAGGGGGTTGGACTAGATGACCCCGGAGGTGTCTTCCAACCCTATGATTCTATGAGAAAGGGAGTATTCAGTCATCCCCCCCTACCCCAAAAGATGCTTTTATCTTAAATGAGGGGAAAAAAAACCCTAAGCATTTCTCTTCTTTCTGCTTAACAGTTGCAACTGGGAAAAAAAATATCCCCAACATACTTCCTATTTTTTCTCTCTGATACGTTTATTGGTTGGGGGGGGGGAAACCAAGGGAGGAAAAAATAGCACAGAGGTTACCATTCACTTGAAAGGTCTTCCCTCTGTATTTGGTTTGCATATCGGGGAACGGTGCCAGCGGAAAACAGCCAGAGCGGCTAACAGGCACAGACAATGGTGCAGTGTGAAAACGACAGACTCTGTCAGGGCTTGACCAATATTCATGAGAAAGGCCTGTGACAAACAGAGAGAAAATGAGCTCTGAAGTCTGATGCAAATCTGCAGTCCCTGGGCTCTTCTCAATTTTACTACTGCCCTATGCAGTGCTTGGGGCAGGGCAGAAATAATGCAAAACAGAGACAACTGGAGAAGAGTCGTAATTCGGTGGCAGAGCCCGCGGCTCCAGCCTTTTCAGAGAGAAGCAATTCAGAGTGCAGAGCTGGGAAAGGCGTCTGCCTGGAAGAGATGGTATCGGAAGAAACAGTACAGAGCTAGATAGCCTGGATCTAGCAGGAGACAGCTTAGTAAGAATCCCTCATTTTCTTTCCCAGATCCTTCTTTGAATATGTCCACGTCAAAATAGCAATATTTGCCCAACATTTGCCGTGCAATCCTATGGAGAGTTACTCAAGTCTAAACCCATTGATTTCAACAGGTTTAGACTGACGTAAGTCACCATAGGACTGCACTGTAAGTTCAGCCGGCCATAGAGATAACCCACAGAGACACCCTACTGCCAGCAGGCACCACTTCCTTTCAGCGTTTGTAAACTGAGCCAACATATACTTTATCTAAGTTAATAGACACCATTTATTAGGAAACACAGGTTAACAGTTTTCAAAAACATCATAAATCACCGATTAGAGGGTCTGAGAATAAAGGAATGTCCACATCACATCAAGTATGTTTCCAACATAATTCATTTAATAAAACAGCCCAAGCCTGAATGGAATCTGGAAAACAATGAACATATTGGACGTAGCTGGGATTCTCTTTGCTTGCAGCCCTGGGACTGCAATCATTTAGTTTGAATCAGCAACATAGCCTCATATGAGATTAAATTAAAATGTAATGTAGTATAATCCAGTCCTTAATCATGTGAACATGGACCACTCGCGCGCCTCCTTAGAGGATTTTGCCCTGCTCCCCAAGAACTTCATTCCATCCTTGGCAGTCAAATGTTTCATGATTAAGTTTTACTATAACTGCATGGCAAACACCAATAAGAAAGAGTCATGCAACATTCTTCCGTTTTAAAAAGGCATAATTTGAAATATCAATTGAATTACATAATTCCATATCAAATATTAATATATTAATCATAGCGATCATGATGAGTTTTTTAATTAGTTACTGTCGGATGTTATCATCTACCAATTTAAAGTTCTTCCTCTCAGTCGATTGGCTGCAAAGATTCAAAGAAAGATAAAGCAGACAGGAGTGCTTCAAATCAAATACTCCGAACAGTTGGAACAGTAAGAGTTGTCTTGCTGGACAGTCAGTTAGAAAAATGCAATTTGCATCCTGGTGTTGTGTACGTGGAAGGACCAATTCAAGCGGCACTAAAAGGAATTTTGCTTGTCGAAACTTTTTAATTTACATGCAACTTCCATTTCGTGAGATGTACAGAAGAAAATGAGGGTATGTAAACCATGGAATGTGTACAACAGAATCCATGACTAAAAAAGAATGTACGGTTTGAGTAAACGACAATATATACAGCCAAATCACTGGAAGGCTGTGTGACATAGCTTTGATTTTTTAACACTTTCCAAATAAATTAAAAACAATGCAACATTTACAAATAGTACAGTTACAATACCCTCCCCCCTTCTGCTGTTGTAGGCCAGAATGTAGTATTTTAGATCCAGCAGCAATTTCTCCATCAAGCTATTAAGGCATGTCACATAGCATCAAAGTGGAAACGGTGGGCTTCTTGTCTTTTCTCTCGATCATCTGCTTTCTGGAAAACAGCAAAAAGTGTGGTGGGTAGGGTGGCTAGCCCTGCATTTTCAGTGCAATCCTAAAAACTGGGAGTAACAGACTTGAGTAGGATTCAAAGTAGACTTGCTTAGGACTGTTCTCTTTGACTCTTGGAAACTCAACGAATATCGTGGAAGAAGATGGAAAGCAGGTTAAGGCTCTTCAGCAATTAGTTACTTAAATACCTGCCAATTTGGAGGAAGGAGTGCGTTCAGAAATTTATTTACTTCATTTATGCTTTGTCTGTCTCCCCAGCGGGAACCCAAAGCGGCTTACGCTGTTCTCCTCTCTTCTATTTTATCCTCACAAAAACCCTGTGAGGTAGGTTAGATTGAGAGGGTGTGATTGGCCCGAGGTCACCCAGTAAGCTTCTATGGCAAACTGGAAGCTCAAACTTGGGTGTCCCAGATCCGAGTCCGATAATTATTCTACCACACTCGCTCTCAAAGGTTGCTGCAGTTGAGGATTCGCTCCTTTTGGTATTAAAGGCCCAACAGTTTGGAGTGGTCTATTTGGCAATATCACTTTTCTAAAGCAGCAATACATAATTGAAGCAGATATCCTTCTTGGGACATGTGCGTTTGCCGTCATCTGGATTGCAAAGAAGTATCTGATACCTTGAAATGGAAGGAGAGATGCTGAAGTTTCTATACCTGATGGGTTGTATTTTTTTTTTAAATATACTAGAATTTTATTCAGAATGCCAAATTAAGACAACTGGAGAAGGAGGAAGCTTAAGGGCAACTAGCATTGCTAAAACTCAAGAGACTATTCAATGTCAGAGGAAAAAAGGGGCTTAAAAATTCTCAGAAAAGTAGATAAAAGCTTGAAAGTCCAGCCTTTGGTAGATGTGGGCATATGCCTGACATGCTGATGCTCTGGACAAAACAAGGATATTTTAGCCTCTATCTGGGTCCAGGTGTGCCTTCACTCGCAGCCTACCGTCATTTGTCCAGTACAGAAGTGACTACAAGCGTTGCTTACCGCTAGTTTACTAGGCCAAACGTATGCTTACACTTGTAACTAGAAGATAAGTCAGCGACAGGAAGGGGGACAAGGCTGCAAGGTTTCCGAGACGTGTGCACCCTCACTTTCCTCACCCTTATCTGACAAGTTGTTGCTGCTCTCTAAGGGTATAGAGGGGCTGCGTGTTGAATTCGCTCGGCCCTTCTGGACTGTGCCTGTCAGGCCTTTATCTTTCTGGAAAACAGTGCTGCTCGGAGGTGTTATCACGCTCTGCCTTCTTGGCAGGGACACGCTCTTGCCACTGAGGCTCTGGCATATCTCAGTCTATAAAAAAAATAGCCTGCAGTATGTTCTCCAACCCCCCACTCTACACAGAGCCAATTCACACTGCACAGTGCACCGCTGTCTCTCTTCCTCTGCCCTCTCCCTCCACCTTTTCCCCTTTCAAATAGTAATTCCAAGCCAGTTCTGCTCTCTCTTTTGCATGGCATTTTGAAAAGGTTAGCTCTTTTCATTTACCGCTCAAGTCTGAAAGCCAGGCGCAATCTGGGACATACAGAGACGCTCTGTTGTATCCCAGCTCTTGCGTCCGGAATATGCACTAAATGTTGCTGAATTTGGCCAGTTGTTTTAAATAGGAAAACCTGCCTTAAAAAAAAAACGTACAAAATTTTGAAAAAGCAAGGAGACACCTTCAGATCTCACCCTCAGGCTGGTTTTCACAAACCTCTGCTTTCCCAAGACCTCTGGAGTATGTGAGCCTTCATATACCCATCACATTCTTCAGAAAGTAAAGGGCACTACCAAATTCCTCCCAATTTCAGTGAGTTTCTCAATTCACTGGTGTGTGTGTGTGTGTGTGTGTGTGTGTGTGTGTGTGTGTGAGAGAGAGAGAGAGAGAGAGAGAGAGAGAGAGAGACTTTCCATTTTAGAGTTTAGGAGAGTCCTCAATGAGCAAAAAGACAGCTGGGTGAACTTAGCTCTTGTATATGACAAGACAAAGATCAAAATACTTCACCGAGCTTTTAATTTCTTGGTTAGTCTTTATTTCTAGCCTCTGGCATCCATATTAAAATTTCTGCAAAGTTTCATGAAAATGCCCCCTACTATGTTCAAATGTGTGCAAAACCTTTTTTTCCTAAACATTTAACTAGTTCCTTTTGTTTCATGAATGCCAACAAAGAGCTAGAGAGAGTTTAAAATGCAGTAATTTTGACGGGTACGATTATGGCCTGGCCAGGCAGCAGTGCATATTGGCTATCCTGCTGGCTGGCTGTTAACTCTGAATAGAGAGCCATGTGAGAAATTGGGACATATTTTTCTTTTGTAGTATTAAAAGAAGCTTCTTAAATGGCTTCTGCAGATCAATGCATTTCTATAGAGTAAAACAGACAGTTTTGCTCATGGTAAAATATTGCAGTTTTGAAGCTTGTCAATAAAAGTCAGCAAGGGTTCCTAATTCAGAGGGAAGAAATCCTTTTGTATTACATCCTGGCTGAAAATGAAGAAAAAGTGGTTTAAATTTCATTCATTGCCAGAAGCCATGTTGCGCGGTGTGTCTTTCAGTAAATTGTGAGCAGAGAAAGACATTCAAGGCCGTGGTTGCAAGAAGACCTCAAGTTTTAACAAATCTTTAAGACACCAACTCCCAAACTTTTTTCATTCTGAATTGGTCTACATGTGCTGCAGAATAAGGTGGCAGAGCAGAATGTATTTGTTTTAAAAAATGTTCTTCTATGCAAATCAAAACCATCAACTCTGCAAAAGGAAGTCTAGCACACTGGGGGACGCCCAGTCCCTCTCTCTGAAGTACTAGCATTCTACTTGCTGTATGGTTTAGAAAAACAAAACACAGAAGCAAGCATTTACATTTAAGCTCCCTCACTAGCAATCAGAAGTTATTTGTACGCCGCTTTTCTGCCCAACTGGGGCCACCAAGGCAACTAACAGGTAATACATTATAAAAACATATCATAAAAACAATGAAAACCAAAACCAAAAATACATATTAAAGCACATAAAACAATAATTAAAACATAGGGCAAGGAGGAATCCATTTAGGGAATGCCAGACGAAATTAAACAGCCTTCACCCACTGGCAGAAGACCGTGATGGAAGGGGACAGATGAATATCTCTGGGTAGAGGGTTCCATAGTTTGGATGCCACCGCAGAGAAGGCCCTTCCCTTGGGTTGCCTCCTGTCTAATCTCAGGAGGTGGGGGTACCCGAAGCAGGGCCTTGGAAGATGATCTTAGTGGGCAGGCAGGTTTGTAGACATGGGTTCCATTCTGCTACATTTGGGAAAGTGATTAAAACCAGAGGGCCACACGAGCAGATATTTCCCTTTGAAAAGGAATAAATAATCCTGAGCTGCCTGCCTGACCCACCCTTTCTCACAGCCCCTCAGTTTATCACTAACAGAAGGACTGCCATTATTCCAGAAATGGAAGCATGCTGGCCTGTTCTTGTTGATTCATTCAATAAGTTTCTCCTTGAGGGGAATCTAATGTGTGAACAGTTCATGTCCTGAATAACTCATACAGAAGTATCTAATACTTGATAAGACTCAACGCTTAACGTACAATTGATGCACACCATTACACCACTCTCTTCTACATTTAAGCCTAGCTACCTGAGATTCTTTCATTGAACCTGGAACTTTTGGCATGTTCTATTCGGACTCTTTCCCCTGCAACATACACTAGCATTCTAGCACTTGGTTACAGAAGGGTTCGCTGGAAATAATTCTGTTTAGAACAGTTTTGCAAAACTGAAAAGCTTAATACAAAGATGGTGGCATACCATTAGACCATCTGATGGATAGCAAGGCAGACAAACATTTGCAACTAATTGCAAGTCTGGAGACTGAGCCCTACGAGGAGACTGAGTCTGGAGACTGAGCCCTACGAGGAAAGGCTGAGGGCCTTGGGAATGTTTAGTTTGGAGAAGAGGAGATTGAGGGGGGACATGATTACTCTCTTTAAATATTTGAAAGGCTATCATTTGGAGGAGGGCAAGGAGCTGTTCCAGTTGGCAGCAGAGGGTAGGACCCGAAGCAATGGGCTTAAATTACATGCACAAAGGTGCCGGCTGGATATTAGGAAAAACTTTTTCATGGTCAGAGTAGTTCAAAAGTGGAATCAGCTGCCTAGGGAGGTGGTGAGCTCCCCCTCACTGGCAGTTTTCAAGAAGAGGCTGGATGAATATTTGTCAGAGATGCTTTAGGCTGATCCTGCACTGGGCAGGGGGTTGGACTAGATGGTCTGTATGGCCCCTTCCAACTCTATGATTCTATGAATTAGAGCTTACCTTCTCCTGCCAGTGCAATATGCCAATTATCGCCAGGATGAACACACAGACCCCAATCAGGGCAATGGCTGTGAGCAACACAATGTTACTTGGGGTCAGGTACAGTTTGGCACTCCAGCTGTGGGGAAAAAGTAAACCCAAGAAAGCATCAGTACTTTCTCTTACGGACCCGAAAACATATTCCGTAGAGATTATGGAAAGCAAAATGATTGGGGAGCGCGATTTCAGATCTGTTCATACGGGTTGTAAAATAACAAGAAACACTCTTGGTATGCCGCAGCGCGGCAGATTTCTGTAACGTCAGTCTGAGAAACATTTTGACTTGTATTTTCAAGAAGTGACTTTTCCACCGCAAAGTGTTCGGGAATTTTATAACCTTTCATCCCTTACGAGTGCTATTGAAGCAGACCTGCACACACATTCGGAGTAACCTTGTTTTCCTTTTCCCTAATCAAGAATAGCCTTGGAATGCAGTCACTGTACAAAGCAAGGCGCCAAACTTTTTGACATGTTTATATCAGGAAGTGTTTACTGTCTAGTCACCCAGAACCATCAGGAGCCGTAATTCCTGAAAGCAGCATTTCCAAAGAATTATTTGTACAAACCCTGTGTTAACCTTTGATCTTTTATTCTGTAAACAATTAGCTTTGAAAGGTATATAAGATTCTCTGCCGTATCCGATCTTTATGCATATGTCGGAACATGGCATTGCATCTGGGTTTTACTGTAAATAAAGCTCATTATTCTTTACGGATCACTGTTTTGGTGTCTTAATCACTTGTGGGTGATGGCTGTTGGGAAATATAATCTGAATGCAGAGTACCTTTAAGAAATTTTTCCTTAACACAAAGCTGATGTTCTCTTTTGCTAAGCGGCACCTTAGAACAGAGAAAATGAAGGACGGGGGGTGATTGAGAGAAAGCAATCTTTTTGCCCTCCAGGAATGCCAGTAGGGATCTTTTTCCTTGCTTCAGCCCTGAATGATGTTCATGGCTTGGAGCTGTACAAGCAGGAGAGGTGGAAAGGAAGATCGCTGGAGTTCCCGTTTTTAACATGTAAGGAGATTTACACAACTATAAAGCTTCCCTCAGAGGTCTCAGCAGAGGAGAATACTTGTTTTATAGATCCAAACACATTAACGGCATTCCTTCTTTCTTTTTATAAGTACCATTTTTCACGTTACACTGTTATGCTGAAAATGTACATGGTTGCCCAACGCATCATACTCGCAGTAAGCTCAATACTGGAAAGAGAAGATTATCTTCTCTCCAATGCAGTTGAAAGTTTGGGCTTCAGAAACCTTACCGTAAAAAACGATATATATATATATATGAGTTGTTTAATTATCGGGAGTAGGGGGGGGGGTATGGTATTTTATATGCTCCATAAGGGGCTGGCCGGGCTACCGTGGCATGTGTTTAATTGCTTGGCAAATGGCTCTATTGATTATTGGAAGTTCATAAACAGTATGTCAATGGAGGGCTGCAAGACAGCATTTAGCCCATCATCTCGCTCTGTCCTCGGAGTGCAGGCTGCTTGATATTGATTTTACTTAACGCGTTTTGGCAAAATGAGCTGTAACTGCCCCGTTTGCGGAGAGAGGCAGAGAGTGGCTTCAACTCAGCCACGTAGAAAATTACACCATTAAAAATGGTCTTCTCCCAAATGGTACATTAAAAGTCTATTTTCCCAGTCCGCTCTTTTCTCTCTTTTGGGAGTGGGAACAAGTTACCTGCATCTGTAATCCCCTCTTGGTCTGCGGAACAGCAGCATCGGAGCTGAGCCCCACCAGCACGTTACTGAGATTAAGGCAGAACATCCCAAAGAGAGACCCAAACGCTGGCCCTTTTCTGCAGCTTTCTGCAAAGCTGCACTGACTCCCCTCCCCATTTTACATTAAGCGTTTACAATCCTACCCCTTACCTAAAGGGAAGCTCTCTTAATACTATTCCTTTCTTCTAACTTCCTAGTAACTAAGAAAGACTCTTTAATACCATGGATCACAATTAGAAAGGGATAAAATCTTTTGCATAATCCATTAGGTTTATCTAAGACACAAGACTAATTTCTGAAACCCCACCTATTTTTTTCCCGGTTGATTTACTCAGAGCAAACATGAAAAGCATTTTCATAATAATAATAAACAATAAACCCCTTCTCTTTTCATGTAGATTTGGCATAAGCAAGAATAATTTGCTGTACTGATAGAAGTCCATCACTACAGCTATTCACTAACTGCTGTTCTCTCTCTCTCTCTCTCTCTCTCTCACACACACACACACACAAACACACACATCACAGAGAAGAAAATGTACATCTGTCAAGATTCTGCACAATTTTTCATCACTGAGGTAAATAAAATAAAATAAATAAATTGTACTTTTCATTCGTTATCTAAGGTTTTTTAAATTTGACTATGCACCATATGTGGATTTGATACAAGTCACATTAACATAGATCCAGAGGAGTTAGCTGTGTTAGTTTGTAGCTGCAAAACAGTAAAGAGTTCTATAACACCTTTACCCCCTAAGGGAGTAAAAAGGGGTCAAATGTGTTTTCCCAGAGGGATACAGCTTCCCTGTGTGGCTGGCAGGCTGCTGCCTGCTTGCACCCCTGCCCACTGTCAGCTCAGCCACTCTTCCCTGATTGGGCCAGCCTTTCAAGGTCATTTGCATATGCAGGCTGATTGGGGTTCACAACATTCCACACCTCCCCCCCCCCCGAGACAGTTGGTACTATGCTATTACACTATAAAACCAACTTTAAAAAAAGTTACATACCCATAAGTATCATAACTGGATTTAAAGTAGTTAAATACCATAGCAAAGCACAGGTATCAAGCTAGTTGATATATAAATTAGCCTAGTATACAGGCCAATAATTTTGCTCTCCGATTAATTAGTTTTAATTTTAAAAGTTTTAAAAAGTTTTAATAAAACATTTCAACCCTTCTTTCCAGGTGGCATGCAGACCAGTCCAAGTGCGGAGATGCAAAAACTAAACAAAGTTCAGGTAGATTCACGGAGGTACGGGGGATGCACTGCAGATGTTTGGTAGTTAATGCCTTTGTGAAAGTAATGAAGAACATAAGAGGAGCCCTGCTGGACCGTTCCAATGGCCTGTCTGCTCCAGTATCCTGTTTCTCACAGGGGCCAACTAAATGCCCTGAAAGATTTGTAAGAGTAATCCCGTTACTCTCTTTGTTTGGATAACTGAAAGATTCATAAGCAAGGGCACAGAGGTCCAACTCTCCCCCTGCTGATGCCTTCCCAGAGACAGACTGCTCCTGAACACAGAGGCTCCATTCGACCATCCTAGCTAATAGTTACTGATGGACCAGTCCCTCATAAAGTTGTCTAATTCCTCTTTTAAAGCCATTAACTTAATGGCCATCGCTCTATCTTGGGGCAGTGCAAGTTTTATCATGGTTGTATTATGATGTTTGCCTGCCTATCAATGGGAGTTGCCAAAATCTAGTATGTCTCTTTCTCTTTCCAAAGGGTCTTCTTTCTTTCCAAAATCTTATCTTTCCATGCAATATCATGACCACCACTACCCACACATTTTTCTTCTGAAATGAAAAGCCCAAGTCCCAAAGCAGAAATTAGATTAATAGAAACCTAAGCTGCTATTTAGCACTTTGCTTAAGAATAGTGTTCCCAAAGTCCCAAACTGATGGAACTACTCTTGAGTAAGCAGATGGCAGATTGCATCCTTTCTGCATAACTTCCCCCAACTGCCATGTTATCACAACTTGTAGTTTCAATAACATTACAGTACCTGCCCAAAAGCATATGGGAACCTTTTTTTAAAAGAGCTATTGCATTGCTGGTTTATTTCCAAGTTTAATAACGCTTCCCGCCCCCCCCCCCCCCAACAGGTATGGTTTGTTTTAGGATTTCAATAAAGATTTATTGACCACTGAGGTCAGTTTCTATGATCAATAAATCTTAAAAGAGACTGAAAACTGAAATCAATATACATCGCATAAAGGAATACATACATTTCTTCTGAAATACCAGGAGCAAAATAAGAAATTAATGATTAAAAATTCATTTATCGCCAGAAGTAGCATTATACTGAAAATCTGCTAAAGCACCAGCACCCAAAGACACACTTGATGCCAATTATGAAGAGGAGCATCGCAGCCCACCGCATGGCTTTCAACTAAATGAGATGTTATTGTAACAGTTTCTCATTATGCTTATTGTATCTGGATTCAATGATGCTTGAACCGGACTGTGCAGTTAAATGAACGCATTTGGGTACGTGTGCTTGGGAGTAAATTTTGTGCTAGATGTAATGCCTGAATTATTTGGCGACTATCCTTGCAAAATAGAGAAAGAAATCGCTTTTGTCAGAATCTGGGGAGCACAACATGCAGCCTGGAAGACCCATGCTATGTACCCCCCTCCCTCAAAAAAACCCCCTTCATGCTGTGGGATAAGGCAAGAAGTTTCTGACCCCTTTCCCAGCCAGGAAAAGTCTGGCTGCATCCCTGCGGCGGGACAGAGTCAGATATTTTGGGAAGGGAGGTCGGAATGCTGATTTTCAGCTGAGAGTCAGTGTTCGGACCCCTCTCTACTGTCAGGCTCTGGATGACAGAATACAGCAGACAGATCCGTGGTTCATTATAGCAAGACACAGGTCCTTGGTTAAATGACTTTTATTCAGAAATCAGATCTTTTCCGTATTCAGGTCCAAAGGTCTACTTAGGAGTAAGGTAAGCAACTAAGTCGTTCTAGTAGAAGTTTGACAAGAACGGCAACACGGGAAAAACACATCTCTTTTCTACCCAACTCTCCTTCCCCCTCCCAATGCCCAAACAATTCATTGTTGTTCTTTTCTGTGTGAGAACGTTTTGCATATTTGTGCTATCACTCCACGAAGAGGGAAGACATATCATAGTCCAGAGGAAAAGTTCAAAGTCGTAAACAGACAGGCACCTGTGAACGTTTGAGAATCCACTATAATACTAAGAAGAAGAAACTCAGTTACACCAGGCTTATGATTACAATAACTGGCAGTAGAACGTAATTGAGTTACAACTGGCATTAACTGGCACCTAAGCATATAAGCATCAGAATTAATATAATTAATATTGGCATGGATGAATGGGCACAGTCGAACATGACATCTACTAGCAAACTTTTTTACTGTGTCCCAGAGCAGGAAAGGGGTGAAGGGCAGCAGTTCCTAAGGCTCAGTACTGACTCTGATCCCATGTTGCAGAGCACAGGATGAAACTTCTGGACTAGAAATGCTTTCTTGTCACTGGCCTGGAAATATCCACCCTCTAAGCTTTATCTCCCATTATGTTTATACCACGTGGGAGATGCATGTAAGATGGCTAGCTACACAACCTCGTCACCAAAAAAGGTGGCCCTTGGAGCTATGCTATGTTTGGAGACTGTAATGGGGCATTCGCCTTCCGTTCTTGGCCTCTTATGTTATACGAGCGGGTTTCTTCCAAGCTAGAATCAGTACGGAAACGCAACTAAAGAGCCAGTTCACCAACTGCACATCAGTGAAACAGTCAACATGACTGACATGTAAATTACTCCTGCATGTCACAGTTATAAAACCTCAGTCTGATGTTGAAGAGGTACACAGCTCCACAAGAGGTGACAAGTTTATTCTGTCCACCTGCCAATGTAGTGACAGGTAGTTGATATCAATTAGGGAGAATTTGTTTCATTATGAAAGTTTCATTTAGCATGTACTTCTAGTGGAAAGAATTCTTTCAACAAGGCAGTGGACTAATGTTTATCAAAGGATTCCAAGTCATACATGTCATATGTGTATGTCTGAATGAGAAATGAGCCATTTCCCATTCAGAAAATCTCTAAAATCCCATTTTTAGAATGAAAAAGCTGGCCCTTCCTGGTCTGTATGGAAGTTTCTGTCAATTGCCTTAAGCAATACCGTGTGCAGTCACCCTTATCGTGATGCCCTGAAAATGTTCAACCTACTTTTGCCATGTGAAGTTCAGAGAAACAGGAGTGCAGTTTATAAAGGGAACACACAGATAATTCAGATAATGGCAGATGTGCACGGGCAGGCAAGGACAGACATTTTCTATCAATTTCTATACAATAGGCCCCCCTCCCACCCTGTGTAGTTTGAACCTTTTCTGGGCTCCTGGATCAATAAACCATTAATGTTTGCATTCATACAGAGACATCACTATAAGAAAAATAAACTTGGTGAAATTCAAGTGATTTCCCTTTCTGAAATGCAAGCGGAAATTTGTCCACCTAGAACCTAAAATCTTATACCTGTCTTAGAAATAAATGCAACGAGAATTGCTAGTTTACAAATATTGCTTGCTCTCATATGCGCCTCACATGCCACACAATATCCTCTTGTACGTGTACATGATCCTTTGCCTCTGAAGCATGAGTCTATATACAGCATATGCAACCTACAACTTGGATTCTCTCTGCAATTCTACCCAAGCTGGTTTTGAATGGCTTCCATTTACTTTTTGGAGTCTATTATTTTTTCCTGTAGGTACAAGGATTCTAGTAGGAAACGTATATGGCCTGATGCCGGACACAATATTCTATAAAGAGATGGCCGTTACAGCTGCTTGCTGTTGATTCTACGCTATTTACTTCAAAATCAAAAGTATTACCTTCGAGGCATGTCTTGAGGATACGGAATTACTATAAGCTGGGAATTCGGGATGATGGCCGTCCATTCCTGCTTCCTTGTAGACTGAAAAAGAAGGAACGAAAGCACTTGGCTTATGTCCTACACTCCCTTTTATTTTGAATTCCATGGGAGAAATCAGGGCCACCAAAACAATGTATCAAAATTCTTAATAAATATGTGTCATAATCTTAATAAAATTGGCTTGAATGAAATTGTCCCAGCGCCTTCCTCAGTTCTAAAAGTCTACTGACTGGTGCCATAGCTGCTCTCAGCCAGGGGTCATTTCGTAGAAAAAGAGCTGGAGGAACTCATTAGCATAACTTATTAGCATAATTCATTAGCATATGCCACGCCTCTTGCCATCTCTGGAAGTGTGTCATTAGTATAACTGATTTGCATGTGCCACACCCCTGACATCACCTATTCTGGCTGCTTTGGACCCAATCCTGGCCATTCAGGGCCAAAATTGGGCTCAAAATGGCAAAAAGGGGCTGAAAATGGGCCCAAAATGGCCAGGGTCGGGCTGCTGATGAGTGGGAGAGTGATCCACCACCCATCAGAGACCTGATCCAGGCCATTTCGGCCCCAATCCAGGCAAAAACAGGCCCAAAATGGCCGAGAGTCAAGTGGGTGGGGCCACCTGATATGTGACCTCTTTTGGGAACTACCGAAACTGCATTCCTGTGCGTTCCCCCTCGAAATGAGTCCTGCTGACAGCTGAGGGGAAAAAAGAGCTATAGGTATTAAACCTCACCTATTCAAATTTCAGCCAATGAGTCTTCACTGCAGTTCTCAAGAGACAAAACCCACCGGGATCATGACATCTATCACCCATCTGTTAGGAATCTAGTGTAATCCTCAGCAGAACACTAAACTGAGTTCAAACGTTAATATTGAGTTATCTAGGCCAAGTATGAACTTTCACATACCTTTCCACCCGGAGGGCAAGGAATGCCAACGTACAAGTGATCGAGGAAATTCGCGCTTCGTCCCAAGCCCAAAACGTTATACGGGAGTTGGAGAGAAAAGTGTGCTGATTGACTCAGTTGTCCAGCTGCCATGCAATTAAATAAATAAAAAAAGGATCCTGTAATGAACATATTGCTTAGAACCTTGAGAGCAATAATTTCTTTTTATGCAGAGGAGCCAGTACAGGGACATGGTCACCAGCAATATTCCAGCCCTACAAATGTACAAATCTAATGTGAATAATTGTAGGTATTGCAGGGAAGGGGTCTCAGATGTTTTGCTAATGAGTCAGGAACCACAGACTTCACCATTATGTTGCCTTACATATTATGCTTTATATATGTACTCCCATATACTACTTGTGCTTCATGTTGTCTAATGTCAGTCCTAGAATTGATTATGTCCTGTTTCAGCAGTTCTTCAACCCTGTATTGGATCCTTGCTAATGCTATGTCTTTGTAAACTTGTATTCATTTACCCTAGGACATTGTTTACGGAAATGTCCTTGACATTTGCCTGCCCTTGTCCTTGCTACTGATTGTACTAATCTCACACTATGCAATCCACTTTGAGACTCAGGGAGAAAGGCGGACTATAAATGACATTATAATAAGAGCTGAATGCACAATGTAAATGTTATCTTGTATGTTTGGCAACCATCCTGCAAGGGAGTATTATTATTCCCATTATTGCAGATCGGGAGCTGAGGCTGGGACAGAAAGAGGCAGGCTTGCTTAGCACCACCGATAAGTTCAAGACAAAGGTGTAATTGAACCCAGGGGTTTCCTCACCTGCAGCTCTAGCTCTTGCCACTTATTTAAGCATGGTGAACATAACTTTTAAACTCTTTCCATGTTTAACCATACACTGATTCACGTCTACAACAGGGTCTATTTTGGCGCATTGTACGACAAAGAAAATCAACAGAAAGAGAATCACCAAACAGAATCCAGAGTTTAATATTTCACTTAGTTAAAAAAAAATATCGATAGTAAATTGGTGACAAAAGAGCCAACTTGACCCATCATTTAATTTTGTTATGGTCACCAATGCGATTCCCTGTTTTCATGCGCTCCAACATTATTAACTGAAGGCTCTCAAATTAAGCAATCATATATGACAGATATAAGTCATCACTCAGTAAATCAGTTTGCGTGATGGATGGGAACTCGTAGGCAGAACTTGATCTCTGCAACTAGGTGTGAATTATCACAACATGATTTGTTCAATGAGTTCCTTTACTAAGTAAAAACCATGTTTTCCTCTGAGGTGAAGCCATGTTTTCTCTCTGACAGATACAGAAGACACACACAATTGCAAGTGAAGTAATCAAAATGTTTGACACATTTAAAGCATGGTTGACTTTATAATCTTCCAGGGCTTAAAATCTATTGGGAACTTTCATTTTATTTCCGGCTATATACAGAGAACAATAGATTCCCCTATCGGTTTGAGTCTACAGTCCAAAATATACTCTGCACAATGCTTGACAGGCAAAGGGGCCTCAAAATAGAGCTGATATTCAGGAAAGTAAAACGACACCGTCAGTCCTCACTTGTTCCTTTCATACAAGCGGAAGAATAACCTTGCTCCCCCGCACCCGACAAAGCAGCTGGTGCATTTTTGGCAGGGATTCCAAAAAGCACCACTGCTATTGCAGAAACTGCATGTATCACATCTATAATTCACATCTGGAGACTACACTTTTTATCCCTGCATGGACCTGTGCCCAATTTTATTGGATCCGGATATCTGTGCCAGGTGAAAATTTCAATTATATCCACTTCAGAGAAGACGAAAAGTTAATACATAAACCACTAATCTGATGTTCAATAGGAACAATATTATGGAATGTTTGAAAATGGTAAGACAATAGGAGTCTTGATTTTGATACAGCTTTTGTGTGTGTATGTGGCGGGGCGGGGGGGGGGAGAAAAGTGGGAAATGTAAAGTGTCATACTCAGGCTTGACTTAAGAACCTTTCCGAAAATCATCCAGTATTTTTGGGAAATGCGGGGGCAGCAGAATTATACTTACTGCCCCTACCTCTCACTGTTCAATTAAAGGTCCGAACAGAACTTACATGCTTACAGCCAGGGCATTTTTTCAGGGGATATGTGCCAGTATGTTATACTGGCACCTCTTGGATATTTGGGACTTGGGCTGAGAACATCAGGAGTACCAGCACCCCATTTTTCAGTAAACTCCCCCCGCAACATACAGTGACACACATTCAACATACTCTATTTTGCTTGATTTAGAACCCTGCTTTTCCCCGTCTCCTTGGGTGCATAACGCATAGAATCGTTTCAGATTACTGTCTAAACCATGTGGAGGTTAGAAGATGGAAACATGAGCCTCTTCTTCTCCCTTATCGTCCATCATTTGTTCTCTGAATACCAAACATCATCCAAAAGGATATAAGTCTTATACAATTAACATTACAATATACACAATTAGCACAGGTCATGTAAATCATGACATGAGTCTTCATCCCTTTTTTTGGACACCTGATACTCTTAACACAATTCACTCTAACCTGAGATCACAAGATAAATGCCAGTGCGATGAAACATTAGATTATGAAAAGAACTGCGGTTAACAGTAACGTCCTCAGCCCTTGAAGAAGTGATAGAATGCTGAGCTAGGCAAATGGAAGGAAACCGTAATTACAGGAACTTCAATAATGTTGGATTCACAATGAAAAATGTCAAACAATACTGAAGGTGTTCGAAAGCATCATCAAAACATGTCCATCACGGGCAGCGTTTGGAGTCGTGGATGCAGAAGGCAGAAAGAAGGCATTCCACAGTGCCGTGCAATTCTCAAATATAATTCTGTGATACTCAGGGCAATAAAACAAAATCAACAGTAGAGCAGAATCAGCGATATGGACCACAGCATCAAGAGCCAACCACGAAGGCGAAAATGTGGACTTTCAAGACAATGGTGTGCTTTAGCTGTGATGTTGCCCTATCAAAAATCTCCACTGTGTGCAAAACAAAGTAGCAGAATCTACACACTGTGTGATTGGCATAATCGTTGTAGCGGGTCAAGAAGTGATTTTTGTACTGCACTGCGTAAGTATGACACAAGATGTGCACTCATTTGGGATGTGACTCCTGTTCTCTAATCCTAAATCTGGACTTGCCAGGACTAAAGCAGATAATACGATCTCTGGAGGAAGACCCAAAGCAGGCTGATGCATGAAGATAGCAAATAGTTCTATCCAGGGCTTTTTTTCTGGGAAAAGAGGTGGTGGAACTCAGTGGGTTGCCCTTGGAGAAAATGGTCACATGGCTGGTGGCCCCACCCCCTGATCTCCAGACAGCGGCGCAGAGGGCAATCTCAACTCCCCTCTGTCTGGAGATCAGGGGGCGGGGCCACCAGCCATGTGACCATTTTCAAGAGGTTCCAGAGCTCCGTTCCACTGCGTTCCTGCTGAAAAAAAGCCTTGGTTCTGTCTTCAACCAGAAATAATGCAAAGTGTTTGTGTTTGTGTAGGCAGCGGAGGGGGGGTAGTGTCTGCTGTTGCCACCGATTATCAGAAGGCCACAAAGAGGAAAGGGTAAAAGAAGCAAAAGGCAGATTCAAGGCTGGAGACTGATATACAGCTACAAAAGTAGGAGGGAGCTATAGGATTCTCCAGGCAGGCTACCATTCTTAGATCGACCCAAGACATGTGGTGAGAACCATGGAGCATTCCCCTGGTATTAAGGATTTTTCCCTCTCTCATTTAAAACAGTAGTTCTCCCTCTAAGGGGGAGGACATCTTGGGGTGGTTCCCACCGTCCAATCAGGAAATTAATTTTCTTCCTCTTCTTGTTTGGTGTGTGGGCCACCCCTTTCTCAGCTCTGTTCCTGCCTCAAGGGAAAGCAGTCCCTCAAGAGCAGTCTGCTACTCTTTAGCTCTAAGGTGATTCTCATTCTTTTACCTCTTCCTCATTTAGAGAACTTTTCTAATTTCTTACCTTTTTTAAGGTCCTTCTGACCTGGATAGCCCAGGTGAGCCTGATCTCAGAAGCTAAGCAGGGTCGGCCTTGGTTAGTAATTGGATGGGAGACCTCCAACGAAGACCAGAATTGCAGAGGCAGGCAATGGCAAACCACCTCTGATAGTCTCTTGCCTTGAAAACCCCACCAGGGGTTGCCCTAAGTCAGCTATGACTTAATGGCACTCTCCACCACCATCTTTCTTCGGACTATTTGTCTTCTAGCCTTCCTCCCTACCCTTTATTTCTCCCAAGCTTCTGCTCTTCTGGATGATCACCCTAGGCCAGGAAGGAGCAGATATCATCCTGGTAATGGAGCCTGGGGGCTCCAACAAGTTTTATGAGTGATGGTGAGGAGAGCCATCTGGTGACTGCTTCACTGATGGTGGGAGCTGACAACTCTGGCATTGGTGTGCCTTTGCGGCTTGTTCGGATTCCCGGCACCTTAGCGGACCCAGATCTGCATACTACAGCTCAATGGCTCCGTCTCTATGAGCAGGATCCAATAACTACAGTGCGACTTTGCCCTATGCCCGAGTGCAGCACCCCTGACAGACTGCTGTTTCCTAAACCACAAGGAAATGGGACGTATGTCTTAGATTAGGTTATCTGCAGTGGAGGACACAGCAGGGCCGGATCTAGGGTTTCCGGCACCCGAGACAACCCTAATCCGGCTGCCCACTTGCCCACATTGTGTGTGCACTCCCAGCACTGCATGACGACGTTACTTCATGACATCATCGTGCAGGGTGGGCAAGCAGCCAGCTGAGCAGCGGCAGCGCCAGCGGCTGGGAGGCCGCCCGTGCCACTTGCCTGCCCTGCTGAAGGGGTGGCTAGCTTGCCGCGCGCTCCCTGTCTTCCAGGGCAGGCGAATGGCAAGGGTGGCCTCCCAGTCCTCCGTGCCACTCACTTGCCCCGCAGGACAGGGAGCACGCGACAAGCCCGCAGGTGAGTGATGCGGGCAGCCTCCCAGCTCTCCGCGCCATTCATCTGCCCCGCTGAGGGGGCGGCCAGCTTGCTGCGCACTCCCTGTCCTGCTGGGCAGGCGAATGCTGCCCGTGCTGCCGCCGGCGCGCTCCCGTCGGCTGGCAGTTGCGCCTGGCATCCCCTCTTTGGTGGCGCCAGGGGCAGACTACCCCCCACCCCCCCTTGATTCGGCCCTGGGACACAGATTTCTCCAAAACATCAGACACCAGTCCAGAAAGGTAGAAAGGACCGACTGCTGAAAGGGCGGCCATTTGTCCTAGGAATAACTTGCTACCTTGCAATTCTATTAGAGGATCCAAATTCAGATTTTATAACTCAATGTTTTTACGACCTGGTATAAAACCTTTGTGATTTAGACTGCTGAAAGGATTCAGGCAGCTGCTTGCTCCATTTTACATAGACACTGCTTGGATATTTGTGGCTGGGAAAATGAGGTATTTGTTTAGGAACTACGAGCTGCTGTTGCTGAATAATATGTATGCAGGAACAGACATCAACTGAGGCAAATTAAAAAAAAAATAAACAAATTAAAGGAATTAAGGAAAGCACTGATGTAGTAAGCCGTTATTGATTATTTTGTAGCACTGAGTCATTCATAGCCTGCTTGTCAAAAACGTGAAGGGCAATTAATGAATGGCCGAGTTTTAATTAGATCCAGGATCTGAACTAAGATTACATTCAATTTTCCAGTGGGTGCTATTTTTCAATGCTTCCATCCGCCCCCCCCCCCCGCCCCCCGTACAAATCAACTTTTCATTTTAAATAGTTTAAAATGAACCATCTCAAACTAGGTGGAGTTGAAGGGCTCAACTCTCAAACGAAGCAACCATTCATAGTAAATACTAGCCCTTCATGGAGATGTGAATGGTCAATTGTATCCCCCAATTCCGATTTGTCCCTTCTTTCCGTATTAATGGATGATCCAAATTCCAGATGGCCTGGCTCCTTTGCCTATGGCCCTGGTTTCTTTTTCTGTTGATCTGAGGGCGGCCTTGATGGGCAGCACAAACGGCCAAGACCTCCAGAGAGGGGAGATGGGGCCATAATTGGTGGTCCATGCTAGTGGGACTGTCACGTTTCTAGGACGCACTTGAAAGAAATGAATTCAAGGTCTGCCACTGCCTCAGAACTGGTTAGCTAAGAACGTAAGAAGAAGCCTGATGGATCAGCACAGCAGTCCGTCTAGCCCAGCATGCCGTCACACACAGTGGCCAACCAGTTACTCTGGAGGGCCAACAACAGGCCATAGAGGCCCGGGCTGTACCTTGATGTTGCCTCCTGGCACTGGTATTCAGAGATTTAACAACAACTTTATTTGATTTATATATCACCCTTCAGGACAACTTAACACCCACTCAGAGCAGTTTACAAAGTATGTTATTATTATCTCCCCTACAACAATCACCCTGTGAGGTGGGTCGGGCTGAGAAAGCTCCAGAGAGCTGTGACCATCCCAAGGTCACTCAGCTGGCTTCAAGCGGAGGAGTGGGGAATCAAACCCGGCTCTCCAGATTACAGTCCCGCACTCTTAACCACTATACCAAACTGGCCCTAAAGAATCAGAGAGAGGGTTTTTTGTTTCTTTTGTTAGATCCAGAAACATACAAGCTGAATAAGAACATTTGTTTCAAGTTTCTACATTTACATATTTATACCAAACAGCTTCTTTAAACAAGACCCAGGTCCAGTAGCACCTTAAAGACCAACTAGATTTCCAGGGTATGAACTCCCATCTCAAAAGCCCACACCCTGGAAATCTTGTTGATCTTTAAGGAGCTACTGGACCCAAATCTTGCTCTTCTACTATAGACCAATATGGCTACACACCTGAACTATCTTTCTTAAAGAGTACATTTGTTATGTTCAAGATCCCCCCCTCCCAGGATTGCTTGGAGCTTGATAAAGGTGCTGGGATCTTGAAGAACATCCACCCTGGGTGGACACAGCTGGGCAAGTCAGGTAGGTGGAGTCTGGAGTATGCTGGAGGGGAAAGCATCAATTGTCATTTGAAACCCCCCCAAAGCTGATGTGTTTCTATTGTAAAAGCGAGTTCTCTTCAAATGGATACTGTCATGCCACAAATTAAAAAAGCTATTTTAAGTTTTTTTTTTTTAAAAAAAATACAAGGACAGCATATTACAGGTCCCATCTTGGCTATGACCTTGAGGGGTGCTCTTGTTTGATGTCAACTCAGGGAACCAAAATGCTTTTCAAAACCAATATATCGACTGATCAGTTTAAAGAGAAGAAAGAAGTTAAAATACGTCAAGTCACCACCTATGCACTGAAAGATGCTTTGCCCAAGTAAAGGAAAGTGCTTCTTATCTTCCCACCATATTCTGGGTGTTGCTTCTGCCCGCCCCCCCGTTCCCGAGACCTCCGGAGCTTCTGCCAAGGATGGCAGCCTGGTGCTCGTTCTTATGTAAATCAGAACGGCTGTAATTATGGAAAGGAAAACAGCTGTGCAAACTTTCATTTTCCTTTTCAAGTTCCACAATACTGACACTGTTGATTAAGGGTAAAGTCTCAGATGTAATTTTTTTTTTAAATCTTATTTTACTTGGAAACCTGCAAACAAAAACAAAAGACAATGATTTGCGGAACAGTTAAGGGCTACCTACGACTAAGCCGTAGCAGAGCAGATTCAGGAAAACAGGGATAACGGCGTGAGAAGTAACAGAGTACCTTTGCAGAGAGTAATTTGGAAAGGTTATCCCCTCCGACGAGGCCTCAGGACCTTGGGTCAAAAATCCACTGCAGCAATTATTTTAATTTACAAAGCCGGAGGCTAACAAAGCCAGCAGCTGTAGGGAAGCAACGAAAGTAGAAAGCAGTTGTAAGACAAATTGGCCGAGTCTGCGCAAATATAATTTGGAGCAATGATTGCAACATTGGACCTTGAACTCTAAGTGTTGTACACAAAGGCCCCATCTCTCCTGCTCATTTGGTGCTTTTACTTAGAAGCGTGTGCAAGTGTGCACTCGTGGGCGCGTGCACAGACGCATACACCTCTTCTACTACCATCACCTGGTAGAGAATATTTCCCCCTATTCTGACTGGAAAGAGGATGTAGTTGCAAATCTGCAGTCTTCCCCTTGCAATTTCTATTTTTCCAGTCTTCTCATCTTAGCCTCTGCTCCCCCAGTCGGTGTAGCCACCTTTCTGCTGTAGCTGACAAGTGTCACCCTCCAAGTTCCTCCTTTGCTTCCTAGAGAGCCAGTTTGGTGTAATGGTTAAGAACAGCAGGAGTCAAATTTGGAAAGCCAGGTTTGATTCCCCACTCCTCTGCTTGAGGCCCGCTGGGTGATCTTGGGTCAGTCACTTAAGAGCGGCAGGACTCTAATCTGGAGAGCCGGGTTTGATTCCCCACTCCTCCACTTGAAGCCAGCTGGGTGATCTTGGGTCAGTCACTTAAGAGCAACAGAACTCTAATCTGGAGAGCCAGGTTTGATTCCCCACTCCTCCGCTTGAAGCCAGTTGGGTGGCCTTGAGTCAGTCACAGCTCTCTCAGAGCTCTCTCAGCCCCACCCTCCTTTATAAGGTATGACACACTTTACAAACCGCCCTGAGTGAGTGTTAAGTTGTCCTGAAGTTGTCCTCTGCTCCCCCTATGGTGGTGGATAGTGCCCTCAAGTCATAGCTGACTTCTGGCGACATCTCCAATTACTAATCCAATTACTAACCGTCTGGAAGAGCAGAAGCTCAGGAGAAATAAAGGATAGTGAGGAAGGCTAGAAGACAAATAGTCTGAAGAAAGATGGTGGCAGACTTATGGCGACCCATAGTAGGGTTTTCATGGCAAGAGACTATCAGAGGTGGTTTGCCATTGCCTTCCTCTGCAACCCTGGTCTTTGTTGGAGGTCTCCCATCCAATTGCTAACCAAGGCCAACCCTGCTTAGCTTCTGAGATCTGACAAGATCAGGCTCACCTGGGCTATCCAGGTCAGGGCGCTCTCCCTGTGCCATCATAATTCCCAGCAGTCCTTAAACTTGGCAACAGTTAATACAATGGGTGCCATCTTAGTCCAAGCAAAGACGCATCTGCTTCACAGAGTGCCTTTTATTCAATCAAAGGTGAATACGCAGCAACCTTTTAAGCTGTGAAGTACACCTCTTTCGAAAGCAACGTTTCCATGTACTAATCTCCCAACGTTCCGTTTCTCTCTCCTAGGAAATTCCTCTCTCCACCCATTATCATCCTCCTCCATCACACCGCTTCCACATCCTGTCTCTGGAACATAGAGGAGACTCCTTCAATGAGAACTGGCCTCCTGCTCCCCAAACTGATTATGTCCTTACATTTCAGCACCAGCTTGAATGTGTTTTGTAAAAGCATGTTGGTAAAACTGCTGCAAACAACTTGTTCTTGGCCGGAGCTATTATTGTAGATCATAAGCAAAAAGACCCAAAGTGGTACTGAATAACTGGCATTACTAAACTGTGTAAGCCCAGAAGGGCTACCGAGTTGCTGGCTCAGCAGCAGGTGAAAGGCCAGGCTGCCGAGGAAGGTTAAAAATCGTCAGCCAAGTAGAAAAATGCCATAGCAAGGCATTGGTCATCAGACCTGGACATAAAGAGCAATGGATTGAGAAGAAAAATGACCCCAGAGTTGAAGGACAGAGATGTCCTCATGTGCCCTTTCTGCCTGCCAGACTGGGCCACGGGGTTAATAGGCAACAGAATTTAATGATGATTAGTCATCTCTTTCCTTTTGAAATATTACAGAGCTCCGTTATTCGGTGATTCACGATCTCGGGAAAAGAAACATTTGAAATTGAATCTTCTTCTGTATTTCTGGGATCCCGAGAGATGCTTCTCAGGAAACACGGGTCCCTCAAAACCAGCGCTCTCTTTGCCTGTACCAATCCTTTCACAATCAGAATGAATGATTTGCGTAATCCAATTACTCCAGACTGGAATGTGCATGTTCAAAATTTAAGCGTTGCAAAAGGTAGATCGTTGGGGAGGAAGGCAGAGATTGAAGCCGGGGAGAAGGAAGGAGAAGGGGAAAAGATTAGCTGCCTTGCATTCACGCCTTATGAGAAAGGGAAGAGAGGGACTGGGGGACATTTGACGGGGCACAGAGGCATGTGAAGTTCATGCTGCTTTCATCATGGATGGAACTACTACTGTGGGTTGTTTCTTAAAGCGCTGGGAGCGCTAGAAATACTAAGCTTGCTGCTTTAAAAGAAAGATCAAACCAACTGCAGAATTAATACCTTGAGTTCCCAAATAAGCATATAGGCTACTCATTCCCCATTTCCTCACACAGTCATCTGTCGTGCCAGTTTAGTATAAAAAACAGAGTTGCGCTTACCGTAACTACTGTTCATTGACATCTTCTGTGCAGACACACATGGGACTGCGCCTGCGCAGGCCTGCCGACCGGATTTTTCTTTTCTAGCAAACGTCCACTAGGGGGCGCACGTCCAACCCAATGCGCATGCGCGGCCGTTTCCCGCCCGAGCGACATTGGGCGACGTCGCCCCCTTTCCCCTCAGTTTCTCCTTTGCCGCCGAATGCCTTCACATCATCTGGAAGAACACAGCGGGGTAGGAGGGAGGGTTGTGTGTCTGCACAGAAGACGTCAATGAACAGTAGTTACGGTAAGCGCAACTCTGTTTTCACTGTCCATCTTCTGTGCAGCCCCACATGGGAGACTCACAAGCCACTTACCCAGGAGGCGGGCATGTGTTCTCACCGAAAAAGAGACTGAAGCACTGCACTACCAACAGCAGCCTCTTTCCTCTCCCACACATCAAGTGCGTAATGTTTAGCGAACGTGTCAGAAGACGACCACGTTGCAGCCCTGCAGATGTCTTGCAAGGGTACGCCCCTAAGGAAGGCTGCAGAAGCAGCCTGTGCCCTGGTAGAATGAGCCTTCACTTCCAAAGGGCAAGGTAACTTAGCATGCGAGTAGCAGACCCTAACAGTCTGGGTAACCCAGCGAGAAATCGACTGGGCTGTAGCAGCCTTACCCTTCCTGGGCCCATAGTAGCACACAAACAGTTGTTTGGCACTCCTAAACTGTGATGTACATTGGAGGTAAAATAAAATAGCCCTTCTCACATCCAAGGAATGTAAGACCCTGTCAGGGCCACTGGAAGGGTCAGGAAAAAAGATAGGCAGGACAATGTCCTGTGAGGTGTGAAATTGAGTGGACACTTTGGGTCTAAAACGAAGGTCAGGTCTCAGCACCACCTTATTTTGATGGACCTTCAAAAAGGGAGCATCCCACCTCAGGGCAGCAAGCTCGCTAACCCTGCGGGCAGATGTAATGGCAATCAGGAAGGCCACTTTACAGGATAACCAT
Organism: Eublepharis macularius; assembly: GCF_028583425.1. Classification (NCBI taxonomy): domain Eukaryota; kingdom Metazoa; phylum Chordata; class Lepidosauria; order Squamata; family Eublepharidae; genus Eublepharis; species Eublepharis macularius. The sequence goes on from NC_072805.1 coordinate 36,690,711, forward strand.
TTGAAATCACAGGTAGCCAGTGGTTCGAAGGGTGATTTCATAAGTCCTGCTAACACTACCTGCAGTGACCATTGGGGAACAATTTCCTTCACTTGTGGAAACATATTATACAACCCTTTCAAAAAAGACTTTGACAAACTGTGGGAGAACACCGTCTTCCCATCTATTTTAGGGTGAAAGGCTGAGATGGCAGCCAAATAGACTTTAATAGAAGAATTAGAGAGTCCCCCATCCTTGAGGGACAGGAGGAACTCAAACACAGAAGACAACTGGCAATCCCAAACATTAACTTCGTTGTCAACAGCCCAGGCCTCAAAACGCTTCCATTTAGCTGCGTATGACCTGCGAGTGGTGTCCCTACGGGCATTCAACAAAATTTCAGCTACCCTGGCAGACATCCCCTCCGTCCCCGAATGCGCCAAGCAGTGAGGTTGAGTTTGGGTAGGTCGTGATACCAAACCCCTTTGTCGGACAGAAGGTCCGGGTTCAGAGCGAACCGACAATATGACCCCTGCGAAAGCTGCATGACATGTTGGAACCACGCTTGTCTGGGCCAGAAAGGCGCCACTAGAATTAAGTGCGGCCCATCCCTCTGGATTTTGCTGACGACCCGAGACAGCAGTGGGAACGGAGGGAAGGCATAAAACAGGTGCCCTGTCCAGCGTATCTGGAACGCGTCCCCCAGGGAGCGGCGACCTAGCCCTCCCCTGGAACAGAATTGCGGGGCCTTCTTGTTGGCCTCTGCCGCAAAGAGGTCTACGTCTGGGAACCCCCAGTCCAAAAAGATGGCGTTCAGGTAATTGTCTGCTACGGACCATTCGTAGCTGTCGAATCGCATCCGACTAAGCTTGTCCGCAACGACATTGGTGGTGCCAGGAATATGGACCGCCTGAATGAACACGCCTCTGTCCATGGCCCAGTTCCAGATCCGAACGGCCTCGTCGCAGAGGGCCTTGGATGTAGTGCCCCCTTGCTTGTTCAGGTAGAACATCGTGGTGCAATTGTCCGTGAGCACCTGAACTGCCTTCTGCTGCAGCGTGTCTGCGAACGCGATAAGGGCATAACGGACCGCTCTCAATTCTAGCAGGTTAATATGATCTTTTCTTTCCTGCTCTGACCAAACCCCATGTGCCCTCAGGGCACCACACTGGGCTCCCCATCCTACCGTGGAGGCATCAGTCGAGATTGTGATCTCGGTTTGGATGGACCCAAAAGCAATACCCCCAAGAAGGTTAGCCTCATCAAGCCACCATCGTAAGGCCCGGATAATCCCTCTGGGGATGGAATATCGTTTATTCTGGGAGTCGTGTTCAAAATCATGAACCGACAGGAACCACAGCTGGAGAGGTCGCATGTGCAACCGGGCCATAGGGGTGACAGCTGTAGAAGAGGCCATGAGGCCCAATAGCCTCTGGATAGCTGTTACGGACTGGAACCTGCATTTAGAAAAAAGGTTCACCATCCTGCCAATCTTTAAGGCACGCTCCCTGGGCAGAAAACCTCTGTTCACGTCACCATCCAGTTCCATACCGATAAACAGTATTCTCCTGGACGGGGTAAGGTTAGACTTTTGTAAGTTAACCAAAAGTTCTAATCTGGAGCAGGTGAGCATCACCGTATGAATCTGGGCCAGGAGTGCGTCAGCAGAGGGTGCTGCTAGAAGCCAATCGTCAAGGTAGGGATAGATAGTACAACCCCGTTCCCTCAAATAAGCCACTACAACAGCCATACATTTAGAAAAAACTCGTGGGGCTGTTGAGAGACCAAAGGGAAGCACCTGGTAATGGTAAACTCTATTGTTACATAGAAACCTAAGGTACTTCCTATGATCAGGATGGATGGCAATATGAAAATATGCATCCTTGAGGTCCAGGACAGCGAACCACATGTCCTCGGGCATTAACTGGAGGACCGTGTGCAAGGTAAGCATCCTGAACCTCTTGACGAGAACGAATTTATTCAGTTCCCGTAGGTCTAAGATGGGTCGCACCCCTCCATCCTTTTTGTCTACCAGGAACATCCTGGAGTAAAAACCTAAGAGGGGGTCCTGAGGGAGTACCTCCTTCACAGCCCCCTTTTCCAGTAGCCTCATAACCTCAGCCTGTAAGTTAGCAGAAGAGGAATGTAATGAGTGGTCAGGAAGAGAGAACACTGGGTAAACATCAAACTGAACTTTATATCCAACATTAACGATCTTAAGAACCCAACTATCGTAAGTAATTTCTGCCCATGCAGAGGCAAACTGAACCAATCTGTTTCCAAACACGACAGACTGTTCGAATCCTAGTCAGAACTGCTTAGGCTGCGTTGCTGACTCTTTGGCATCGTGGGCTTGTGGGCCGCGACGAGGGCGGTAGCTAGGCCTCCGGCGCTGAAAGGAACTTGCAGGCGGCTGGAATTGCCTGTAGGACCCATAACGTGGATACGGCTGGTATCGCTGTTGCCGTCCACGATAGCCCTGCGAAGGGCGATACTGGAACGGATTCTCGGTGGATGGCCTGGTCGGAAGAATGCCATAGGAACGGGCTGTCATCCGATCTTTGCGCTTCTGCGACAAGTAGTCATCCGTTTTGGCAGAAAACAGGGATTGACCCTCAAAGGGCAGATTTTCAACTTTATTACGTGTCTCGACCGGCAACGCAATTGTGCGGAGCCACGAGTGCCTGCGGAGGACGACGGAGGACGCTAATGCCCTCGCCGAGGTATCCACCGTGTCATGGCCCGCATTTATTTGTTGCCGAGACAGCCGCAAGGCCTCATCGAGGATCACCTTCGCCAACACTCTCTGGTCTGCCGGGAGTTTTTCCATGAAGGCCGCCATGCGGTTCCAAAGGAATATCTGGCCATGATATGACGCCCCCATGATGGCTGAATAGTTAGAGATCTTCAGTGTAAGGGCAGCAGAGGAATATAATTTCTTGCCCAAGGAATCCAGCTTTCTGCTCTCCTTGTCAATGGGCACCGCATAAGACCCCTGGCGATGGCGGGTCTGCATTTCCTCTGTAATGAGGGAAGACGGAGGCGGATGTGCAAAGAGGTATGCACAAACATCATCTCGCGTCTTGTACAGGGCCTCCAGCTTGCGGGACGTTGGGTACACAGAGACCGGCTTCTCACAGATGTCGTGAATGATTTCCACCAAGCCCTCGGTGAACGGGAACGCAATAGTTGGAGGGTTACCAGACTGGACATATTGTAGAATTTTGTCCTTCGGCTTAGGATCGACAGCCGATATCTCGATGTTGAGAGAATGGGCCATTCTGACCATCTGCTCAGAGTAGAGCCGGTAGTCCTCAGTGGGTGATACACGACCAGTCCCAATAATGATGTCATCTGGCGACGGGTCAGATGGTGGGCTGGGACTCGGGCACTGATAAGGCTCCGCACGTTGGAAAGGTGAGACGCGCCTGGGAGAACCATAGTGGGAGAACTCACTACGAGTGTCACCCCAATACTCCCTTCCAAACGATGGAGAGCTGGCATACAGGGAGCCCTCTCTGTCATAGCCACTCCGAGGAAGGCAATAAGGCCGGTCCTCCCTTCCCATATAATCATCGGCATGCCATGTCTCGGCAGCCCGAGGTGGAGCGTCGGGCAGATCACCATCGTCATCAGTGGAGTGGTGTAACGGAGGTGACAGGTGTGGTGACGGGGTTGAGGGCTTCTCCCAGAGGACCTCATCCGTCTGGACCGACGTCGACTGCTGGTGCTTAGATTTTTTCTTCGACTTCTTTCCGCCCTTGGAGGCTGAAGTCGGATCGGAGCTTCGGTTCCGATCAATCGGAGCCGGCGACATGGACAACGGATCCGAAATCTTCGGATCCGATCGAGAGCCCGCCTTTGGAACCAGACCAGTGCGAGCCGATTCAGTGGGCTTCGGAGCCGACGCCGTCGGAGTCGGATCCGACGGTTTGGGAACCGACCCAGCCGGGATGTTCGGATCCGATGAGGTCCTCGACACCTTCGGAGCCGGTGTGGTGGTCGGTTCTGACCTCGACGGAGACCTGGAATGGTGCCGCTTCCGAGTCGGATCCGGCTTCGGAGTTGAGTGCTTGCGACCCGACGCGGAACTCGCAGGCTCCTTCGGATCCGGGGTCGGGTGTTGGGCTTGTCGGCGATCCGGAGATCGGGAACGCGAAGTGGAAGCAGTCCTCCGGACAGATCCCATCTCAGGGGGGGTGTCAGCCGTCCCACCAGCCGGTGGCGGCCCCCCGGGGTACCCGGGGCCCCCGACGCCCGCATCGCCCTTCTCCACAGCAGGGCGTTCAGCCTATTCGCCCTCTCAGCCCTAGCCTTCGGGGTGAACCGTTGGCAGTGCTCACATTTCCCGACGATGTGCCCCTCGCCCAGGCACTCGAGGCAAACGGAATGACCGTCCGTTCTCGTCATCTTCGTCGAGCAGGTAGAGCAACGCTTAAACAGCGACTTCTCCGACATTCTCTCACGATCAAAGAAGTTTCCTCACAAGGTCTCCTCACAAAGCGGACAGCTAGATCTTTACCGGTCGGCGGCAAAGAAGAAACTGAGGGGAAAGAGGGCGACGTCGCCCAATGTTGCTCGGGCGGGAAACGGCCGCGCATGCGCATTGGGTCGGACGTGCGCCCCCTAGTGGATGTTTGCTAGAAAAGAAAAATCCGGTCGGCAGGCCTGCGCAGGCGCAGTCCCATGTGGGGCTGCACAGAAGACGGACAGTGAACCAGGGAGAAACAAGCCTGCCCTTAAATCCAGACATTCTGGGGCTAGGATCAAGGGATGAGTCCACCACTGAAGCGGCCTTGTGCATGGAAGCCGTTCTACAGAGGCAGCGGGTGGTGCGGGGCACAGAAGCCTGTCTCCTGGCTTGCCGAGGCCCTGCCAGGCTCTTGCTCTGGCATCTGCGCCACATCCTTATCGCCTCCTAGGATTGTTTGGAAACAGAGTAAGCCAGACTGCAGCAACAGAATCCAAGACTTGCTTTGAATGAGGCACATCTCTGTAAAGTTCCCTTGCTGCTTCTACGGAACGCCCCCCCCCGCCCCGAGCCAAATTCTACAGAGAAAAGAGAACGGCAACATGTTTATAGAGGGTGTACGTTGCTTATTATATACACTATCTGAATTAAGCAGCACGTATCTTAGGGCAGGTGGGTCTTTCATTTGAAGACAACTGCACAATACCAGCAAGAGGGGCTAAAATGATTGAATGGCAATGTCCACACTGTAATAAAATAGTAGTCTTTAAGGCACCACGAGGCTTGTTTTTGGTGCAATGGAATGGCAATGCAATGCTATGCAGAGTTACTCCAGTCTAAGCCCATTGGTTTAATCGGACAGTATTTAAGACACGTAGCCGTTCTCCTGCGGAATTTCTTCCATCGGAGAGTATGTCCAATGCAAATAAACCTGTTGTGCCTTCAATGTTCAACCTAGCCAGTTATGCAAATGATTTACTTCCTTCTGGTATTTAGCTTGAAACTTAAATGAGCTTTTCCAGGCTCAAAGAAGCTTTGTTAAAGACTTGAAAGCTTGTCTAATCCTCTTTCACACAGACAATAAGTCATTTTCGGTTGGGAGATGCCTGAACATGATAATTACTGAGTGTAAAGAACAAAATAAACGTGGGTGCAGATATTGTTGAAGAGAAAGCTCTATCCGAGGCAAACTGCAAAAAAACCCAAAGCCCAAAAACATGTCGTATATCGATTTTAAAACAAAAAGGAAACATTCACGTATGCGCCAGACTCTGTTCTTCTAAAATACATAAATGTAGTTTTTGAACATTTGAGTTGAATTAGGAAAAAAAATCATTTAAAGAATTACCAAATACAACAGCTAAGACTAGAGAACAGTAGCTAGGAGAATGAGTGATGAGTCAAGAGATCTTCAATTCGAATGTTGCTATGCAACTTGCTATCTCAGTCTCACTTCCGCATCTGCAAAATGGGGATAATTCTTCTAGCTCAACTCACAGGATTGTTGCATGGTGTAATAAAATAATATGTAACGCACTTCCAGCACTCTCAAATATTATGTAAACAAGAAAGACTTTTTTTGTTCTCATAAATTGGTTTGTCATAAAACGACAAACTGGATTCCTAGCGATATTGTAGTTTGGAAAACAAATTCCCTTTCCCTGTAAGCCAAGGCACCTTTTTTTCCTGAGCTTTACTGTTCATCGAGTAAATATTAGGCGCTAATCAGCTAATCATCACCGTTATTGTCATCAGCCATACGATGGCGAGGTTGAAGAGTGACACCGAAGCCTGACGCTCAACAAGCTGACTGTAATATTGCTTGCAAACAACAGGGCATTAATATTTAAAAACTAATCTCACAAATTCATCAATATTTATACATCAGGAGGCTTTAATTTTGGGCTCAGCTCAACTGCAGCTTCAAGTCGTCGCTCTGCCACCTACGTACATCTGCAATTCGCACTGTTAACTCCCCTGGCTCCTACAAACAGTTATTTCAGCAGACGCTGGAAACCACTTAAATCCCAAGACATTTGGGATCAACCCACGGGGGTTGATGTGGTTAATACCACCGGTTTCTCTGGCCGCCAGACGACCACACCAGCATACCAATAACAGGCTGGAGGACCTCTTTCTCCCGTACTGTCCAGCCTGCCAGCTAAAATCTGCCCCACAAGCTCTGCTCTCCGTGTCCCTGCCTTCAAGCAGTGAGGCAAACTGCAACCAGGGACGAGGCTTTTTCAGTGGTGGCACCTCACTTATGGAGTGCCCTTCCCCTCTGAGCCTCGCCTGGCACCTACACGACTATCTTTCTGGTGCCAGACCAAAACATTTCAGTTTACCCAAACTTTTAATTAAAGGGTGGATCTCTTAACATCATTTTTGTAGTGTGCTTTTACTTTGAAAACGGTTAAATCCATTTAAGTTGTTCAATTGTTTTGTTTTTGTGCTCTGGCTAGGTTTTTTAATTAACATTTAATGTTTCCTGTAGCTATTATGTTTTATTTTGTAAGCTACTTACAAAAGCATTTAATAAACAAATAAATAATAGACTTCCCAAATGGAATAGACACCCAGGCAGCTAGAAACAAGCACCAAAGCAGACCAGACTATGTCAAGGATGTCAGGTTCTCTGACCTCCTAGTGGGAGGGCAGGGGACCTGGTGCTTACCTCTCTGTTGTTCCTGGGTGCGTGCGCATGTGTGCTCCCGTATCTACATGATGACATCACTTCTGGGAAGTGATGTCATTGCACAGGCAGGGGCCTGATTTGGCCTGTTTGGAGTCAAAATTGGCCTGCTGAGAAATGCAGGAGCGCTCTCAGGGGTGGCGTGATGACCTTACTCCTGGAGAGAACATCATTGCGCTGCCCCAGGAGCATGCCCAAGGCAGCATTCCCCCACCTTTCCTCCGCCGCCGGCCAGGTGAGTCGAGGTGGGGGTGGAGGGTGGGAGCGGGGGATCCCCTGCCCCTAACGGGGGAATGGCATCTCTAGACTGTGTAGATTGGCACTAGTTTCTCTAAAGGAGATTAGGAATTATCAGACACTTTGGGATTCATTCTGCGCTCCCTTTGCCATTGGACTTGCTGACTGGAGGAATAAGCTGGCACCTATTCAAACTAGGAAACTTAAGACCATACAGTAGAATTCTCCTGGCGATCCCACACAGCCAGTCATACACCACTGCTTGCTATAGTGCACCAAGCCCTCCTGCATTCTTTCAGTCTGGGCCATGCTCAATTGCGGGAGGCCCTGAGGTTATTTTCCCGGCTGCTGTTCCCTGGCTTTCTTAGGCCCATGCCAGACACAGACCCGGCCCTTTAAGATCCCTGGGATGAGCAGGGAGGAGACCCAGCAAGAAAGCCCATGGGCGCCGGTTCCTGTCATTTCCTAAATCAGGGGTCCCCAACTTTGTTGAACCTGTGGGCACATTTGGAATTCTGACACAGTGTGGTGCGAGCAGCCACAATACGGCCGCCACAAAACGGCTGGCACAGGAGGCAGAGCCAGCCACAAAACAGCTGCTACGGCTTACCTTCAGTTTCACATTGAAAATTCTTGTGCTGTGGAAGCCGTTTCTGCCAAAGCAATGTTCTGAAAAATCTGCACAGCCAATCAACACTCCAGTGGCCAATCAGAATCCACACTTTGCAAAAGCTCCACCTGGCCCCACCCACTAAAAACACTCGGTGGGCACCAGGAAAGGTGTCGGTGGGCATGATTGTGCCTGCTGGAAGCACATTGGGGACCTCTGCCCTAAATCCTTGCCCCAGGACCAAAAGGATTGCAGGAGCCACAGGTGGTCCTTTTACAAGCCAGCTCAGGGACTCGATGGGGTGGGGTCCCCACAGGAGGCAGACAATGTGTCTCATACAATCAGAAGGGCTTCTCTTAGCTTTGAGAATGCAAAACCCCGTTTAAGCCCTGAATAAATTCTTGAACAAATCCTTGTTCAGTCACCTCGTGCTCCATAGCTGCCTTGAGTCTAAGAGAATAAGATGGGATATAAATTTTATTTTACACAAATACGCCCCTCAGAATTCATCTTCCCAAGCATAACTCTTTTGGAGGTCTCCAATTGTTTGCCCAAGAGGTAAATTCATTTAACTTTTCATTTACTTCATTTACACCCTACCTTTCTCTCCAAATCAGCTGTCATCATTCTCCTCCATTTTACCTTCACAAAACCCACATGGGGTACAGGGCCGGATCTAGGGTTGCCGGCGCCCAGGGCAATCCAAGTCTGGTCCCCCGCACGCACAGTGTGCGCGCACTCCCGGCGCTGCGTGATGACATCATTTCTGCTCCTCGTGCTGCGGGGCAGGCGAATGGTGTGGGCGGCCTCCCCCCTTCCGCTCAGCTGCCCTTGCTGTCGCCGGCATGATCCCGGCGGCTGGCAGCTGCTCCCGGTGCCCCCTCTTTGGCGTCGCCGGGTGCAGACTACCCTCCCTGCCCCCCTTCGATCCGGCCCTGATGGGGTATTAGGCTAAAAGTGTGTGACTGACCCAAGGTCACCCAGTGAGCTCCCATAGCAGACTTGGGATTCAAACCTGGGTCTCCCAGATCCTCGTCTGACATTCTAACCACTACACTGGCTCTCTTTAAAACTTTTGAGATACGCCTCTGTAAATTGTGGAAATTTATAGTTATTATTATCACTATAAAATCCATCACTTCTGCACTGCTCTATGCAATGGGGAAGAGGTTGGCCACAGACTGAGTCTTTCACACGGTTTATCTGCAATGCCCAAAACATTTTTTTTATCGAAGTCTACTCTATACAACAAGAACTGCCATCTCTATACATTCATTTTGTAGGCCAGCTGGTAGCATTTCTCTTCTGAAAGGATGTATCATGTACAAGATAACTACTGTACCAGAACCCCTTCTGTAAATTCATATTTCAAAGAGAAATACATTTTTATCTGCGGCTATGGTTGCTTTCCTTCATTTTGCTTTTAGTCCAAACAAAAATTCATCATTCATGACCATTTTACGCTAGCGAGAAACATTCCGGCCGGTTAATATCTCAAGAACAATTTCTGTAAACCGGGTTTTCCTTCAAAGCTATGCCAATGGTTAAGTTTGTCGCTGCCAATTAGCACCCGAATCGAACCGTTCCTTGCAAGGGCCACAGACCAGCTGCAGAACCAAGTTTGTTTTTCACTTGGTTATAAGAGCACCAGAGAGTCTGAATCACAAGTATCTCCCTGATTAATTCAGTGCATTTCACACAGTAGTATTTGTGCGATATGGTGTCTGGATCAATGGCAATTTGCCATATTCATATCACGTATTAAAAGCCCAACTTTGTTCTTTGGCTTGGAGCAACAGAAACAGCCTACAAAGTTGTGTTTGGTAAAACACAATGAGAACTTGTCAGAAATAAACAGAGCAGCATTTGCCAGCAGAGTGGCTCTGCAGAAAACGTGTTCGAGTTCAGAAGCCCTCAGCTAGCTCTGAATCACATTTTTACCCGCCTCCCATGCCGCATGCAGTCCTGGAACGTGGTGGAACGGAGTTCCAGACCCTCTTGAAAATGGTCACATGGCTGGTGGCCCCGCCCCCAGATCTCCAGATAGAGAGGAGTTTAGTTTGCCCTCCATGCCGCTCAGCGGCATGGAGGGCAATCTAAACTCCCCTCTGTCTGGAGATCAGAGGGTGGGGCCACCAGCCATGTGACCATTTTCTTGGAGGGCAACCCACTGAGTTCCACCACCTCTTTTCCCAGAAAAAAAGCCCTGGTTGTGAGCATTATGGAAAGACAAGTGACATCTGAATCTCTGCTCCTGAATTATTCTACAAATAGAGCTTCTTAGATCTCAAATGACCTCTTGTACACAAAACTCCGCAAGGGCAAAATCCACAAGTTCCATTTCAGACGATGCCTCAAAAGCTTCTCGTACTTTTGAAACAACGGCAACTAATAAACGTCCACACTGGATCAAAAGTGCTAGTCTGAGTCACCCAAAAGTTGCATGATGGATCGCTGCGGCCTGCCCTAGCCAATTCGGTGTAGCATGCTAGACCTTAAGACAAAGCTTGGCTTCCAGTGAGCTTCATTCTGTGGCGATGCAACCTCTGGGCTTATTCTGCACTCTCCCCCTCTTGGTCTTTCTATCAGGAGGACAGGTTTTCTTTACCATCTGTGCACTCAAAATGTTTTAATTTATTAACAGCCAACATGGTTATAAAACCACCCAGACTGACAGTGCTCATGTGGAGAATCGGTCTGTTGCCAGTTTGGAATCGTTAAAATATGACCACCTTGTATATGAGATGCTTATTATAATCTGCTTAATTATATGGGTACCTGCAGCCAGCTGTTCCTCAGCGTATATTTTTATGGCTTCGGCTTTCCTGAAATATTAAGCCTGAATATGTACCGACTAATTCATAACCAGCACAGGGGGAAAAAATTAATACACAAAAAAGAGCCATGATTGCATAAACAGATCCGACGAGTGCAATTAAGCCTAAGGAAAGGTCATGGATACATTTCATTTAAAGCCGAGTTAGCGGTATGCTGCATCCTGCCCTTCTTAGGAGACTAACAAATGTTATCTTTTTTTTAAAAAAGGACAACCTTTATCCAGTCTCCTTTCCTAAATAAATGCACATAACTTTTCTGCCATAAAAAAAGGGACTCGCTTGCCTGGAGTCACAATTTTGGGAGAATACAATTATAACGTGGTCATGTATATTCATGGGTCAGCACAGCCTTTGGCTCTGGCAAGCTCACAGCTCAGTTAGAGAACTCTAATCTCCATGAGCGAGAATGTATGTGACCGTGTTCTAATTGCATCAGAGGGACTAAGCTCTCAAAATGGCAGCTGGTGGAGGGGGTGGGGAAGGGAAGATGATCTTGCCGGCAGTTAATTAATTAATTAATTATATTAGATTTTTAGTTCACTCTCCCCACAAACGGGCTTAGAATGGCGCACAATACAGTAATATACATAAAAAGATAAAAACAGTGGTAGCAGTGACATTATGTTAAAAAACATCATTAATGCAGTGCACACAAGTTCCATTGGAGCCTCATTTGTCATCTTCTAAGTCGGGGTGGGACCCGAAGAGCAAACTAAACAGCAGGAGTCAAAAGGTTCTTGGCCCTTGGCTCAGAGCTGCATTGGTCAGGACAAGTCCAGAAAACATTTCCTTTCTTTGTTCGGTTGGTGGTTGTTTCCATATTATTTAGAATATTTGTATTTCAGCAGTTTCCTACAAAGCTGCTCATGGATCTTTTGTGGAGAAAAGTGGCATATAAATGAATGAATGAATGAATGAATGAATGAATGAATGAATGAATGAATGAATGAATGAATGAATGTTAGGACCACACAAGTAATGGGGGAGAGGGGGAGGAGAATCCATGCCCCAATTCAAACGTCCTCTCCCAAGATATCATAAACTCTTACGGCTTAAAGTGTATGTATGTATGTATGTATGTACGCATGCATGTATGTGTGCAGTGGCAAACCTACATTTTTGGGACCCTGCTTGAACTGTTATAAGGGCCCCTTCTCAACCGGCAACGGTAGGGCAAAGGCTGGGGGTTCAGGTGCTGCGAGCCCCCCAGAAAATTTTGAAATTTGACCATTTACAGGGACATTTTGAGGCCATATGAAAAGGGTATCAGAGCATATTCTAAGGTCAATATTAAGTACTTCAACCCATTGGCTTATGATTCTGTCACTAAAACATCCTTATTTTAATAACAAACACTTTAAAAAACTCCATCAATTTTTGCCAGGATTAGGGACCCTGAAGCTTAAGCTTTATTAGTTTCATAGTAGATCTGCCCCTGTATGTATGTCATTTATAGTCCGCATTTCTCACTGAGACTCAAGATGGATTACATAGCATGAGATCAGTAGAGTCAATATCTTTTTTTTCCAGAAAATTTTAAATGTTATTGGGTAGGTTAAAATAAGTATTACAAATTACATAAATCATCCATTTTCCCTTTAACTTCTACATACTAATTGTCTTACTATTCTCAGTTCAAATAAACACTTCCCACCCTCCCCGTAGACCCCCAACAGCACTAAAACCTTTTTAAATCTTAACATGTTCCTTCTATTCTAATACTTCTTCCAGTTCTCAAAAGTAAAGTTCTTACGTAAATTCTAGTTCCCTAATATACAGACATCAGTAATTATCCATAGACCATAATTGTCCTTTTACATCCCACTTGTTTTCCATATATTCTTTAAGTTTTCCCCAGTCCTTTAAAAATTCATTTGAGCTTTGTTCTTTCAGTAGAGTCAATATCAAGGGCAATTCAATAAACAATTTACAGGGTAAATAAATGCAAGTTTACAAAGACGTAGCATTAGCAAAAATCCGATACAGAGTTGAAGAAATGCTGAAATGGAGCACAAGCAATTCTAGGACTGACATTAGACAACCCCGAACAACCCAGTAGGGTCACACTTAAAGCAACAGGTAGTACATTCTGCATTTCCTCTCTTTTAATTTACAGTGCAATCCTAAGCAGAGTTACTCCAGTCTAAGCCCATGGATTTCATTGGGCTTAGACTGGGGTAACTCTGCTTAGGATTGCACTGTTAGTTGCTCTCAGCGTTCTGAAGGCCATGAGGAGGCTTAGTCTTCCTTGGAGGGAAGGGGAAAACTTAAACAAATGTAACTATTTCTTTGCATATCTAAAATAGAATACCTACCATTCAAGACATAGAGGTGCAGTGGCCAGATGTGCACTGATTGGGGTTTTAGTGTTCATGCCCATGGACTTATTTAGACATGCTCCTGAGGGGGGAAAAAGCAGCCATTCCACCCAGTCAGAAATTGATTTCCCAGAGATGGTGAGGCGGAATGGAAACGCATACAGTGACAACTCACACTAACAAAATAGTAGCAAGGCATATCCCAAAAGTCCCCAAAACAACAACAACAAAAAAACAGAAAAGAAAGAAAAATAATCAAAACAGGGGCAGAGATTTATCTAGGCTAAGTTTAACAAAATAGGCTCTACTGGGAACATCTGGAATGGCCCATGGCTGCCTATAAATGAATGTCATGCCAAGAGTTTTCCAGAAGGAAGGCTGTTTATTCTCGCTCTTGCTCCACGGTAGGTCTCTCAATAGGTTAAAGCTTTAACTGCTGAAAGGGTCCACCGAGTCAGCCGCTACACCAAAAGACCAACATAAATAGTGTCTAAATCACTAGAAGCAAGAAAAAGGAACAGCACATGGAACACCCTCTGTCTGATACATTCATTACATTAAAAAAAAATTAAAGAAGAAGATCAAACTGGGTTCCCCACGTGCAAGTCCAAGATAGCACGCAGGCTCCGCAGTCACTGAAAAGCTTCCGACTGCCCCTAGGATGCATCAAATCCACATAGGCAGGCCATATCTATGCAGGCTTCCTATCTACGTTAGATCGTCATTCCCCATTACGCCTCATTCGTCCGTAATGGGCACAGCAAATCCGAGCAATTCTCCTTCCCTGAATAATATTTTGATTAGGGCACTTTTAATTGGCTCTTCTCTGCACAATGTGGGCTTAAAGCAGTCGGCAAACAAAAGAAAACGATCTAACGCCAAGTACTGAAACCCAAGTTTTTTTATCAAGGAATCTACCTGCTGTGAATGGACTAATGCATGGGGTGGGGAGGGAGGTCAGAGTTCCTTCCCTAGGCGCTGCCTTCCTTCCAGGAAACAGGGCTACCCTTTGTAGGCTGCAGGGCAAAGACAGATCAGGTGTTTAAGAGACTCCCCCCCTTTCCTGCTATCACTATCCAAGAGCCCAATGACGGGAAACAAATGTAGAAAGCAAATCAGCAGAAAGCAGTCTTACCTGAACCATTTTTCAAGTATCCATTTGCATCTACTGTTGTGTACTTAATATAAGGTCCAGGCTGATTCACACCAAAGGGCTGGAATGAAAGATAATCGGTTTTACTTTTCTTTCCCTTCTTTTTTTTTTCTTTTCAAAGCTTAGCAATCAGTGCATGAAGAATCAAAAACATGAAATGATTGCAGTCTTCTTTTGTTCCCAGCGCTGGGAAGGCTACAATGATTTATTGTTGATGTTCTGATCATAGAAGACAATGTGTTTTTCATGTTGCAAACGATATGAGGGTTGCTTGTTCCATCCCCTGCTCCCCCATAATGATAACGTTGATAATTCATTCCTGTACACGCCTTTTCGAACACACTGGGACAGGAATTGCTCTTTTTTCGGTACAAAGCATCCTGGCGCTAACCTAGCTACTGAATGTTGAGGTTGATGTGAAACAAATACAATAGCATTTAAAGTAGCAAATCCAATCTGGTGTGGGGGGGGGAAAAGGAACGTGGGGAGATCTTTTTTAGCCGGTGATGCAGAAAACAGTATGTGTTTCCAACAGAGATATTTTATTCTCATCAGCTAATGCAACAAAAGGGGAAAAAAGATGATGTCTGAGTGCAGGCTGAGAGTTTCATAAGAACAAGAGATGCCAGGAAAAGGACTAAGGAATGTTGAACATTGTAATGGTTGGCCAGCAATTTTATTTAATTTTTACTTTAATTTTTACATTAAAAAAAAAGGACTCGATGTGACTTTTATTACTGGTGGCTCACTCTCTTTTAGAGGAGGAACAGGAACCAGGAAAAGCCGACAAAGTGGGTGTCACGCCACGCCCCTTCTGCCTCTGCTGCCACTCACTCCATTCATGCCCCCCTGGCACTGCTTTCTTATGCCACTCTCCTTGGACTAGCCCCCTCGATCGTCAGTTGCAGTCACAGCTGGCTGAAACTAAGTGGGTCTAGACTGGTTCAATACCCAATTGGGGGGCCTCATGGAACCCCCTATGTACGCTGCCATGAAGAAAGATACGTGGGCTACATATGCAGTTTGCTAAAATAAGTACAACCATCTTTCCTGCTCAATTCCTTCCTTACTACTTTTTGCCTTCTCAGCTTCCCCATTCGCCTCCCCTCGTACGCCATTCTTCTTAATTCCACTACATCAGTTTGGTGTTGTGGTTAAGAGCAGCAGGACTCTAATCTGGAGAGCCAGGTTTGATTCCCCACTCCTCCGCTTGAAGCCAGGTGGGCGACCTTGGGGCAGTTACAGCTCTCTCACTCGGCCCCACCCAACTCACAGGGTGATTATTGTGAGGCTAGTAATAACACACTTTGTGAACCACTCTGAGTGGGCGTTAAGTTGTCCTGAAGAGCAGTATATAAATCAAATGTTGTTATTATCATCACTCTCCTTCCCCACCCAGTGAGGCAACATGTAGATGGGATGTCTGCTAATGAAACTGAGATGCCCCAGTGAAGTGAAACTCTATTGTGTTGGGAAATTACATCCAATGTATATTGTGTGTGTTATTTGGATGTGCATTCAATTGCCTTATGCCCCTCCCATCCCCAAACCTTTGGGCATAGCATTTGGAGCAACATGGGGGGGGGGGGAAAGGAAGAGGAAAGCAGCACCTTTTCTGCATGTCAGTGAAAACCTTTGACCCGTGACATAGAGCATATAGTGCTTACGAAGCAGACCAGGCACTTTGCAGAAAGAAAACGGCAGTGGTCTTTCTCACAACCTTAAGAAATGACTTACAGTGCAATCCTAAGAAGTGCTACTCCAGTGTAAGCCCACTGAAATGCATAGTGAAGTATTTAAGTATACGGTGATGGCGGCAAGAGTGATATTTGCAGCAAATTGGAAGGCAGAAGAATGTCCAGGTTTGAAGGAATGGAAGAATAAATTACATGCATATGCAATGATGGCAAAACAAACATTTTATATGCATAATCAAGAGCCCCATGCCGCAGAGTGGTAAGCTGCAGTACTGCAGCCCAAGCTCTGCTCACGACCTGAGTTCGATCCTGGCAGAAGCTGGGTTCAGGTAGCCGGTTCAAGGTTGACTCAGCCCTCCATCCTTCCGAGGTCGGTAAAGTGAGTACCCCGTTTCCAGGGGGTAGATGACTGCGGAAGGCAATGGCAAACCACACCATAACAAAAAGTCTGCCAAGAAAACGTTGTAATGTGATGTTCCCCCATGGGTCAGTAATGACTCAGTGCTTGCACAGGGGACTACCTTTACCTTTTATATACATAATAGACCAATCTTAGAATTTCAAGAAAAATGGAAAAGTTTTTTTGACTATTTAATCAAACATAAGTAAGAATTTTAAGTTTAAATTAGAATGGAAAGTAAAGAGATTGGCAATATGTGTCTGTAACAAATCATTATTGGATATGAAGATACACAGTAAAGACAGAATAGAAAAATTGAAAAAGATGTGAAAAATCAAGAATATATAAAGCAAGTGCTATACAGATATGTGAATTATATGATTTGAATGACTTTAGTTTATGTTTAGATTAAAAAGTGTATGCCTAGTTCATATTTTATGTAGATATACGTAGTAGTAATAGATGTATGGTTTAGGTGACTGTATGATTATATTTTTGAGTATATTAATTGAAATAAAAATGTATTAAAAAAAGAATTTCGGGTGGGATTTTATGGCTTCATGTGGACATGGAGACTGTACAAGAAGAATGCACTAGGAGGGTCAAGCGAACATATAAAAGTGTTAATTTTTTTTTCAATATTTATTATAAGTTGTGCACACAAACACCATTAAAAATATAAAAATATAGAAGTTAAAATACCGGCCATCCTCAGCGGTCGTTAAAATCCTATGTAAAAGCACACACATCCAGGAATTAATTATTCCAATAATAATTAAAAATTGAGTTAGAAATGAATTAAAAACCAGATGTTGGTGTTAAAATAGCTTGCATAATGTGTACTTGAGAGGATTTACACAAAATACCATGGATAAAATGGTATCTATCACTGGAGGTGTGAAGTCTCCATCATTACTATCTTTGATGGAGACTTCACACCTCCAGTGATAGATATCATTTTATAGCAGAATAATATTGAAGGCATTGTCGTGTAGCGAAACCACCATGAGATAACCACAACTTATCCATGGTATTTTGTGTAATACCACTGAGGAAGGCTGGTATGGGCTGAAACGCATCTGGTCAGTTTATTTGTAGATACTATAGTATTTATGATATAGTATTTATTTTGATGTATGTATATAGTCATTGGATTCTCCATCAATTTGTATGTAATTTTCAATCTTGTGTATATATCTATTTGGAGTTCTGTTATTTAACTTTTATCTTTTTATATTTTTAATGGTGTTTGTGCGCACAACCTATAATAAACATTGAAATTTTTTAAAACACTTTCATATGTTAGCTTGACCCTCCTAGTTCATTCTCCATTTTGGGTTGAGTTTTTAAAATCCCTTTCCCCTTTGTTTTTAGTTAGACTGTACAAGGACTGAATGCTGATAGCCACTCTAAAGAGCTACATGACCAATTTAAAGAGAGAGCCAGATACAGCTCTTAGGCCTAATATGGTCCATCCTTTGCCGGTTACGACTATTCCAATTCATTAACAGTATTCATGATGGCAGCCACGCTCAGTACTATAAATAAACGATTCTCAAGTCAAAATCATTATGAACTTTACTTATGCCTCCGAGGATGTTTAAGACAAACTTCAGAAGGACAAAGCGTAGGAAAAACAACGTGCTTTAAGATTTCCCCCAACTGTCAAGACAGTGGTAAGGCATCTTTGGAGAGGGAGAATAAAGACTAAGGCAGGGCCGTTCAAGGAGGCTTGATCCTCAAACGAAGTCCGAAGCGGCTAAGCGAGAGGCAAACGTTTCAACAGCAGCAGCGCCTTAGGGAGCCCAAGCTGTCAAGCGACTCAGCTGAAGAATAGCTCTTGCAAACGTGACTTCCAAAATTAGTGGGTTTTGCTCAAGGCTTATTATTTAGAGGCTGCATCACAAAAGATAAAAAACTGGTCAAATAAAAGAGAAGACAGCAGATCTTGCCAAGATAAATACATGTCCCGTGGCGCTCTCCTCACCCAAGTCTGCCTTTCCATGATTCTCTCTCTAGATAGTACATGAACCCCAAAGCACCCCACAAGCATTGCATTAGAGCTGCTTCTAGCATTGAGGTGAGTTTTGAAAATACTTTGAAATACAGTGAGTTAAGGGGAAAGATGGAACAGATTCAAAAAGAAGTTATAAATGCTTAGGGAAGCACAACCGTGCATAAAACAAAGTTTCCAGAATCTTAAGAGGAAGGAAAGGCATTTTTGATTCCTCTACCCTGAGAAGATCTTGTGGATCACTATTGGAATATTGGGAAATAGTGATCTCAGATCTAGAGGGAGGCCACGGCGCGGAGGGCAATCTAAACTCCCCTCTGTCTGGAGATCAGGGGGCGGGGCCACCGGCCATGTGACCATTTTCAAGAGGTGCCGGAACTCCGTTCCCTCGCGTTCCCCCTGAAAAAAAGCCCTGCCCAAACCTAAATCCTTAGATGCCAACAGAGAAGCGGCAGGGCAAATAACCAAGCTGACTGACTGACTTTGGAATCTTATGTTTTGTTTGAACTTTTAAATATCGGACTGTCTTTGTGGAGATGGTTTTAGTGTAACTGGCCCTTAAAGATGCACCACTGAATATTATTCAGCTAGTTTATTACCAATAATCATTCAACCATACTGTTTTTGCTACTCTTCTATTTTATGCCGCTTTTCTATTCCATTTTAACGTCCTGTTACCCTAATGTGTTTTTGCGTGTCCCTCCTTCTTCTGGCTGTATTAGTGATTTTAATGACTTCCTTGACTGTTGCTTTTACTTGTTTCGTGAGGTATGTGAGGTTCAGAGGTGTCCACGTCCCTATCCTCAGAAACTCCCTCATTTATCGTGTCCGTATCTGCTCCGTTTGGGGTTGGCAGAGCCATCGAAACAAAAAAGGTGAGGGGCTTTGCAGCACCTGGTTCCTCCTCGTCATCTTCTCTACTGGGTTACTCCTGCTCAGCCTAGAGAGAGAGAGAGAGAATGCATAGCCACCTCCTCCCTGGCCTGCTTCTAAGCTCCTTATGAGGCTAGTACAGAAGGCTGCACATGCCCAGTCAATTCCCTTGAAGTCTCACGAGAACTAGCAGTCTCGTGAGGCTTGAGGGGGATCTCAAGCTGCACCTGCAGCCTCTCACTACCCTGGCCAGGCTAGACTGCTGACAGCTGTCAGAAGTAGCTCCAGTGGGGCTGCTGTAGCATGGTGGTTAAGTGGTTGGGTTGCGAGTCAGCACTCTGCTGGTTTGAATCTTGCTACTGCCATGAGCTCTGCAGGTGGCCTTGTGTAAGCCACTCTTATCAGCCCCAGCTGTATTGTGGGGATAACAATAACAACACTGATTTTGCTCACTGCTCTGAATGGGGCACTAATCTGTCTAGAAGCGTGGTTTATAAGCACACTGTTATTATGTTATTATTCAAGAGCCATAACTGTGGGGCTGCTGTCGCTGAAGCAGCCATATCTGTTGCCCTCACAGTAGGTTTTGGAGTGACCATATCATGGCTCCAGGGTGGTCCTGTTCCTGGACAATATAGTATGCTGTTTGTTGTAAGCTGCTTGGGCGTATTTTGTGGAGAAGCAGCTTAGGAATTCATTCATTCATTCATTCATTCATTCATTCATTCATTCATTCATTCATTCATTCATTCATTCATTCATTCATTCATTCATTCATTCTCCCAGGAACTACATTGAAAAGAGAGAGGAAACAGCAGCATATAACCAAATGACAGAGTGTCTCCTCTAAGGAGTTTCTTTTGACTGTTTTTAGAATTCCCAGATAGCATAAATTAGGAAATAAGTGGCCATGTCATTCCCACAACTTTCCCTATCCATGAAAGAATTTCTTGGATGCCACATCAGAATTTTAGCTTGAGATCTGCACAGCAAAACTATCCTTCCTTTCTCCTGGCAAGGTTTTTAGATAAGGCCAGGTGCTGACAGGGACATCCCAAACCACAGTCCAAGAACACTTGAGCAAGCATACTTACCGTTCTCTTTTGAGGACAATCGTTGGAACAGAGGCCACTGAGAACTGTGGATAAAAGGAGGAGAAAACACACATGAAGCAACGGGTTATTTGCGCGGTCAACAGTGTTCCACTAAAATACACCTTGTAATCTTGTTGCTGCTTCATGCTCCTTTGTGGAGGCAAGTCAAATTGCATTTCCTTTATAAAGATTCATAAAAATTTAAATTACTGTTGTCTGCCGCACATTAACATTTTAAAAGGCATTATTGATCTGCCCAAATTGTGCAGTTTTGCATAATGAAGACGTTAAATTAAGTAATCACTGTTCTATCACACCTATTACTTGATTGGTAGCACGGTACCAAAGATAGGCGCAATAACTCATCTAAAACTGAACACAAATTAAAATGCATGCTAAAAATAAAACTTTGAAGCACTTCCCTCATTATGCTTATTTTTCAACTCTTGAATTAATACACCATTTATTATTCTTCATTATTATGCATATCCTACCCTTCCTCCAAGAAACCCAGGGCAACACACGTGGGATGGTCCTATTTTATCATTACTCCGAGAAACAGGAAACGGAAGAAATTCAGGCAGTATGCCTCCATATCAAATAGAGAACTAGGGTTTTCTTAATTCAACACTTCATTGCTTTCTTTCTTAAACTTTCTGCAATACAACTTCTGTTGATGGTTTTAACACTGGCTCATGGCAGCAAGCCATTGTTTGTCATTACACTGGTGGTGACTAATACCAAGGGACAAGCCCTCCTATGACAATCTTTTAATAACCAATAGTAGAAGAATATTACCAGCGATTATAAAGATGATAATTTTATATTCCATATAGTGCAAACAGTGCAATGAATCAAGTGAATTCAAATCTAAATTCACTTAAAGTGCCAATGTGCCATAAATACATATAGACGGCTACCCACCATCACCTATATACATATAACAATAAATACAGATGTATCTATACACTCAACAATCATAAACAATGGTGGCCCAATGACCCAATTGGTAAGATAATCCTTTTGCTTCTGTAGGAACCATCTGAAATATATGCCCAAAGGCTACGTTCCTGTGCAATGACATCATCACACGCCCCCGGAGCGTTCCCCGCAATTTGCACTGACTCACCTCCCCGCTCCTTATCCTGATTACATCAAGGCAGGCTGGCCAGCTGGGCGAGCGAGTATGCTGTGGCCCGCTGCAAAGCAGTGGGGGGACTGGTGCATGTGCTGCTCAGATGAGCCACGGCTGGCATTTCACCCCACTTCAGCAGGGGAGGCAGGCCAGCCAGCCGGGCGAGCAAGCAAGCAGGCCTGCTGTGAAACAGCGGTGGGGGCTGGTGCGTGTGCCGCTCAGCTGAGCTGCATCTAGCTGCAGGCGGGGGTCCCAACCTGCCTCCCTGATGGAGCAGAGGGGAGGAGGCACCCGGCATGGGCCAGTACGCTGTTCCCCCACCCTCCTGCTGCGTGTGCTCCCCCCTCACAGGAGCAGGCTTGGCTTGTAAAATGGGCGGCCATTTCCTCCAGGGGAACTGATCTCTGTCTGGAGATCAGGGGGGTGGGGCCACCACCACGCGATCTCTTTGGAGAGGTGCCGTAATGCCATTCCGGCAGGAAAAAAGTCCTGGTATTGTCCAAATGTTAAGTGATACATTCTTGCTCTTTCATTTACAGGTCTGCAGAGGTGTTGGCTCTCGGCTTTGTTCACTCAAAGAGTGGTCTGGCTTTATCTCTCGTATCACTATTCTTCTTCCAGAGTTTGCCTTCTTGCCATAATACTCCTACATTTCGGCTGTCACTACAAATCACGTGACCAGCTGCTTCCCGTCCGAAGCCACCACTTCATTCAGACATATTGGAATTTGCTTGATTCACTGCACTCTTGGCACTTTACGGAATACAAAATTATTATCTTTATAATTGCTGGTAATATTCTTGCACCTAAGCGAGATTCAGACATGAAGATAAGCCACAGTCTGCCACAGAAGCAGAAACCTTTATGAGCAAGTTGGGTGCAAAGGTAGGAGGAAGGCGCACAAGCCGCCAGGTTCATTCATTTGCCAAGTATGCCTGTATTTGCTTTGTTATTTTGTGAAAACCTCATACAAACAGCTGAATCTACTCTATGAAAGAGAAAATGAATAGAACTGTATTCAAGGAACCACCCATGCATACAGGAAACAAATGACAATAGGCCAAATGGATACCGCGCATTGGACAAACGCTTGGAAGACCTGGGTTCAAATCTCTGCTCAGCCACAGCCTGAGTGTGACATGGACTCCATTGTTTGTGTCATAAAGTGTTCTAGAGTATGCTCTGTAAAAATATGTTACTGTCTCCCTCTGCTTGTAATGTACCCACCTTCATATATCATTTGCAGAAGAGCAGCATCATCTGACAGCTTCAAAACATGGATTTTTTTTTAAAAAATCACTAAGAGTTGGTTGGGGGTGGGGACTGGAGAGGTAACGGATGCCTGAGCAAATAGCTTACTGGCCATGGAAAACGAAGAAAAGTCTCTTTGTCAGCAGGCTACAAATTAATGTCTCATTCACTTCTTTTCCTCTTCCCTGCCCCTTAATACTCTGACAACATCTGTTCCTGAAAGCACTTTATCTTTGCGCCAAGACTTAAAACTGGTTCAACCATGTAATATGCTGTGATTAAGCAGCCGATTCCTTAATAAAGTCGTGCCAAAGCTGGGCATCTTTGAAAGAAGTTTGCCCTCTTAAAGGACTGCTCTTTCTCGAGTAATTGGTAGGCTTTACAATATTAGATGCAAGAAACAGGAACTCCACTTTTGAGAGACAGAATGAAAAATAAAAAGGATTTCAAGTGAATACATATGGAATTGTTCAGTTTGGCATAGTGGTTAAGAGTGGCAGGACTCTAATCTGGAGAGCCAGGTTTGATTTCCCCCTCCTCTGCTTGAAGCCAGCTGGGTGGCTTTGGGTCAGTCACAGCTTCTCGGAGCTCTTTCAGCCCCACCCACCTCACAGGGTGATTGCCATGAGGATAATAACAACACACTTTGTAAAGTGCTCTGAATGTGGCATTAGGTTGTCCTGAAGGTTGGTATCTAAATTGAATGTTATTATTATTATATTGTCCAACATTGTATAGCCTCTTCAATATGATAATTTAGGTCATAAATTATAATAAATATTATTATATGATAAATATGATAATTTAGATCATAGCCTCTTAAATATGATATTTAGGTCATAGTGTTGCCTAGTAGGTACTGAGAAGAAAAGAAAAGTGCATTTAAATAGACCATTTTTATGATATGCTCTGCCGAATTTAAACCGTCTTACATATATCACACTACTCACATTCCTACAGTGAATTTACTTAGGTCAAGTGATGCAAACTAATGCAATGATTGAAAAAAGAAAACAGGGTCTGCGAAAGAGTCAGGGAGCCAGCAAGTACAGAGCTGACCGATGCTTGAATGGGAGTCCACGTAATCTTCAGTGAGAGCTCCACGTAAAGATTTCTGAATGTTCGGAAGGAGAAGCGGAACCAGGGCTTTTTTTCAGGGGGAACGCGGGAGAATGGAGTTCCGGCACCTCTTGAAAATGGTCACATGGCTGGTGGCCCTGCCCCCTGATCTTCAGACAGAGGGAAGTTTAGATTGCCCTCCGGCAATCTAAACTCCCCTCTGTCTGGAGATCAGGGGACGGGGCCACCAGCCATGTGACCATTTTCTCTGAGGGCAACCCACTGAGTTCCAGCACCTCTTTTCCCAGAAAAAAAGCCCTGAGTGGAACTATAAATTATATGTGCTCTTTCAGAACATCTGATCTCCCCATGTTAAATGGAGTTCATCTCCAGCCTAACCCAGCCCCTAATCTACCTACTGGCAGGGTGGGTGGGGGAGGGACACAGTATGTGACACAAGCGACAATGCAGGGAGAGGGTGTTCCCTGGCCAACTTCATGCCTACAGTTTGTTGGGATGGGAACATCTTATCATCGCTTTAACTAGAAACACAGGAGACTTCCCACAAAGATGAGATGTGATATACCAGAAGCTGAGAATACGGCAGACCACTAATAGTTCAGTCTGTCACCACATGCGCTCATGTGGCACGGCAGGGATTCAGGCTGTGCAACTGAAAAAAATCAGGCTCAGGGTCTTAAAGAGTTTACAGTTGGCTACTCGAGAGTGGACAGTCGGTTAGTTTGCTGGGAGCTAGTGCCCAACTTGACAGGCCCCAGCAGAAACCAAGAGAGCCTGTGACATCTCCTGGGTGGGAGTGTGCACGGGGGTACAGGTATAACAACTACAACAACAACAACATTCTATTTATATACCATCCTTCAACTTAATGCCACACTCAGAGTGGTTTACAAAGTATGTTATTATTATCCCCACGACAAACACCTTGTGAAGTGGGTGAGGCTGAGAGAACTCTGAGAGAGCTGTGACTGACCCAAGGTCACCCAGCTGGCTTCAAGCAGAGGAGTGGGGAATCAAACCTGGCTCTCCAGATTACAGTCCTGCCGCTCTTAACCACTACATCAAACTGGCACAGAAAATATCTGTAGTGCTGAATGATGAAGAGAAAAATGGCTGTTGTGGGTTTTCCGGGCTGTACTGCCGTGGTCTTGGCATTGTAGTTCCTGACGTTTCGCCAGCAGCTGTGGCTGGCATCTTCAGAGGTGTAGCACCAAAAGACAGAGATCTCTCAGTCTTTATCAGAGATTCTCTCAGATGAAGAGAAAACGCTCCAGATAAAAGGTCCTACAGGTTGTTGGCGACCAGCTTCTAAGTGCTAAAGGGTATCCCCTCTGCTCCCTCCCACTGAAGCCAGTTAACCGGTTGTCTTTAGAGTCCTGACACAATTGAAAGGGGTCTTGAAACCTTCACAAGCAATATCTTCCACCTCCCCACCCCGCAGAGGACTCTTGGGGCAACCCAACATACTTATTGAGGCTCTGGTGGGCCAGAGCCCCTTCCGTCTCATGCCAGCTCTAAAACAGCCATGGAGGAAATTCTGCTGGGAGGGGAAGAATGCAAACCAGAGGAACTCCATAAAAACTTTTAAGAATTTATTCTCCATACTGTCTCCTTTTGTTTTTGTTACTTATCTTTGAGAAACCACTGTCCTTACTTTGCATGTTGGGGAGAAAATAATATTTTTTTAATGCAACTTGTTCACATGTGCACTCAAAGTAATTATTCTGGGTTCCGATTTCCATTTCCCTTACTGCAGCTGGGATGGTTAAATATGGTGTTATAAGACAGGCATATCTGCCTACTGTATCTTTAACCTAAAGAACAAATCCTTCCTTTGCTATAAATTGTGAGCCCTGAGCTGTGACTAAGCTGATCTCTTCTTTTTAGCTCCTGAACATACAATGCAAGGTAAATGCTTTCTTTCCATCACAACCTCCTCCCTGAAACCACCAACTTCCAATGCACATCGTAAATGCTACTCTACTCGTTTACATTCAGTCAATTCTAGAAGCAGGACAAAACTGTGCGACTGAGGTTAAACATTAAATTTAGAGACCGTTGTGGTCAGTTTAGTAACTCAACCGCTTCAGAAGCTGGAGCGGTATGAATATAACTTGCAGCACATAAAGAAGAGTGTAGGAAGGGAAGAAGAGAGGAGGAGAAACGTGATGCATCTAGGTTCAGAGAAGCCAAATAGGTAATAATTAGTTTATTAGCTTGAAGAAACTACATGTTTTGTTCCCAAGACTTTTATATCTGTACTGTTTACATACTTATTGATTGTATAAGATTGTATAACTTCCAATTTATTGTCTAATTTAGAATCTGCTTAATTTTTATATTATGCACTTAATTTACTCTATGTTCTTTTCTTACTGTACTCGATTTTCTTTAAATAAAATTTTTAATTATCAAAAAGAGTGTAATAGTGAGCTCTGACTCAACAAAAGCTTCTGCTGGGATAAATTTTGTTAGTCTTCAAGGTACCACTGGACTTCTGTTCCATTTTGCAGCAACAGATGAATACGGTTGCCCCTCTGGAATGACTGTGTAATTGCGCATGGAGAGCATTCAGGCCATTATACCAATGCGCGAGAAGCGATAGCTGAAAGCACGAATAAGCTTCCCACGTTTTCATATGTGAAATGTTGGAAGTCGTGCTTCTGAAATACTCTGTTAAACGCACAGTTGCTTAGTTGCTTAAAATGCTTTATTTCAAGTTTAACCTTTTGGTAGTCTCTACGCGCTATGAATTCTGTTCTCAGAGGCTGAGGATCAATCGTGCCTGGTGATCCGGAGTACGCTGCTTCTTTTATTGAACCAACTGTGCACTGGCAATGCCATACTGTGTATCCTCAGAAGCAGCAAGAGGTAGATCGTATTGAACTTAATTCTCCATAGCCCTGATTAAAAGCAACCCTCCTCCTGGGCTCCGGATAAAAGCTGCTGAAAATAGTATTTTCCCTTTTTATTTACCTTGCATATTTTCTCTACAAGTGAAAAGTTTTCTGCTCCCCCTGCTACTCCCTCATCACTGCAGTCTTCTATGTATTAGAATATACAGCTATATATTATATACATGGGAATATAAAATAAGCGCACACAAATTAAATAAGAAAATGAAAGATCTGCTCAGACAAGATTAGTTGTGAAGACCAATAAAGGGATGCTGAATGCTTTGGCAGCACACCAACATTTGTTGTGTTGTCTGAATCATAGAATCAGAGAGCTGGAAGGGTCCTTGCAGACTATCTAGTCCAACCCCCTGCCTGATGCATTCCCGACAAGTATTCGTCCAGCCAATCCTTGAAGACTGCCAGTGAGGGGGAACCCAACACATTCCCAGGCAGCTGATTCCAGTGCTGTCCCTATATAGTTTCAGGTGGGTAGCCATGTTGGTCTGTAGTAGAAGAACAAGATTTGGGTCCGGTAGCACCTTACAGACCAACTCAATTTCCAGGGTATAAACTTTTGAGAGTCAAAGCTTCCTTTTTCCACTCCTTGCATCCGACAAAGGGAGCTTTGATCTTGAAAGCTCGTACTCTAGAAATCTAGCTGGTCTTTAAGGTGCTACTCGGCTGGAATCTTGCTCTCACAACATATATAGTTTGTCCTCCCCTCCTCCCGCATTGTGGTTTAGAATTTTAATGGGTAAGTAAGTGAGCAAGCCACCATTTGTGATTCAGACAAAATGACACATTTTGGTTTGTTGCAAAAGCAAAAGTGTTTAATTTCTGAGCCGTGTGTGAAAGGAAGAAGGGCAGCGAAGAGAAGAGGAATCATGCAAGCCTGAAGGTTATTCAGCTTCATTCCCAAACCACAACTTGTCTTTGCACGTGACTCCCATGAATCTGATGGTCTGATTGCATGGGAGAAGTACCTGGAACACACAGGTCACAAAGATTCCGAGTCTGGGAACAGCCACAGGGGCCACGTTTTCCCAGTTCCTACCCAAAGTGAATTTTCTTCTGCCCCAACTGCAGTGACAGCTAACCACAGTACCCAGTTAAGCAATACTTAGGTAGACGGTCAACAGCACGCAGCAGGATTTGAGTCCATCGGCATCTTAGATACCAGCAAGATTTTCAGGGTATAAGATTTCAAGAGTCAAAGTTTCCTTCTTCTTGGTATCTGAAGAAGGGAGCTTTGACTTCAGATACTAAAGAAGGGAGCTTTAAGTCTGGAAAGCTTGTACCCTGAAAATTTTGTTGGTCTCTAAGGTGCCGCTGGACTCAAATCCTGCAGATAAAACAACACAGCTTTTGAACTGAGATCCAAATTAGGCTTCTACACAGATAACGCCACCATGATGATATAAACTGGCAAGTATAAGGAGGAGAATTAATATCCTAGACTGTATAAGATTGAAACTTGCAAAAGCAGCTGTGAGGGAGCTAGAAAAGATCCTTAAAGATAAAGAAGTCTCTCTGGGAACCAAGATCAAGATAATCCAAACTATGGTGTTCCCCATTACTATATACGGATGTGAAAGTTGGACAATGAAGAAAGCTGATAGGAAGAAAATCGATTCGTTTGAAATGTGGTGCTGCAGAAGAGTTTTGTGGATACAAAAGAGAGCCAAAAAGACAAATAAGTGAGGTCTAGATCAAATCAAGCCTGAATTCTCCCAAGCAGCTAAAATGATAAAACTGAAACTAGTGTATTTTGGTCACATCATGAGAAGACAAGACTCTCAGGAAAAGTCAACAATGCTGGGAAAAGTGGAAGCCAGTAGGAAAAGAGGAAGACTTAAAACGAGATGGCTGGACTCGATAAAGGAAACTACATCCTCCAGTTTGCAGAATTTGAGCAAGTCTGTTAATGATGGGACATTTTTGAAGTCTTTCATTCATAGGGTCGCCATAAGTCAGAAGTGACTTGACGACACAACGCACACACATATTACACTCCACCCCCCACATAACTTTTTCACGGGCAGGTCCCATGAATCTCAGCACAGCCTTTTTGGGGGGTCAAAGAGGACACCTCCTTGGATCCAACCCGTTTCCCTTAATTAAGGACTCACGAACATGCCTTCAGTGACTATTCTTTTTTACTATAATACTTTCCGTTGCTCTAGACATGCAAGTAGAAGCAGTAACAATCTTTTTTCCCAGCACACATTTTAATATCTTCAAAACAATCCACTTACCAATGACTTTAACAAAATAAGCATCAGCTTCAAAGTTATTTTTTAATGTGTGGATGGCAAGGTCTGACTTAGAGCTTTTGCTGAGAACAACGATATCCAAGATCCCCTAAAGAAAAACGGGGTAAAAAGGATCAATGAGTAACCAGAAAAGCATCATTTTTTAAAAACGCAAAACAAAAACAAAACAAAAAACCACCAGCAGCAGAATACCTAAGCAAACAGCACGAGATCATATATACTTTAGCTCAAATTAGAATTTAAATTGCAAAAACAGAAATAGCTGTCCAAAAATGCATGGATACAATTGAGCCTGTGAACACTTTTATTTACCACCACCACCCCCCAAACTATTTTTAATACGGCTGTGATAAATATTTGGCCACCATTTTATTTGCAAACAAAATACAGTTTAACAAGTTGCAAGAAAGAGAAATTTCTCATTCTAATAGATCTTTTCCTTTTATATATCTTTTTTCGGCTCTACATATGCACCATAATTGTAACATGCTCCTGTCGCCTGGTGGCATCATATTTATTATAGAGCAGGCTGGATTCTGCAACAGTACACCGTTTTAGTCACCAGATCATGTTTTGAAAATACAGTGGCAGTTAAGAATACAAATGTCAGGTACCCTAGCTGGAATAATTTAGTTAAATTACACGCACCAAGGGAAACCGTTCACATGCAGCCAGAATGTTGTCATTCTTTGAAAAGAGAAGCAAAGCAATCCTTGTGGAAATTTAGAAATTTCAATTTGATTTCTTTGAACTCACTGTTGGATTTTGAAAGCTGCTTAGAGTGGAATGAGAGAAGAATAGTCCCAGGTGGGAAAGAGCGGAAGAAAATTAATTAAGATCTGGCCCGTTTCACTTCTGTAGCTGTGATTGAGGCACATGCATACTGAAGACACAAGTGGCAATCCAGAGGAAGAAAAACAAGTTTTATTTGTTTGAGATCACCAGAGGTTTAAAAGTCTTCTAAATTAGTTTTATAGCATTTAGCAGTCATGGTTCCCCCCAAAGAATCTTGGGTATTGTAGTCTGATGAGGCTACTGAGAATTATATCAGAGCAATCGCTGTCTGAGCCCCTTCTTCCCACTTCAAAGGACAATTCTTAGATATTTTTGATGTTACAAGTCAGTTCAAGCCTGCTGTACACATTTGCTCAAGGAATAGCATTCAGACTTCGAGATGGGCACGAACTGAAATACGAACCAAAGTTTGGCATGAATCGGGCCGGTTCGTGATTCGCGAACCAGCGGTTCGTCAGAGCCCATTTCTGACGAACCATCACAAACTTTAGGCTGGTTTGTTTGGTTCGTTTTTCAGTTTGTCACTGCAGACAGCTTGGTGTCGATCAATCAGTTTCCTAGGCAATGGGGGATGGCCTTTCTGCAGACCTTCTGCTGACCCGGAAGTGATCTTCTGCTGCCCCAGAAGTGGTGATTTGCTGGCCTGGAAGTGACATTTTCATGAACCAAATGAACCGGTTCGCAAACCGGGGCAGGTTTGTGAAAGTTCGTGGTTTGTGAAACGTGATGAACCACGAACCGCATGGTTTGTTTGTTTTCTGGTTTGTGCCCATCTCTATTCAGACTCAAATCTGAACATCCCCCATCATAAATTAAATGGTGTCAAAAAAGACCTGAAACCACACAATAACTTTTCACACATGTTCCTTTGCAACTTAGCTTTGCATGGATAGAGGCTGAAGGCACCTGTTTAGGTAAAAAGTTATATATTCTGAGGCAATGCCATTCCATCCATCACAACATTTAACAGGGAATATGTCAGTTTTATGACTTCTCTGCAACAGGAAGCACTGCTGTGCTAAGCAGATATCGGGCTTGCATTTAACAATGCTTCAAAAGTGTCAAACTTCACCTCCAGATATTAAGGAACATGAAACACATTTTGAATGACTTATTTGGCAGAACACACGGCAAAAAAAAAAAAGTAAGAAAGGTGGAGATGTACTTTTCACCCTTGCAACTTCCAAATAAACCTCCAGCCACGGGGAAAACAAAATCAGAAATGACATCTGTTGAAGGGGCTCAGAATACCTTTGTGAATGGGAGTGAACAAACAGGGGTGGTTAACAGTTCAAGAGCTAGAAGTAAAGATGAGGCCAAGGGAAATTTGGCAGTGAAGGCCAGGATATGCTCTATGCTCATGCATTGTGTGGGAATCTGTACTGAACAAAGCTAATGTTAAGTGTGCAGTGGTGCGCACTGACTACCAAATATTTGCAGATTTGCTGTGTCGTTATGAAATGTCACAACTGAGTTGCTTGGACAGAGTGACTTGACGCTTTAATCCTGCCATGCAATTTTGGAAAATCTGTACTGACCAAAGCTAATGTAAGATTCCAAGCTACTCTGGTGCGCACTGACTACCAAATATTTGCAGATTCATTTTCCAAAATTGCATGGCAGGATTAAAGCGTCAAGTCACTCTGTCCAAGCAACTCAGTTGTGACATTTCATAACGACACAGCAACTGTTCTGCACTCTTTTCCTAACAAGTTGCTGCCAGCATGCACAATCCTCAGGCTAGACAGCTAGAGTGGATCTAGGAGATAAGATGAACCTTGCTGGATCAAACAAGGGTCCAATGAGACTAACATCCTGTTTTCAACAGTAGCTAGCTAAATGGACAATGCTGAGCTCAGGGGCTCAACTTGCTATAAGGCAGCTTCATCCATCAACAGCTTTCTCTCTAGCTCGAAAATGAGCATTCCCCCCATCCCCATCGAACTGTTAGTTTTCATTGTCTGCTGTACATTGCCTTGTCAAAATACTATGAAATGCTAGTTTGGAACGAAACCTTAAACAAGAATGGGCAGATGGCAGTTAAGGCAGCAGGAAAACATGGAAGAGAGCTGAACTCACATCTTCATAAATGTCAAAGAAGGTTGCCACTACCGCGCCTTCGATTTGATTTAGATCCGAGAGATCCCAGTGGACCTTAAACATGCGGCGTACGCTCCTGCAGCTCGCGTTGTTGCACGGGACATTCTCTAACAAGAAAGCTTGCTGGTTGCTGCAAAAAGAGAGGGAAACACATAACAGATTTGGGTTTCCTTTTCCAATCCTCCTTCTCTGCTGTGAGCTCTTTGTATGGCTGACTATGGATGTGCAACTAAGGGGTTCTAAACAAACTCCATTAGTGGGCCAGTTATTGTCTCTCTTTGATCCTGGGATTCAGCAAACACTCACTGCAAGGCTGCAGAAGGTGTGGAGGGGCAACCTTCCTTTTATTTTAAATTCATTAAGAAATCTTTAAAAAAATCCCACCACTCTTTTCTGAGGGAAACTTGGGATAGTTCCTCTAGTGCTTACTGAATAAATAACGTTTGGGGGATTGTGACCTCCAAAACATTTCTCTTCTGTTGTTGAGGATACTCTATACAACTCAAAGGATACTGATAGATGTATGGTTAGGATAAAGAGAACTACACCGACTCTCATGTGCCCAAGGGGGATTTCCACTTCACATTCCTGAACCTGTATGCACCCATGAAAGACAGCAAGCAGACTTTCAAAAAAACAGTTTGTTATGGCATTGTTGTGTGTGTGTGTGGGGGTAATATTAGGGGGGGGGAACTCCTCTGGGTATGTTCAAGTCTTTGGTATACCAAATGTAACTCTTTAGGTTCCGGACAATAGCACAATTAATATATTTAGGGGTTTTTTTCTTGACTTATCAAGATCTTCCTGCCAAACATATATCTGGGCTAGATATGTTATAATCACAACTGACAATTTACACAAGTCACACACTACCCACACTATTTCTTATATGGAAGAAAAAGAGGTCAACGTGTGATTGCCTCTAAAGTGAGGATAACAGATTATCAAATCAGAGCGAAGAGGCAGGGTCACACAGGCTCAGTATATTTTGGGGTGCTGGAACAAAAAGACACTGACAGGAGAAAAGATTATAGGGTGGAACTTTATGTTAAAAGATGACACAGGGCTGCTGCCAAAAATGGCATCCTTATGTGTAGTTGCCGCCCTATTCTCCGTAAAATGTAGTAGCACTCACCTTAGGATGTGTCACATTACATGGCAGACTGCCCTACTCTTCTCCATGTCACTGCTAGTTTTATGTTAAAAGATGACACAGGACTGCTGCCAAAAATGGCATCCCCGCATCCCCCTGTGCTCTGTCACTTGTAATGGCGCTCAACTTATGAGCGGCACCCGACATCACAACATGTGGCAAATTGTCCCATTCTTTCTCACTGCCATCGTCTAGTAGGTGGTGGGAAAATTCATGGTGTGATGTCTCATCATATAGTGACTTTCAGTAGATGTTATGGAGAGTAGGGGGGAGAAGGGGGATAGAGGGAGAACTAGAGGCAGGGATGCCATTTTTGGCAGCAGGACTGTGTCCGATATCTAGTTTTTATCTTAGCTACTTGGTCGAGGTTTTGGGAAAAGAATATACATGTCCCCTCTTTCATCTGCCAAGCCAAGTAATTTAAATTGTACCGTAAACTACTTCTTTCCAACTGTGCAAAATCTACAATGTATGATTCAGACTTTCTCCCTCAACTCCACATTTTAATGAAGCTTTTCATTACCAACATGATAACAAGTTTCTTCTTTAACACATTTCATGAATATTTACATATTTACATCCAGCGTGAGTCACGGCTATCATTACATTGCATCGCCATTATTTCTCATTCTGTCTCAGCCGAATATCAAAACATACCATTATACAATTTACTAGCTTACTCCAGTTCCTTCATTATGTATCCTATTAATGCCCTGTCATTCAGATGTGAGAAAAGGTGACAGACACGCTGCAGCTCGAGGGTTCTCTAGAATTTCTCTCTTTGTCTTGTTATACTTTTATCAATGTTGCTTACTATTTTCTAGGTAAAATTACCCAACATACTTTTCATTTGGTATGAGACTACATGCCCTTTTCCTGGAAGCAATGTGTGAAATGCTCCATTGGCAAAGGCACACATTTTTTCCCATTAATATTCTGCCAAGTTGAATTTTCCCTATTATATACTCGTAACAGCCCTGGTGTGTGTGGGGGACGGGGGAGGAGGGTGATATGGCATTAAGTCCTGTTCAAGCCTGCACTAGGTCCAGAGCAGATTTAAATGGTATTGGCTTCAAGTTACACTTTTCTCTGGGTTAACATGAACCAGGTTCGGTCATAAACACACCTTGCAAACCCACTCCAAGCCATGGTTATCATCTCTGCTTTACAACAGAACCATAATTTGTACATGCAATAAGAAATATGGTTTAAATGCAAGAAAGGGAAGAGTGAGCAAAAATCATTCCACAGAGGAAAGGGGAGCACATATTCCATGGTGCAGTGGTTAAGAGCGGCAGGACTCTAATCTGGAGAGCTGGATTTGATTCCCCACTCCTCTGCTTGAAGCCAGCTGGGTGACCTTGGGTCGGTCACAGCTCTCTCAGCCCCACCTACCTCACAGGGCTATTGTGGGGATAATATTAATACACTTTGTAAACTGCTCTGAGTGGGTGTTAAGTTGTCCTGAAGGGCAGTATATAAATTGAATGCTATTATCATTATCATTATTATTATTGTTAAACTGGCTCCTAATTTGCAAGGTATAGGGGCTGTGGACTATACTATTGCGTATAGTACATACTGTCTGTTGATGCAAGTATGCTCCTACTATGTAATTTCTCCCATTATTTATCGGGTCATGTTTGTTTCTACTCTGTTTTAGAGTTCTGCTTTTTTCAGATTTCTGCAATACAAACCTTATTGCATTGTTTATTAAATGTCCTGTTCTGTTGAACTGTATTGATTTACACTTTCTAATCTGCCTCGGGTCTGAGAGAAAGGCGGACTATAAATAATGCAAATTTTAACCCCCCCAACCAAAACCATGGATTGTGAGAGCCATGCATTTACTGGGCCTATAGAATGATATGAAATTTTATGCCAAACGTGCGCGCATACACTAGGGGTGCCAGACCCCCAGTGAGGGCGGGAGATCCCCCGCCCTCGCCCCCCACACCCCGCCAGTGGAGGGGGCACGCGCCCTCTGTGCTCACTCCTCTGTGGAGCTGCATGCTCCCGTGGATAGGGTCTGTTTTGGCATGGATCAGGCCCATTTTGGGATGCTGCGGCTTGCAGGAGCGCTCTTGCGCTCCACAGCGGCTCAAGACGGGCCTGATCCGCTGGAGCGTTTGGGGCCACTGTGGAGTATAGCATTCCTGCGCTCCACAGCAGCCCCCAACGCAAGCCCCTGCGGAGCATGGGTGCTTGGGGGGGGGGCTGCGTGATGACGTCACTTCCCGCAAGTGACATCATCGTGCTTTGCAGGAGCGTGCATGCACTCCCCTTGGAAGAGAGGTAGGAGCCAGGCCCCAATCCCCTGCTGGGAGATTGAGGGGGCCTGGCAACCCTAGCACACACACGTTAAGACTATTCCCTCTTCCTGGCAGCTCACCTAGAAAATGAATCAAAATAACCCCAACAACCTCAAACCTTATTATATGTATGCCTTTCTACACAGTCCAAGAACTAAAAATCCACCCCGTTTTGAACGTGTTTTTGAGAACGATGGTAAAAGCATATAATTAAGTCTCTCCTGTGCCACGAGGCCATTATATACACCAGCATGGCCTCCGATGAATAAAAAGCTGCACTGGCCCCTTTTAATTCTACTCTGTTACAGATCCTAGCAATTAAGAACCAGGCCTCCTGGACTAGCAGCACAATCTCAAGGCAAAGGGTCGCAAAAAGCTCTTATCACTTAATCATAGTAATCAATCACCAAAATTAGATCTGTGGAACTAGTATTAAAAGCTGGAAGAGAAATAATTAAATGGTTTTGCTTCAGCTCATGATGTATCCTTAGCAACTAGCTTGTGGATGCTTTCTTTTCCCTCCCCGCTCTTCCTCTCTTAACTTAATTGTTGTGATTTCTTGGTGAGTCACCTAACGTGGTTCATATAAGTAATCGAATGAATAATGTGCAGCAAAGGGCGTGTTTGTTTCTGTGCAGTGAACAGTCCTCGTTGTGTTAAGGAAAAACAAAAGGGCACCAGTTATTTCATTTTTAAAAAAATACGCTTCTGCACATACCACAATCCGCACAGTTCCCTTAGCTTGGCAAAAGCTTCCCTGTTTCTGAGCTCCCTCCTTTACGTGTTCATTTGGAACAGATTTTTGTGTGTGCGGAACAAAAAATCCACCTCAAATGATTGATAAAGTGCATTGGAAGTGCATTATCCAACGTGTGCGGAATCACTCTTTGAAAACACTGGGCAGGGCTCTCTCCAAGAGAACTGGGCTTCTCCAAGAGATCCATCTGGATCCCTCCTCGTTGTCTTCCTATTGGTGGGTGAAAACTAATAAATGGTGAAGGCCATTTCTCTCTGAACGGTGGATATGATGTGGAATTTTTTTAAAAAAACATGCCGTTTTAGTGTATTTGGCAGTTGGGGCCTTTTCAGCATGGATTGGAAGTCTTTGCAGTTCTATTCATTCTGTGTTTGAATGTATGGCATTTGGAATGCTAAGAGGACAGCAGCATCTAAACACTAGAATTAAATAATGAATACACTGCAGGTCAGTGGAAGAAGAGCCCATTTAAGGGACTGGCAAAAATAAGCAAGTTGCAGTTTCGTGCTTTTTTCACTGCTTTTGTTCCTTTGATTACTTAATCTGATGGGTTTTGGAAACGTCGGGAGCTCATTAGTCTGGCCTGCAAAGCTACAAGCTGCTTCCGTTTTCTAACAACGAGGGGAAGACTGAGCTTTTGTTTTCCCATCCTGTTACAGCTTGAAAACTTGGATGAGGCCAAAGGCTCGAGACTTCAGCCAGAGCTAAGGGGCTCTTGGCCCTTTCGGTTCTTAGCTCGAGGCTTTAGATGAGCCAGCTATTTAGATTTGCCAACTTCCAGGTCAGACCTGGAGATCTCCCAGGATTTACAACCAATCTGCAGATGACAGAGATCAGTTGCCCTGGAGAAAAAGACTGCTTTGGAGGGGTAGGCTCTATGGCATTATACCCTGCTGGGGTATAAGGGAGGGGCAGGGTTTAAGAAGGCCCCTCCCCTTCTTAAACCCTGCCCTCCCCAGGCCCCACCCCCAAATCTCCAGAAAGTTCTCAACCTGGAGTTGGCAACCCTACAGTTACTGAATCCAGCATGGGCTCAGGACGTAGTTTGTTCTTTTGTTTGGTTTATGTACGTTGCATTTTTGTATTGTTGTAAGCTGCATTGGATCTCTTTGGGGAGAAAATCGGGATATAAAAAAACATATAAATAAATAAAACTTGCTTCTGGAGATACAGCAGCACCCACATCTGCATCGAGCCCTGCCCCACCTCAGGCTGGAAATGGCTGTGCAACTTCTGTGGACGGAGCAGCAGAAACTTAAATGAGTGTTTTGCTGCCAACATCAGAATTGCTCATGCGGGGATTATGTACTTTGAAGCAACAAATAAGCCAGCTGGCTGCTGATGAAAATTTAAGGCCAGAATACAGGTCAGGCTCCTCTGAAACACCACAGAAGAGGAGGCTCAACTGGGCAGAAGAGCAATGCTTACCCTCCCAAGCCCATCTGTTCGATCCCAAGACCGAATGCACCCACGACACGATGAGGAGACAACCTTGGCTAATTGTATCATTAAGTTACTTTAGACAGCCGTGCCTTCCACTAAATAACCGGTTTCTTAAACCCACTGTGCAATGCATCTGCTGGATTTCAGCTTGCCGTCTGCCAGATCACCAGATGTTTTTTCTCCATCCCCATACATTCTGGTGATAAAGGGGAGGGAGGAGACTATGAACAAATGGTGTCTTTTGTACCAATTTTGGCAATCTCAAAACATTTTTTTTTCTGAAGCACAAATGAGGAATCCTACGTTACTCCCTAGGTGGTACTACGGCCATCAAAATTAAAGTGAATCTTTATGTGAGACCAAAATTACCTTCTGAATGCGCAGCCAAGGTTTCATACATATATTAAAAAGGGTACTTGGCAGCGAAAACTTTAAACAGTGAGAGAAGCAACAGCTCCACTCTTCTCCTGTCTCTTTGCACTGTGAAGATGAGTTCTAGAGCGCATGACAAATATCTCATCAGTGATTCATCTGATTTAGGCTACCTCAGTTGGACTGGTTTCACGACAGCCATGGAAACTTTCAGTGTTTTACTGCAGCTGTTAAACGACTGTCAAGATATTTCCGCTCTAAAATGGCATGCTAAGTGTTTCATGTTAAAAGCCTCCCCTGCCAATTATCGGCTCAGATTTTACAAGAATTTATAAATATTTATAACCACCTTTGGCAACGCATTTGCTGTTAGGAAAAAAAATCCCTATCCCTTTTAAGAGCATACATCTTTACGTACCTTTTATTCTAGCAGAAAAGGTGAGGCTAAAGGTTTAAAACCCAAATTCTAACCAAGTTACAGGCTGTAAGAAAATAAAAGATTCTACATCTAAAGGAGAAAAATCGTGGCAAAGGGCTGAAATGTATGTTACAGCTTTGAAAACTTGTTTGGACACTTGCCAGTTGGAAGCAGGCATGTGCAGTTACAGAATTTGGTGGAAGAAAATCACTTGCCAGCATGTATTAAATATGGAGCCTCATGCATTTCTCATAAATAATCATTTCTTTTGCTCAATGCATCATTTTAAAAAAAATGTTTTGTTTTCCAATCCTACCCAAAGGGAGTTGGTGGGGGGTGGGGGTGGGGGGGGGTGGAATCAAGGAAGGCATCTTCATTCTATAGTCTTCTTGTTATCTTTCTTCTTCTCTCCCTGCATTTTAAAATGGGTTGACATCTCACTGAAATTATCTTCAATTAAGCAGCTGTGTACAATTATTCCTTAAAAGTCAGAACAATTTGTCTCCTTGAAAAAAATCACTTGCTTTCTTAAAAGCTTTTAACTTGCACTGAAACTAGGACATTCATTAATAAGCAATTTCTAACTGAAACTTGAAGCCACCCAGAATTTTTTTTTAAAGTTCCCCCTTTCATCTTTCTATATTTCCTCATTGGGGGGGGGGGGTTGTATTCCTCAATTGTAGTAATCAGAGACGCTTTTCATTGCTTATTTCTGAAACTGAAGAAGGGCTGGTGTTATGGAGCCAAATCCAATACAAGCACACGTGCACGCACACACACACACAATCACACATCTAGCATGAAATGTACAAGACACAAAGGCTGCTAATCAAAGCCAAACATCTATCCCTCACGAGCTATACAACACAACTGTAGAATTCATTTACAATACAACTGTTTAGACTCAGTATGGCTGCTTATGACTGGATGTGCAAATCAATCTGGTCTCTGCATCAGAGGCTTCGCCCACGGATAGGCAACATGTGGCATACGCTTGGCACGGAACATACTACTGTAATTTTGAGGTCTCTGGAACAAGGGTTGAACATATAAAACTCCAGTCTATGTGTGCCATCGTTTCATCAAACGGAATAACATTAAACAACAATGGTGGAGTGAAGGCAGATCCAATTTTCACTGTTGTAAATTAAACAATCTTTGTTCTTCTTGTCTGATGTAAAATATATATATTTTTTAATATGGGATAATGACATGCTACAACCCCAACGAATCTTTCACCAGGGCAAGACATCACTTGGCTAAGAGAGTCTGCAGTGCAAGAAAGGACAACTGATCACTGGTGTTTCATTTTTTAATGAGATTAGGGGGGGTTGCATGTTTTCTTTAACAGAGGCTAGTTTAAGGATGCCAAATTTGAACTGGATTTTTTTCTGGATGGTTCACAGAATCCAAAGCAGCCTTATAAGTCTGTTAAGTCCACCCACCTACCCACTCAATGGAGGAAACCCAAACAAAAGCGGCCTCAACGGATGACTGTCCTGCTCTGCTTTAGCAAAGGAGAGCTGACCCACCAACCCCTCAGTAATTGGTTCTACTGAGAGCCAGTTTGGTGTAGTGGTTATGAGCAGCAGGACTCTAATCTGGAGAGCTGGGTTTGATTCCCCAGACCTCCGCTTGAAGCTCATCGGGTGACCCTGGGTCAGTCACAGCTCTTTCAGAGCTCTCTCAGCCCCACCCACCTCACAGGGTGATTGTTGTGAGGATAATAATAACACACTTTGTAAACAGCTCTAAGTGAGCATTAAGTTGTCCTGAAGGGCAGTATATAAATCAAATGTTATTGTTATTAATGTTATTATTGTCAAACTGCTTTTCCTGTTATTAAATTTCTCCTAACATCCAACTGAAATTTACCCTCCTATAACTTAAGCCCATTCGATCTAGCAGTCTTCCCCTCTGGAGCAGCAAGGGAACAAATCTTTGCTTTCTTCCATGTGACAGCACTTAAAATATGGGAAGAAAGCAATCAAGTCAACTCCTCAGTATTCATATCTCCAGACTAAATACACCCGGAATTAGTAGCTGTGCCTTCTCTATGAAATCACCATCTGTAAGAACATAAGAAGAGACCTGCGGGGTTTTTCCAGTGGTCCATTTAGTTAAACATCATGTTTCATGGTGGTTACCGTTAGGGAATTTTTGTTGTTTTCTATATATGGTCTAAATTGACTAAAGAACTCTTCTCCCTGTGTGCTCATCACTCTTCATTCTATTCTGTATTTTGGTTGAAATAATACGAAGGCCTTGCTATATACAGCCAGTCTGTGCTCGGTGAACAAATGAAGGCGACACATGTTTCCTTCCTACCCTGTTCTCAGCCTTGGGTATATCCATCCGCAGCAATGTAGAGATAATTATGGAATCTTTCTGATAGTTTATGTTACATGATCTGAAAGGAAACATAATTTCAACCTGTCAATCTATCATGTTCTGAACATCATGAGACATTCATTGGATTGTTTATATGAAAATGAAATCCAGCCCTCAAGTCAAAGTTGACTTATGGCGACCCCTGGTGAGATTTCAGGGCAAGAGACTAACAGAGGTGGTTTGCCATTGCTTGCCTCTGCAACCCTGGTCTTCGTTGGAGGTCTTCCCATCCAATTACTAACCAAGGCCAACCCTGCTTAGCTTCTGAGATCTAATGAGATCAGGCTCTCCTGGTCTATCCAGGTCAGGGCATGGATTGTTTATATAGTCTTGTAATCATCCTCTGTACTGCAAGCAATTGTTGTTTACTTACATCATGCCTGTGTGATGGTATAACTGCAAGTGCCGCTTGTTTTTTGGCATGCACCCTGCTGTGATAGTGTGTGCATCAGGCTTATCTGAGAATGTCTCATAATAAACCATTTCTGCTTCTAAGATCACCAAGTTTGATATCTTGATTCAGACAATGAGAGAAGGGGGACCTCGTAACTGGCAAACAGAGGTAATTAAAGTCTCTCCCAACAGTTACCCAGTTGTCCTCGAGAGCAAACAGGGCATAGAGGCCAAGGCCTTCCCCTGATGTTGCCTCTTGGCACTGGTATTTAGAGGTTTACTGCCTCTGGCCATGAAGGTTCCCTTCAGTTGCCATAGTTTCAGGTAGGTAGCCACGTTGATCTGTAGTAGAACAGCAGGAGTTCAGTTCAGTGGGTATGAGCTTTCGAGAGTCAAAGCTCCCTTCTTTAGAAGACTGGGGGGCTGGAAGTAGTTTCGGAAGAGAGCTTTGACTCTCGAAAGCTCATACTCTGGACATCTTGTTGGTCTCTTGTTGCCGCTGGACTCAAATCCTGCTTTTATCACCGTGGCTAGTAGTAGGCAGAGACAAGAAAACTCCAGCATCTACTGAGTTTTCTTAGAAGTTGAAAGATTATTTCAATTGGTTTTTAATGAACGATTGGGGTAGTGAGTATTTTTCAAGTCAGGCTTCTGAAAGGATTTGATTAAAGTGTTGTTTTTATTGAGCTGCTTTAAATGGTAACATATTGTGGTGTGAATTACAAGTGGTTTACATATGCTTGTTGTGGTTTTATTAGGCTTCACATTTATTGACTAAGATTGAACATAGGAAAAGTGGCATATTAATCTCCTAACTTAAATATTCACAAGAGATTTATTATTTAACCACTGTAATAACATGATAGACTCACTAGGCTATAGAGGTGGGAAAGGGTCCCAATGGGAATTACATGGAATTATAATTAGTCATTGCAAGAATATTTAAACAAATTAATGCAAAATAATGAACAATAATGAAGTCCGTGCCCTGATCTTGATAGTCCAGGAGAGCTACACCTCAGAAGCTAAGCAGGGTTGGCTTTGGATAGTAATTGGATAGGAGACTCTCTAAGGAAGACCAGGGCTGCAGAGGCAGGCAATGACAAGTCACTTCTATTAGTCTCTTGCCATGAAAACCCCACCACAGGTCACCAGAAATCAGCTATGACTTGACAGTACTCTCCATCACTCCAATGATGTCCATGGCTTGGTTCAGGTACAAGAATAAACCATCATTTCCCACTATGTGAACCTGCATGATATCTTGTGTCCCTGTCCCTAGCTCGGGTACACAAGGTGAGTCAATAATTTCTGGGCATGTGGCAAACTACAGTATGATTCTATCTGAACAGCTAAAGTGTAGAGAACAAGATTCCAAGAACATGGATGTGTTTTCTATTTAGAATCCTGATTTGCAAAATGAGTGCAAACCATAATTTGCCTGTTGAGACTTAAAGGCAAACTATGGCTTGCTGCACATCTGAAAGAAACAAATCAGTTTATTGTGGAGGGGAAAGTGGGAGCAGGGACTGTGTGAGGTTCCTCCAAGGTTCATTCCTGTAATGGAACCAAGCTAGTATATTTAAAAAATTCTTGATCTAATGTACACACACACACACACACACAACACAATTTGGGGTAGAACTGAATGGAAAGTGTAACAAGACACTAATTTTGCTTGAGGAGCCAATTTATGGGTCCCCTCTTGTCCTTTCTAGTCCTAACTCCAAAGCCCTATCTGTAGCTTTTCTGAACTGTGTCCTTCAGGTTTTAAAAGCAGCATTACTGAAGGTCATTGAGAAAGATCAATGACTACAAAAAAGATAGCATTTTCATTTGATGTAGTATGTTAAGACCGGAAGATCATATATAAAGGAGACTAGCTCTTTGATGTCATTGTGCTAATTGTTGAATAGTTGATGCAATTTTTTAATGTCGTGAAGCAATTTCTGAAGGTCCCCCGCCCCCAGTAAATTGGTGGGCTTGAATTAGGTGTCAGGTTGATTCATCCCATGGAGTTCTGATGCAGTTATTGGAGGAAACATGGTGTCCTGATTA
Organism: Eublepharis macularius; assembly: GCF_028583425.1. Taxonomy (NCBI): domain Eukaryota; kingdom Metazoa; phylum Chordata; class Lepidosauria; order Squamata; family Eublepharidae; genus Eublepharis; species Eublepharis macularius. The sequence continues at coordinate 36,733,914 of NC_072805.1, forward strand.
AAAGACGGCTGCTGAAAGCAATTCAATTGATCTGCAGTCAACTCTCAGCTATGCCCTATTATTGTATGTGGGAAGAGCTAGCCCCAATTAGACTTTGCACAGGTAAACGCTACCCTTATTATTTTCATTTCTAACAATGTGTGGGAAGACACTTCATACTGACCATGGGAGGGGAGGGGCGCGGCAGTGGAATTGATAGCAGAATCTGCTCTACACTGTAGTGACTACACCCAGGAGAACCACAGTGTTGCTTTATCCAGGCATTCTATTGATAATATTTTTAAAAACTAAAATATGTATTGCAACATATTCCAGGACTCTCATTATGGCAACACCATGGTTGTCTAGAAGGCAAAAAGAGGCATCCTTCCAGGAAGCCAAAAGTGAGTACAACTGCCCAGACTGCTTTTGGCATATCTTCCTTATTCCCTCTATTACAGCAGCCAAAATGCCTTTAAAAATGAAGCGCTTCAAATCCCATCAGTATTGCAAATTCGTATTTAAAAGGTCCATTGATGCAGATTGCAGCTAGCTAAGTATTTCCAGCTTCAGTTGTTGATGGTGTGTATTCTCAGAGAGCCGCTATAGTTTTGCCTAATTTTTTAAAAAGAACATTATTTCAATTTGGATCGCTCTTGAAAAAGGAGGTCTTTTCCATCATGTTTGATAAAGGAAGAAAGAAGATGCATTTCTGTGTGGCCCATAAATCAATGTACCTTTCATACGTGGTCTTTCTAAACTGAGGTACCAATTAAATACATCAAGGCTTCCATCTTGATCGAGGGGTGCCTGGTTACAAATGCCTGGCAACATGCTCTGTCCGCCAGAGGTGGAAAGCAAGAGGCAACATGAGTCATGATCGGTCACTGGATTGGTTATACATTCTTGACTTCTAGCCATGCACGTAGAAAATTTTTATCTTCATCAGAAAGGCTAGAGAAGAAATGGCTCAGCCATTCATGATCTGTTCAGATTCTGTCAGTATGTATATAAATTATTTATAATTCTAGTTTACAGGAGGAAATATTTCCTTTTTAAGTATTTGCTGAAAAGGGTCTTGGCACTTCTTTACCATATGGAATTTTTGTAAACGTTGTAGATCTGGAACTGTCAACCGCTGTGAAAACTTTCAATAAAGTGTGGCCAGCGAGTCTGTTGTGATTTAAAGATTCCTTTTATCCATTTTGCAGATGAGCTTCGTAATTAATATGCTAACATGGAATATGTTAGACTGTCACAAAATTGGCTCCTCATGCGAGATTAGTGTCTTGTTACAACAGCAGTTTTCAACTGATATTTTATTGAACACTGAATATGACAAACTTCCACCCAAAATTGTCTTCTCATAATCAGCAGCTGTATATACGTGTGTGTGTGTACTGCTCCACACATTAGGGCATTAAAAACAAACTCCTTTTCTTCAATAGTCTTCTGGAAAAGCCTAGATTTTTGTAGAGATATCCTAACCAAAAGGCACATCAATGGAATTTTTAGTTTGTTCAGAATATACTAGGTCCAAGCCATTCTGTAGAAATTTTCTAGTTAGTTTTTTTTATTTGTTGTATTTATTTTTATTGTATTGTTGATTTTTAATTTTTGTAATATGCCTTGAGTCTCTGGGAGAATGGTGGACCAGACTATAAGTGATACAAGTAAGTAAACAAAAGTCATATATTCTCTCTTAAAGAAAGGAGGAATGCAAAGACAGCCCAGTATCACAACATTTCCCCCTGAGGATTAAAACAGTAGATGCCTAGATACCAAAGGACAAGCTTATTAAGAAGATGGATTCACTGGTAAGCGTCCAATAAATTAACTTATCCACATGTTAGCTGGTTCTATGAAGGACGAAGAAGAAAGTTCTTCAGAGCTCTTTTTTTTTGTAAATGCTCAGCTCAGAAATATTAATTTACTATTAATTCCTAGATGTCAATAAAATGTTACAATAACAGCACAAGATTTTGGGTTCAAGCACACATATTAAAAAAAAATCCATTTTTAATGGATTACATCTCATATCTGCCAAAATAATCTGCTTTTATAGAGCTTTTAAAATGAGGATTCTAAGGGATTTCTCAAAGCATTACAAGGTATTTGAGGATTACCCTCCTCCAAGCTATCAATGCGGTAAGCAGAGCAATATGATGCTACCGTATGCTCGTTTAAGAACCGATGGCCACCAAAATATGACGAAAGCTGTTGAGGAAAGAGGATCGTCTTGAGAAGGTATGAAGGGCTTGGATTCATACTAGGGATTTTGTTGGCACAACAATTTGCGGGTAATCAGTGGAAAAGAAGCGGGGAGGCGCACCAAGTCAAAATGAAGAAGGAACAGCGAACAGTGCAAGGAAAGAATTCTTTAATGTTGAGTAACATTAAAGAATTCTTTCCTAACAACAATTTGCAACCCTAGAGCACCATTTCCCCTTCTCCCTTTGCTCCCTGAAATTCTGTTCCTGGGGAAAGGTAACTGTTATGACCCTTACTTTCTCTTGGGTAGATTTTACCTTTAATCTTTCCCTTACACCCTCTGGGTAGATTGCTGCCACCAGGAATATTATATTCCAAGATATTTTATTTAAATTTTCCCTTTGGTAACGTGCCTAAGCGTCAGGCTCCTTCGTGGTTCTATGTGGCCCTGAGGATAGGAATGGGATATAGCGATGACAGCTACTCTGGGATATAACAAAAACAAAATAAACTTTTATTTTGTCAAGAAGCGTATCGGTTTCATAAAAGTAGTTCTAGGTTCTTAAAGTTACTTCATTTAAACTCATTCACACAGATCTCTTCTAAGGCTTCGCACACTGTTAGCCTCTTTCTCTGACTCAATACTTCTCACAGACGTGCTTAAGGTTACTCAGGCAGCACACAGCTTGCCTCTCTTTTCTTGTCTCAGCATTTCTCTCAGAACTGCTTAAATTTACTCAGGCTGCACACAGCTAGCCTGCTTTCCTCTGACTGAAACTTTGCTCTCCACTCTCAGCCTAAACCGCCTTCACTCCGCCCACACTCTCAGTCATCAACCAATCATATCCCTCTCTTTCACCCCCACTCTTCACCTATCTCACGCCAAGCATTTAAAGATACATGCACACATTTACTTGAAATCATTAGAGTAACCCTCAGGAATAGCATGTAGTGGTTAGAGTGCCAGGCTAGGACTTGGGAGAACCAAGTTAAAGATAAAGTAAGTCACTTTGGATCCCCATTGAGGAGAAAGGTGGGATGTAAATAAGGTAAAAACATAAAATAAAGGCTGTAACAACAAACATTTCTACTGTAACTGCTGAATTCATTTATTTTCACCTTCTGTGCTACTTTGAAACCTTGCGAGATAGCTTCAAGAACTGGGTCATCTGCTCTGATGAAACATCAGTTCTTGCTATAAATGAAGCTCAGATCTCGTTATCCGTAAACATTTTGCATGCAATTATATCAAATGTTGCAATGGCCGTTATGCATTCTTGGTTCGGTACAGCACCTCTGGGCCATAAATTATTGGAAGATAATACATCCGTGTATTTGTACATTTCAAAGTCAAGGGGACCTAGGTGGAAAGCAATTGTAGGTCAGGATGATGGCAGGATTTTGGTGGCAACAGACTGGAGACTGAGCAGAAATGCATATGACAGCTACCAGAAAATGCATCTAACATTGTATCCATCAAAATGAAATGGGTCAACAACTGCTTGAGGGGAGAGGAACTGCCTGGGGCTAAAATGGAACTGACAGCGCGTGCTGTAACCACTGCCAGGAACCGAGAGCCTCGGGGGTAAAAAGGCTGCAGCCGCTAGTGAGTCACAATGTTTACAATAAAGGGGAAAAGATGGTGTAAGCAGCACCTATAATAAGCAGAATCACAATTCTTCCTTCCCAGCTAGCAAAGGGAAAAGGTGGGAGGTGTCAGTAAAATAATTCCTGGATTTCTGGGGAGGAAAAGAAACAGGTAGGCAGAGGTTGTGTGGGTTTTGAAAGATAAGCAGAAATGCCTTCAAGGAAGGCTTTGGCTAAGCCACATCATTATCATGCTCAGATGCTTGTGTCCCTTGTTTACAACCTATGGACTGTGTCCATTGTCAGGCTCTGAGCGGCTGTGCATTCAGAAGGTCTTGTGGCTGCCATGGCTCTGATGTCATGGAAGAATGGGGGAAGCCTGGATGCCAAGGGCAACTAGGGAGATCTCAGAATTTGAGTTCAAAAGCAATAAATGGTTTTAAACTAGAGATGGGCACAAACCGAAATACGAACCAAAGTTCGTGACGAACCAGGTCAGTTTGTGTTTCACAAACTGGTGGTTCGTCAGAGCCCATTTCTGATGAACCGCCACGAACTTTAGGCTGGTTCATTTGGGTTGTTTTTTGATTCATCACTGCAGACAGCCTGGCGCCGATCAGTTTCCTAGGCAACAGGGGATGGACTTCCTGCAGACCTTCTGCTGATCTGGAAGTGGCCTTCTGCTGGCCCGGAAGTGATCTTCCGTTGACCCGGAAGTGACGATTTGCTGACCTGGATGTGACATTTTCACTAATGAAATGAACTGTTTTGCGAACTGGGGTGGTGGTGGTGGCAGGTTTGTGAAAGTTCGCGGTTCGTGCAATGTGACAAACCACGAATTGCCCGGTTCTTTTTTTTTCCGGTTCATGCCGATCTCTATCTTTAACTAAATTCAACTGTAGAACTATTGCTTGCAGGGTGCAGGTTAGTTGGCAGATACTGAAAACCTTGTAATAAACTGAAAGCTGACACTTTGCTGATTATAACTGGGATCCAAAGAGATACTTTATAAATACCCAGAGTGATTTTGCATTCTTCACATTCTCCAGATCCTAATGCCATAGCATAAACTGCTTTTTGGGTTGAAAAAAAATGGTTTGCCAAGTATCATGAGGCTAGGGTTTGAGAAACGTAAACTGGAAGCTCACTTGGGCATACAGAACTAGCACTGTGGATGGGGTGGAGCTTTCTGGATCTAAGTGAGTCCCTCTTCCAATTATGGTGGGCAAGGGAGAGTGGGAGGGACAAGAACTGGCACATCTCTTCCATTTCTGCATACTAATGAAGAAACAAACCTTAGTTCCCCCCCCTACTTTTAAATACCTACACCGTTTCAAATTTCAGAACTTCCAAAGCAGTTCACAATAATTTTTTTTTTTAATTATAGTCAAAGATAGTCTATGCTGATAGATTCTCTATTTTCAATCGCCCCTGCAACCAAATTTCCCAGCTGGCAAAAATTAAGCTACAGTTGGGTATCTCTGGATACAGCTGCATGCAGCTCTGTTGCTAACACTTCGTAAATTTGCAGCTCTTGTTTTAATTTTTAAAAAGGCATTTATACCTTTAATATGCTATAAAAGTGACAAACACCATACCTTTATGAGCCAAGTTATCCATAATATATTTCATATTCTAACAGCAGTAAATTACACATTTAAGTCTGTCAGGACATTACTGTATATATTCCACTGTTTGCAAAAACTATAAACATTTTCCTATGGGTTGGGAGTAGAAATCACTCCGGTTTCAAGGTTTTTGGAATTTTACATCTCTAGTTGCAGTTGCAGAAGTACTTTGTTGGACACACACAAACAGAGGACAATGCACTTCTGCCAGTGTTTTTCTACGTATACTAGCTGACATTCTAGGATGGAGGGGAAAAAAACTATCAGACTGTTCAACTTACACACAACTCTTTGTTGCTTAGTTCCATGCGGTGAGGATAAAACATACCATCTCTGCTCAATACTCTTTTCTGCCTAAACTGCCACTTGTAACATCCCATTAAGTGTCAGAAAAGATAGTCTCTTTAACACTGATAAACAGATCCAATTCTTGCAGCATCTGGGTGCTTCTCAAAAAGAAGCAATTCACCTCCTAGAGAGATTTATGGTATTTCAAGGTGAGAACAACGAACAATAATGCCAAGAGGAAGACCTAACATTCCCCCCCCTTTTACCAACAGAACTATACCTTCCTGATGTGTTTTTCAATATGGCAAGTGCATCTGGATAGCCATCCATGTTATAATCTCCGATGTGAAGGGTGATAGGGACTGAAAATTCAGCCGGAGTTGGATTATACTGAACAAAGCCCCACAAAGTGCCTTTGTATGTGAAATCCTGCAACACTGGAAACCACTGCAGACAAAAAAGAAAAAAAAGCAAATGGATTAGGAGCTTCTGGCTTCAAGTGTCTAATGACACTGGACAGGATCTTTCTCCCTATCATTATCGTATTGTGCTGTGGGCAGGGGAGCTTCACTGGGCACCAATGGGCTGAGCGGGTGCGATGTGACGAGATGTTCACAAACCTTCTAAATGCTCAGAGGGGGAAAGTCTCTCGGAACGCCTGCCACCTGACTTCTGTAAAGGAAGGGAACGTTTTTAGTTCGGCTGGGATTTAATACAGGCAGAGGTAACCCAGGGAGGACAAGAGGTGGTTTGTGGGGATAGAAAAGGACTGGGGACTCTGAAATGTAGAAGCTGAGCAGCAGGGAATCCAGAGGTACTGTGGCTGAAGAAAGGCTGCAATGGACTGAGATACAGAGTCTCTCTACACAAGACATCTGACACGTGAAGAACACATGTCGGAAGAGACAATGTTAGTTGGGAAGGGTAATTTAAAAAGACAGAGACGGTGGCAGGGCAAAGGCTTTGCTACACACTGGAGCTGTGTGAAGGGGCTGTGAAAGGCCAGAAGGGAAAGTTCAGCCCACTGTAACCTCTCCAGGTCCATGTCTGGCTCTGGAAGGCAGCTCCAGCCCATTTCCATTCCTCGCTGCCCTCCGGTTGCGATCCCACACAGTTTTAGACTGGAGAGGTGAAATTGACAGAGCCTTCTGGGAAACAAAGATGAAATTAACAATCTCCGCTGGCTCCTTTTAAATGATGCTTCCCAGCTAACATTGCATCTCCCTACACTTGACAAACACATGCCGAGGTGTCTTGTGTAGAGCAGAGGAATCAGAGCCAAGTAGCCTGCTGATCTCTGCAGCGGCTATCCTCTTCAGTGACCCATCTGGTCTTACTCTTTTTCGCTTCCCACCTTTCCCTTGACTCCCACGCCTGGCTTTTTACCGCAGAATAATACTGCACAATGTTGTAATCCGTAAATCTCAAAGGCATGGCTTGTCTATGAGATTCCGCTGCCACTCCCACACCTGATCATTATGGCAAATGGCTGCTGTTGGGACCTGGCACCATGTCTATGCCGAAAAGAGAGACTCCACTAATACTGCTATTGGGAGAGTTCTCCACTCAACAGCCAATAAGATAATGCAAAGGCAACAGCATATTCCCGCCTCCCTCTGTCCTGTCCTGGCACCCCCCTCCTAATCTGTACATTTGTTGTTTTATAGATCTGAGCATCACAGAGAGCTGCCAGGTTTTTGAAAAGTCTGTGACGAGCAGAGAAAAAGCAATAAGCGTTTTAAGGGATTTGGGCGGATCGAAATAATTCACTAAGGCTGATTTTTGCTCAGCCGAAAATATCCAAGCATAACTGATCTCTTTTTCTCTTTCTCTTATGCACAAACACAAAGAAAAGCAGAGCCGGAGTGATGTTGTTTCAATACAATCTACTTCACTCAGAAGAATTTAACACTGCAAAATGCATTAGAACAAAGAGAGAATCGGAATATCATTCGTAGCTAGCTTCTAAATATCTCACGGATGCAGTTATGATCAAAAGAAAGAAGGATTAAAAAATCATCTGCTAAAATATCGTTAGGCATAAAAGGAGCTGTCAGACAGAAATCTGAGATCTGTTTCTGCTAGCTTTGACCCCCCTGCAGCACGATCAGTTGGTAAACAGCAGCTTGCGCTGTTACTAGGAATACAAATAAGAATGCAACAATGGTTTGGGATTCTCAGGCATTCAGAAAGAATTGCATGCTCTGCAGAGACTCAAGTCTTTACCCGTTGTGGATATAGCTCAGAAGGCTCCGAGCAGCCACGCTCTGTGGCAGGGCTGCAATAATTAATTAACCAGTTAGACAGATTGATTAAAACCCTTTTGAGCCATTAAAACAGTCCTCCTATTAATCAAGGAGGTGATTTAATTGAAAAAAAATATGGTTAACTGTTTTTTATATATGCGCTCGCTAAAAGCATTGGTGGCAGGCACCATATCACAAAACGAGGTCCCTCTCCTGTGCCTCTAAGAAAAGGAAAATCTTCCCTTTAAACTGCACCCACTGTCACGTATTTGTGCAGCATCTAAACTAAAATACTCTTTTGTTTCCTTCAGAAGGGGCGTTTTAATATTCATGCAAAAACATGCAGATTTTGTAAACAACAATAATCAAGCCTCACCTTTGAGACAGTTTGTCTTAATATTTTATTTACTCTATGTTGTTACTGTGCAGAAGGTATCGCCGGAAATGAGACCGCTTCCTTGTTAAACCGTAGATACTTGAAATGTATTGAAATGGTTATATGCCTATAGAAAAGATTCTCTATGTGCCGCCTGGATCCAGGGGTAGATTTCCAACTAACAGCAGAGGGGGATTTCTGCTGATTTCCGTGTTCCACTGTAGACCCCCAAACTGCCCCGTATATTTTATTTATTAAGGTAACTGTACTCCGATCTTTCTCCCCAACCGGGATGCGAAACAGTTTACGGAATCATTCTCCTATCCTCCATTTTATCCCTCAGGAACTGCATTTCGAGCTACAGTGGAAAGCAAGCCAGGCCAGTTCTGCTAACGGAAATGCCATCACTACTGCTGAAGATTTACTGTGGTATCCAGGCCTGTATTTTCAGTGTACTGTAGATCTGCATTCTCTAGTGTAAAAACAAATCCACCAATCATCATTTTTTCAGGGGGGAAAAGGGTACGAGCACCCAGGCTGTGGCTGTGATTGGTTACAACTCTTCAGTATGCGTCTACCGGCTGTACCCAACATGTATTCCACATTCACACAGAGAATTTAATGCTGCAAATGCTGCAAATGTGACTGCCACAAATTGCCAAGTAGCCCAAAGTGATATCCTTTTAAGGGCAAGCAGGCCTTAAACCTAATCTACCCAACTAGGCACACATTTTGGGATCTTTGCAGTTGGAAAGTCGACTTACTTCGCCCGATCGCGGCTTAGATAGGTAGATGACACTCTTTTGGCAGGCTTCATCATCACAGGCTGGCAGTAAGTGCTCAGTCTGTCCATCACCATCTGGCAGAACAAGAGGATAAAAAATTAATTCTGCATAGGCGCACTTTTTATCATCGGGGCGGGGGGGGGGGAGAATGCATGCTCACAGGAAGACAGTATATTTTGATAAAATGTAAATGAAAGAATGTGTGGAGGTAATTAAAAAGATACACACTGTATAATCTGCAACACTGCCAACCTGTTATCTAGCTTTTCGGATCATCTCATTGACAGGGGATTACTCTCCACCCCTTTTAAATGCTGAAGGTTATTCATATGGGTTGAATTCAAGTCTTTTGCAAACGGAGCAGTTCACAGAAGAGACTTTTGCTCCTTTCTGCAGCTCCTTGGACACTGTGCCTCCAGAAAAGTAACGTGTCATATTGTACTGAGGGAACATGGAACTGGAGCGAACTGTTTCTCCATCTGTAAGCAAACTTTTGCTCTGCGTGTGAACCCTGGAGCCAGGCCACCGGTCTAGCTTGGTCAGGTTTAGGTTTATTATTACAGTCTGCGACCAGCACATATAAAACCATTTGCAAATCAGTTTAAAAACATGTATTGTCGAAGGCTTTCACGGCCGGAGAACGATGGTTGTTGTGGGTTTTCCGGGCTGTACTGCCGTGGTCTTGGCATTGTAGTTCCTGACGTTTCGCCAGCAGCTGTGGCTGGCATCTTCAGAGGTGTAGCACCAAAAGACAGAGATCTCTCAGTCTGAGTCTCTCACTTAGACTGAGAGATCTCTGTCTTTTGGTGCTACACCTCTGAAGATGCCAGCCACAGCTGCTGGCGAAACGTCAGGAACTACAATGCCAAGACCACGGCAATACAGCCCGGAAAACCCACAACAACCATAGTTTAAAAACAGTTAAGACTGGATACAGGAGAAGAGCAATACATAAATATAAGAGTAAAAGAAAAATAAAATCATCATAAATTAGTTGTTTAAAAGGTTAAAATACATTCAGTCTGCCTTATGCGATTTGTGTTGCTTGTAGACCTGGGCACAGAATCTTGCCACTTGACGTGTTGGCTGGTGATTCCGGCCAGACAAAAGATAATTAAGTTTGATTTTATTTGAACTTCCAGGGAATCTTTCTACTAACGGACTGATGGTATCCGCTTTAATTTTACTGTGACTTGGGCAGTTGAAAAAGATGTGCTCCATTGAGTCAATTTCTCTTAGGGGACAGGAGCAGGGCTTTTTTTCAGCTGGAACACGGTGGAACGGAGTTCCGGAACCTCTTGAAAATGGTCACATGGTTGGTGGTCCCGCCCCCTGATCTCCAGAGGGGAGTTTAGATTGCCCTCTGCGCTGCTCCAGTGGCATGGAGGGCAATCTAAACTCCCCTCTGTCTGGAGATCAGGGGGCGGGGCCACCAGCCATGTGACCATTTTCTCCTAGGGCAACCCACTGAGTTCCACCACCTCTTTTCCCAGAAAAAAAGCCCTGGACAGGAGCAAAGCCTAAGAGAGTAAGGGACTGCTTTAAACTTTCCTTCCAGAACGGCAGCTAAACTTCTAGCTAAAGTAAATGCCCTTCCGGAGTTACTGGATTCAAGAAAGTAAAAATAAGTTGCAGGAGTGGCAATATATTTAGTAGTATCTGAAGAAATAAACCCTGGTGCTCTAAGTAAATCTGTTTGTCTTTCAATGTCTATCACTCTCTAGCTTGGTCAGTACTGTCTATTCCAGTGGATTTATTCTTGTTTTTCAAATTTTCTGCTACCATACCATATTGTATCTCTTTTTCACTACATGTCCTCACTCTTTGTGTACTTTGCTCAGTGAATGTCCTAGCTCTTTCATGATTATATTGCATTTTCACTTGCATGGTGTAATCTGCCTTGATCTTGAAAGGCAGACAAATCATCACTGCCGCCACTACTCCATGGCTCCATTCAAATTTACCAAGAATTAAAAGGGTCACATGACGACTGTAAGTCATGTGACCTCCCTACCAAACCACATACAATGACGTAGAACATGGCGGTGAAGCGGTTGGGCTACAAATTGGCACTCTGCTGGTTTGACTCCCACTACTGCTATGAGGTCTGCAGGTGGCCTTGGATAAGCCACTCTTCTCGGCCCCAGCTCCCCAAATGAATTGTGGAGATAGTAACAACACTGATTTATGTTCAGCGCTCTGAATGGCGCACTAAGCTGTCTGGAAGAGCGGTATATGCAATTATTATTATAACCATAACTTTTTTATCATTAGTGTACCTCTGAGCACATACGGTACTCTTTCCCCATTACTACTGAACTGTAGCCAGCTCTTATGTACCTGAAGTGAGGGGAAGGGCTTCCCTGTCGGCCTTCTCATGAGGCACAGTGCTATAGGCAAGACAGTAAGACTGCCAAGGTGCCTGGAAAGAGCATCTTACTCTCCTTTGGAAAAAGGAGAGTAAAACCACTACCATTCTACTGTGGACAGCTTGATCTTTTCTTGCTTTCTTCCTGAGAGCTACCTGAGAACATGGAGGCTGTGGGAAAGGGTTTTTTTTGGGGGGGGGGTGTTAATAGAGGATCAACGCTTTATGTCCACCCCTAACCCGCAGCTTACCCATCCTCCAGTTCCTGCAATGTCTCAAGGTGGCAACTGCAAGCTCTACTAGACAACTACCACACTCACTTTCCTGGAACACGGGGCGAGTGGCACACCGGGCAATCATGCTCAGAAGAGCCACAAGGGACATGTCAAAGAGCCACATGTGGCTCCCAAGCCACTCACTGCCTTTACTCTGCCTGGCAGAGGCTCTCTAAGGTCTTGAGTCCTTCCCATCACTGAATCCTTTTAACTGGAGACTGATCCTTGGGCCTTCGGGATGCAGAGCAGATGCTCTACAGTTTAGCCATGGCCCCAGCACATACAAAGCTGGAGGAGGGCAGACTTCTGCAAATTCCCCGTTCTTGCTGCAATGCCCCCCTCACCCCGCTGCATTATGTACTGGTCCAGAATGCCTTCCAATTTTTTCAGAGGAGGGGGGCAGGGAGCCATAAAGAAGAAGCCAGCAAAAATCCCTTCTGCAAATTCGTTCCTTTTGCGCACAAATTGAATCTAATCCTGAGAGATTTAAACTGACTCATTTATGAATAACTGCGTGAGAGATTGTTTTTTAAACCATTGCAAAGGCCTTTAATAACACTACGGCTCTCTCACTGCCGCTAACTTTTTAAGAAGTCGCTTTCTGGAGACTGTGCTTTATTTACATACTTAGGTAGTCTGCTTTGCGAAAAGGGTCACTGGTTTACCCTCTCTCCAAAATACAACCAAATCTTTGGTACGTGCACCAACTTGCTTTCCCACCCACTGAGATAACTTTTATGCCTCTATTTGGATTAATTTTCAATTTAAATAAAATCCTCCCAAGGCTTTGTCCTTTTTAATTAGGGATGTAAATACCACAGCAGGAGGTGAGAGGGATGGGAAAGGGATTACATTAACACATCCTCTCTGCCTCAATCAACTTTCTGGAGCTTACGAAAATATCAGTGCATCGCCCTGCCACACTTATTAATGAATATATTACTTGTAGGTGAAGCTGGAACAATTTGGCGTACGTGGCTAATTGAAAGAGACAATAATCACAAATAATTTAGCAGAAGTGATCTGAGGAAAAGACTGGGATCTAAAAAAGAGTCCTGGGTGTGTGCACACATAAAAGAGGCACATGTTCAGAAGGCCTGCAGTTGTTTTCTTTTCTGTCTACACTGTTCCATTGCTTACCGCTGTTCTATGGCTGTCGGAAATTGGCCTGTTTGAAAACTTATTTATCTATTCTGGCTCCAATATAGTCGTTAAAACAGTGAAGATATACAGATATATGACTTTACAGTGGCAAGCAACTACTGATTTTAAGCCCTAGTACAGGTGTTAGTGTGTGTGTGTGGGGGGGGGGGGGAGGCCTTCAGAGGGTCCATGAACCAAAAGGTAAATTAAAAACAAAAAAACAACCAGAAAGGCCTCCAAAGTGAAAACTAAAGGCAATGTGTGTGAGAGAGAGACAGAGAGAAAAAAAATCAGATGACAAATTGGGCTAGAACTGATGGGAAACACCCACACGGCAAACCCCTAAAAAAATTCACAACCAGGTTTGCTTTCCAAATGTATACACGGGGGGCGGGGAGGACTTCAGAACAGGTACCGGCCAAATAAAAGTAGTTCATGCCCTCCAGTATTTTACAGGTGCCCTAGTGTGCTTCCCAGTGCCAACACATTCAGCAGTGCCTACTCTCTGGATGGGATGGTAGCAAACACACCAGCTATGTTTTATCTGCTGCAGCCAAAGCAATACAAGAACCTTGGGCCACTTTAAAGACTGACAAAGATAAACCATAATTAATTTAAGGTGTCACAAGATACTTCTGTTAAGTTATTTTTTAAAAGGGTATTCTTCTAAAGACAGACAAAATAGAGACACCAGCCAGAAAGCTGTGGCCACCCCCCAGTAAATAGGGGGGCAGTAAGAAAGTACACAAAGCTGAAGACAGTATTTTTTCTCTGTACATCTGGCTCTTCATTTTATCTAAAATGTGTTGTTTGTGTCAATTCAAAATGGGGATGATACTTCTTCCCATGAGATCTGAATGCAAGATAGTAAAAATATAATTCTGAAATTAATTCCTCAGTCTTTATGCTTCTTAACAAACACACCGCTGGATACCTACAATCTTAAGGAAAATAAACAAGTCCAAATCCCTTAATTCTGAATCAATCTGAAACAACAGCTAGGGTACAAGCATTTGGGGCAAGGTAAATGGGCTTAGACTGTAAACCCATGTGTCTACTTCCTCATGTCATTTCAGAAATAGAATAATTTCTTCCCCTTGCATTAATTGGGATGGTTGTGGAGTTGTGTTACACAGCATCTTAAAGGTTTGAATCTGACCTTGAAAAATTATACTTGCAATAAGGATACAATCACTGGTAACGAAACAGAAAACAAAGCTTTTCTCTGAGTTTTTGCATTTGCAAGCAGTAGATCATCATTGTTGTGAATCCCACAAAGTACACAACTGCAAAGGATGTAGCATATCTTGCAGAGATCATTTCAAGATGAGATGAACTTCAAATTTAAATTGGATTCTTGTAAACAGGGAATTCTCAGGCTGACAACATGCATAATGATCTCCACTTTTAAAATAAATTTACACAAGACCAGAAATGAAGTGAATTAAAAAGGGTAAAGTTGGCATTTGAATCTCTGAAAAAAAAAACATTTACTGAATATTCAGTTTTTATCTACGATCGGGAAAGCACTGCTTCAGCCCATGTTTAGTGCTGAATGAAAATCAACCTTAGCTATAAACGAACCGTTCCTCTCTGCTTTTGTTACAAGTTTCACCCTTCCACATAAAATACGACATTTGTGAAAGCAAAAAATACCTTTACAGAGTCAGCTGTAAGCACATACTAGGTTACAAGTGTTATTTTTAAAAGATGCTTTCTATGAAGCTGAAGCTTGGATATATTCTGTATTATTGTTCCATACTGAGTTTCTAACATACACATTTCCCAACAGTTCAGCCATCTCCACAAATCAGCAAGTTTATTAAATGGGTTTAATCAATCCAGCTCTGTCCACTTTAGAAGAAAAGATACTCTCAGCCATCACAGCTTTCACCCTCGTTCATGAGGATGCAGTTCTATGAAAATGACTCAGAGATGAAGATTTCCAATTTACCCATTATTAATGCTCATTCTTGAACAGAAGTGGCTGAAATAATACTTCCCAGCCTTTCTTAATACCATGTAGGTATAGTCTCAAACTCATTTTAAGAAGAAAATTAAACTGATTAAGAGGCATGTTGCAGTAGATGAACAGTATGGATGCTATGAGATGAAATCAAGAGAGGTTACAAAGAATGAATGGTTTTATGAAAGCGGGGGGGGAGTCTGCATTTGTGACCAAGGCTCTTTGGGGAGGAAGTTTTTTCACTGAAGTCACTTAGTTGGTTTTTGATTGGACTCCCATGAAATGTGGTAGGTGGGGCTGAGAGAGCTCTGAGAGAGCTGTGACTGACCACAGGTCACCCAACAGGCTTCACGCGGAGGAGTGGGGAATCAAACCCGGTTCTCCAGATTAGAGTCCCGCCACTCTTAACCACTATACCAAACTGGCTCTCCCCCTACATCCAACTGGCTCTCTCTCTGTGGCAATGAAGATTCGAGAATCAGAAGGTGGTAAATTATTGGAGGATTAACCAATTGTCGCTCCCCGTGCTACACACAATGATAGCAGACCTGAGTGTTTATATACAGATATGTCTGTCTGTCATTTACAGCATGCCTTTCTCACTGAGACTCAAGGCAGATAACACACTATGAGATTAGTACAGTCAGTATCAAGAACATTTTCATAAACAATGCCATAGGGTAAATGGATACAAGCTCACAAGGACATAGCATTAGCAGGAATCCCATACAACATAGGTGAAGTCTATAGTGGTATGTCTCAAGAAGACTCTGATAAAGGAAGTGTGTGGATGAGGAGGGCAGGGACTTCCCAATTGTTGCAGCTTCTCTCTCCCCCTTGTCCCCCCCACCAGCTGCTTCCTCCATAGCTGAGACCCAATGTTAGAGGCATAAGGTTCAGCTGGAACAAAAAGCTCTTGGTGAGAAGGGCTATGATCAGCAGGGAAGAAAGGGTCTACACTCCAGGCGTTGCTGTTAAAATGGGCCTCACCTGTTTCTTTCTGTGTGGATTGGGGAAGATCCAGGGCTATTTTCAGGGGGAACGTGGGGGAACGGAGTTCTGGAACCTCTTGAAAATGGTCACATGGCTGGTGGCCCCGCCCCCTGATCTCCAGACAGAGGGGAGTTGAGATCGCCCTCTACACCGCTCAGCGGCGTGGAGGGCAATCTAAACTCCCCTCTGTCTGGAGATCAGGGGGCGGGGCCACCAGCCATGTGACCATTTTCTCTGAGGGGAACCCACTGAGTTCTACCACCTCTTTTCCCAGAAAAAAAGCCCTGGGAAGATCCACGCTTGAACATATTCAGATCTACTGCTATCATGTCTAAAAAAACCCCTCACTTCTCAGTGAGTACCGTCTTGGGAAATTTTATATTTTTATAGAAGAGCAGTGCTGTCAGGTGAATAATAATTGCAGCACTGGGACATACGCTGTTTCAGTTCTGGCAGCTGCGATTTTCTTCTTCTTTTGCAGCAGGTTTATTAATTTTACCCGTACAAAGCTGCAGCAATGATCTTCTGGCATCTGATCTCTTATATCAACGTATGCTTTGCACACTCCTCTAAATGCTACAAGTATTTTTTTACTATGCAAGTCAAGAAGCATCGAAGTTATTTATGTGAAATGTTTATAAGCCGTTCCACCAAGGCTTGGAGTGGCTTACAACTGTTAGGTCTGAAACCACAGTATCATGGTTGTTTTTCTTCAAAAACAGGGTTACTGATATTTTTAAAACTGTTGATGGAGGAGGCGGATTTCTGCAAATCTACGCCCCTCACTGCAGACCACCACTACTGCAGCACTGCTGCCAATCCAATATTAGGCAAACTTGGGAGTGTCAAAGTTGTAATTAATGTTTTCCAGGTGAGCACCTCTAGAAACTGTACATGCATTGCATTGATTTGCAAATCTGGGATGAGAGGAATAAAATCACATGTACAAACGACAATCCATTAAAAAAAAAGAGTTAAGATTTCACCCGATCAGCTACGCAGGCAGGTCAAATCAAATCCAAAACTAAACTTCGTATTTATCCTCTCACCAATCTGATACAGAAATTAGTGAGCAATGCAAGTGACGCTACAAAGAGTGATCATAGCTCTATACAAATATCCATTCGACCTGTTCATGCACCAGGAGGGAAGAGAGAAGGGGCATTTAGCATGCTGGCCCTGCCCCTCCTGCCTCCATGTGCAGTGGGCTAACGTGTGGAGAGATTGCCCACGCACACCACCTCTCCCTGTGATCAGCAACATTCCAAAACCAGCGTTGCTGAACACAGGGAGGGGGCATTTGCATGCACATCTCCTCCATGTGTGTGCCCTGGGCAGACCACTCAGCAATAACATGGAGAAAGGGGGCGGAGCCAGCATACACATGCCCAGTTTGGTGTAGCAGTTAAGAGCGGCAGGACTCTAATCTGGAGAGCCAGGTTTGATTCCCCACTCCTCTGCTTGAAGCCATCTGGGTGGCCTTGGGTCAGTCACATCTCAGCCCCACCCACCCCACAGGGTGATTGTCGTGAGGATAATAATAACACACTTTGTAAACCCCTCTGAGTGGGTGTTAAGTTGTCCTGAAGGTAGGGCTGTCATTCCCCCGCCCAGGGCGGAAAATCACCTGCTCTCACCTCCTTCCCCCCAACCCCTTACCTGGCCAGCCGGGGGGGAGCACCCCCTGGCGACACGGTGCACTCCCGTGCCGCGCCACACCCCCGCATCCTGCAAAGGGCCCATTTCAGGCTGAATCGGGCCCGTGGGGGGCGTTTCAGCCCTTTGGCGAGTGTGGGAGCACATGCTGGGCTGCCCTTTGACCCGCGTGATGACAGCAGCTGCGGAAGGTGAGTGCAAGGTTCCCAGTCCCCCACTGACCTGGCAACCCTACCTGAAGGGCAGTATATAAATCAAATGTTGTTGTTGTTGTTGTTGTTATCATCACTCTCCTTCCCCAACCAGTGAGGCAACATGCAGATGGGATGTCTGCACAGGGCTAATGAAACTGAGATGTCCCAGTGAAGGGAAACTCTATTGTGCTGGGAAATTACATCCAATGTATATTGTGTATGTTATTTGGATGTGCATTCAATTGCCTTATGCCCCTCCCACCCCCAAACCTTTGGGCATAGCATTTGGAGCAACATGGGGGGGGGGAGGAAGAGGAAAGCAGCAACTTTTCTGCATACCTTTGACCTGAGCAAGGGTATCTTTATTTTATTATTTATGTCATTTACAGTCTGCCTTTCTCACTGAGTCTCAAGGCAGATCACTCAGTGGGAGATTAGTACACTCAGTATCAAGGATGTTTCCATAAACAATGCCATGGGGTAAATAAATCCAAGTGAGCTAGAATTAGCAAGAATCCAGAGTTGAAGGAATGCTGAAAGAGAGCACAAGCGATTCTAGGACTGACATTAGACAACACAGAACTACTCTCATGTATGCATACCTGCCTGCCATGATTGTATGCTGCGTTTTGTACTGGTCAATGCTGTTTGCCAGAGTTATATGCTATGTTCTGTGTGGATCATCTGGGAGTGTCTTAACTGCTAATACTAATTGCAGGAGGGCCAGTGGGGCTCTCTGTTATCTGCTGAAAATATGTACTTTCCCTTCTTCCAGCAAGTGTCCTTGGAGGAGAGCTGCTAGCAGCAGACATTTTATCTTTTCCCAGAGACTGGGATATTTCGTTTTGTACTTCATGTAGTCTTAACTAATCTGTTCCCATGCAACCTCTTCGGGGTTTTGCGCCAGAATGTCAACGGACCCCAAAGGGCGGGAAGTTTCCCTATAATTAGTTATGCCTTTGTTTGAATTGTCACTTCTGCCAATTGCCACCTTTGGGTGAACACCTGTACTGTATGGATCTCAATAAAGCGACTTCAGCTGGAACATCTGCATGTTAACTGTGGAGGGCTTGAGAGACCTAACTGCCAGGGACTGACAACTACCCTGTAGGATCATACTTGAAGCACAGGTAGCACATAGGACCAATGTCCAAAGATAACTGGCCCGCCTGGATGGCTAGTTGCTTGGCTGCAGCCTGCATTATTCGGAAATGCACCTTGAAGCACCGACGCATTTAAATACAAGCGCTTGCTGGAGAAGGCACATGTTAGACTTCAAGTGACCAGCATGGGCAAGTCTCAGCAGCCAGGCTGCTATGACAAGCTTAATTGGTGAGAAAATTTAATTGGATCAGAGAATTAACATAAGGCTACAAACCATCAAAAGGAAGGAGGAAGCACATCCACGCCGTCCTCTTCGGTGTTTCAGCAGTTCCAAATAATATACTAGTTACACAACAGAAGGTAAGAGACCTGTCCGGTGCAGCTTGGAACCGTTCACCGGGAGGCGGCAGATAGCAAGTCGACTTTGCAACAGGAAAACAATCGCCCTATATTAAATGCGTACATGGTGTGAACACACAACATGCCCTCGATTGTGCTATTAAAGTCTTGTTAAAGAACATTTCCCTCCTTTCTGGGAGAAGTGGGCTGCAAGATACTGTGAATGCTAATGAGGCTTGCAAAGAAGAAAAACAACCAGACAGGTGCCAACCCTCCTTAAGTACATTAGTAACCAGAAAAGGGAGAAGAATCCTTTTGCCTTGGTTCAGATGCAAGAGGGAAGCCTGGTCAATTTGAATGGAGGATCTTTTTTTAAAAAATCGGACCGCAGTAATGTAATGTGCAAGCAAAAAGGTTTTTGTTTTCTAAATGGAGCTCCACTCCCGCTGCTGTATCAGCACACCTCCTGTTCTTTACACAAAGAACCTGTGCATGGTATCACATATCTGCCTTGTGGGCCAAAGTTAACTTCGTTTAGACGGATAAAACGGGAACTGGAATTAACAAATTCCTTGGATTCAGAAGAACCTATTTATAAAATGGGTCATCGGCTGAAACTTAATTTGGGCATCGCTATTTGGATGCAACATCCAGCCTGAATGGAAGAAAACAAATGGATTTCTGTGTTGCATCTCAACGGAGCCAGGCTTTTTACAAATCCAGTGGGGCATCTTGGAAACATAACACTTTGAAATTGCATTATCAAAGACTTATTCTCCTGATATCTTCATAAAAAGGTAGGACTTAGAAGTAGCCTGTCATTTGGAATTACGTATTCAAGCAAAATAGTTTACAATTCTTGAGGAACGCGACTGAAATACTTGGTGTGAAATACTTAAACAAAAAACAAAACACCAGCCATCACGTTCTCTCTCCAGGCGGAAGTTCTCTCTCTCTCCTATTGTTTCCCCCAATGGGCTTACAACATCATGTTTTTCCTTCTCCATTTTATCCTCAGGACAACCCCTGAGGTAGACTAGGTTGAGAAAGAGTGCTGGCCCAAGACCACCCAGCATGCTCCCATGGCACAGCAGGGATTCCAACCTGGGTCTCCCAAATCTTAATCCAACTCTCTACCTGTCCTTGGCACATCCTATTTTGCAATGTGGTATAATTGCAGGGATTGTTAGTGAGTTGTTAATTCCACTATGAGCCAATACTTTCTGTTTGCCTGCCCAGCCCAAAAGGCTGTTCTGGTACATCTACAGGCTTGGGCAAAGTATGCTGCTTGAATCTACTGATTCTGTACTGATTTTATAGGAACCCTATTACTATTAAGAATACATTTACTTAGCTATGTATTGACTATTCCCTTCTCCTACTAGCAAAGGAATGTTTTGGTTACATCCCTCTCTCCCCGCCCTTAACTGCATCTTCTCTCTCCTCCCCTTCTCCCCCCTCCTCTTCTATATTTGACCAGTTTCTGTACCATGCATCTGACGAAGAGAACTTGATTCTCGAAAGCTTATGCTACAATAAAATTGGTTAGTCTTAAAGGTGCTACTGGACTCTTTTTGATTTCCCTTCTCCTACTGTCACCCTGGAACGTTAATCTCACCCCCTTCCAAAATGCATACCTCCCTCTCTCCTTCAAATGTAAACATTGCCAAGAGAACTGTGCAAGGCAAAGTAGTTCAACTGTGCACACAGATGTCCTCACAGAATCCCAGGTTTCAATCAAATGCTCCCCACGACAGTACCTAGTGATTACTTTAAAATGATTTTCAAAACATAGGACAAGACTTTAAACAGTATCAGTTGCATAGCAGCTGTGACATGAGATAATCCATCAAAATCTACTTGCCATCAAAAGCTGGGGCAAAGACATTTTCACCTGAGATGTGTATCATGGCAAGAAGGCTGAAGAATTAAAACAACAGTGCTCAGCTTAAATAGTACTGATAGAGCCACCAGTACCCAATTCATGTATCAGTTGGGTCTCTAATTAAATCCAGAAAGAGGCCAACCCTGCTTCTCACATTTCTTCTTAATTGCTCTTATTTTGCTACTGTTTGGACTTCACAATCTCTATAACTTCTCACTGCACAGCGGTAGATTCATTTTTCCTCTTGGTGTCGGGGGGTGGGTTGAGTGCATTCTTCATCCACAAAGGCTGGCCCATAGCTATTTTTTACTTGAAAAAAAAGGATTCTTTGGTGCTGAAACCAGCATGTGAGATGCTCAGGTGGTGGGTCAGAGATGGAGCATGTAAGGAGGAGCATGCATGTAACCTTTTAAATGCTCACTGTCAAAGCTTATCCCACTATGCCAAAAAAAAATGGAAACCCAAATCCCAATCTTTTAAACCAAGCAATCAA
Organism: Eublepharis macularius; assembly: GCF_028583425.1. NCBI lineage: Eukaryota > Metazoa > Chordata > Lepidosauria > Squamata > Eublepharidae > Eublepharis > Eublepharis macularius. The sequence goes on from NC_072805.1 coordinate 36,755,430, forward strand.
AAGCCACAGGTATGTGCTTATCTTGGATCGCCGCAAGTCTTGCTTTGCTCAAGACAATTCCACAGAAGCACTCAAGAAGATTTGGACCCAAGAACTGACTTTCCAAGTAACTCAATTTTTGCATTATTTAAGGCTTTACTGCTGTGGGTGAACAATCAGGAGATGAGGATTTTAGTGCTTTGCACTACCTGATGGGTTTCTATTATTTATTATACACACAATATACATATCTGGCTTAATTTGAATAGTTGACTCGGCACAGAATCTGAGTTTCCAGGTACAAGGTTTTGATTTTTTTTTCCAAAGCAAAGAGCATACACACCTACTTCCAGGATATTTCACTGTTACAATAAGACTGAGCCAATGATATGAGTTTCATTGGGAAAAGATTTTCCATATTGAGCTAGCCTACACAAACAATTGGTCACACTGCCGATCTGAGCCAGAATTATGACTCATGCCAGCTTAAACGTTTAATGAATTTTAAAACAAATGTCTATGAAGTGTGCTAATCTTTCATTACAGGTGAGCACAATGAAATGTGCTCCTGGAGATAACTTCTGGTCACTTCATTGTTTTACTTTGCCCTAAGCAGATATGAAGAACTCAGTACAGACTACAAAAGCTACAACGTGGTCGTGGACAAAGCAGTTATAAGCTAATAATACAGCAACCGTTTACTTTTAAGCCCACTCCCATGAACTCTAATGAGATGGTAATTGGCAGAGATAGTCCAGGCTATCATTCAAATGGCACCCCGATTCGTGGTGGTAAATACGCAACAACAAAGTAACTTGCAATTTGATGCCCTTTAGTAGGACCTCAAAAGATTGTACTCTGCCCCTTTCATCTTTCTCAAGAAAAATATCCAAAGTAATTGAGGTACGTAAAACAGTAATGCCACTGGCGCAACCCACCTTAGATCAAAGTGCAAACTACTTGTGGGCTCGAACTAATCAGCTGGAAAACTATGCGCTAGGGAGTGGGGTAGGATTTGCCCTCAGAGCCACAGGGCTGGCTAGGCATCAGAGACTGCAGCAATGTAAACGGTGTCCAAACAACTATGATAAGAAAGTCAGTGCATGAGAAACTGGTGCTTTTGTGGGGATCACGCTGTCAACTGCACAAGCACAACCGTTTGTTGTTTTCTCTGTTCTCCCAATGTCATGATGGTTAATCGCAATACACCGGTTGCTATAGCAAAAAATAATTACTCCCTCTACTGTTGCCAGTCTGCCTTCCTGTACAGTGTTCTTGTTACTGTGAAGTCAGATTCCATTCTGCTAAATGAGAGGTTCTTCTCTTTTGGAAACATGAGCTGATTTACAAGACCCGCACATGTGCAGCCTGAACCGAGGACAAATTATGACCAAGCATGTATGTAGCAGCACTTGAGAGCATTCAAGCGCTTTGCAAAGTATGGGCTGGATCTAAACATTGAGGTTGAATCCTTAAGCACTTTTCCACGTGCAGAAGGGCGTCTTTTGAGCCAACCCATCGGGCTGGGTTCAGTGCAAATAGAATGGGACTGTCTTGCCTCACCCATCTTACTGCAATACAAAAGAGGTCCACAAAATCCTACTCCTGAGGACAGACAATCCCCTGGAACGATATGAAGGATGTACCTGGTTGGGTCCAACTCATTACAACTACCCGGCAAGGAAGATGTTGCCCCTACAGAGCAGATGGAGGGAAGTCAAGGCTCAGAGACCTCTTTGCCTAAGACTACCTATTAAGTTTATGGCAGAAGTGAGAAGAGGACTACCTGATACAGTGTTCACTCTGAGTTGCTACACCAGTTGAAATATTTAAGTTTCTTTCATCCCATGATGCTACTTCCCGAAAATAATACATACTAGGCTACATTAGGTAACAAACCTGGATTCCAAAGAAACAAAATTCTATGAACCAAAATAAAATGTCAAAACAGTCAATGCAAATATTTTACTGCTATCTGTCTTCACTTGCTGCAACCTGCTATTTCTGTGTTAATAATGAGATAAAAAGGACAGCCAATTGAGTACCTCTGATCAGGTTTTTGTATACATGCATTATTTTGCGCTGTTCCACTAAAGGGGAAAAAATATTTAAGAGCCTTACCAGAGAACTCAATAGCATTGATCTCTAAAGAAGAATGGCATTACTGTATACTAGAACAGCAGGCTTTCGGATATCACACATTGACAACTGCGTTTTCACTTAGAAAACACAACCAGGAAAATCCAGGTTGTAGAAGATTGCTGAAATAATACGTGATCTCAGGTACTTCTAGAAAGTTCCATTAAAAACTCTGCTGGGGATGAACCTGTGGCTCAGCACAGAACACATACTCGGTATGCAGAAAGCCTAAAATTGGCTCCCCAGCACATCCCGTTGAACGGACTTCAGGCTGTAGGACTGGGTCTTTTTTTCATCTAGAACTCTGAAGAGCTGCTGCCAGTCATGTTAGAGGGGTCTCAGCTAGATGGACTAGTAATCTGACAAAAACACCAAAGGGCAATTCATGACAAATGTAGGCTTTCTATAGAAAAATATGTATAGCTATGGCTTGGTATTTCTGGCATGGAGGTGGAATATGTCAATTAGGAGCTTGGCCTACCCCAAAGAAGTCTGTAGCAGAAGACGGAATTAAACGACGACAAAAGACCCTTTCTTCCCATTAGTGGAAGTTTTGAGATCGACCTCAAGTACCGTTGTATCCCCCCCCCCTTTACCTTTCCTAAATTTTAAGTTAAATCATAGTTCTCCGAAACATGGCAGATTTCTGAAATTACAGTGCACCCTTTCGGTGTATTATCCACTGCTGTTAGCAGTAACACTTGGCAAGATGAAATTCAAATCCAGATTACTTATCCCCCTGACATCTTTCAAAATAAATGTATTTGACATATACGTTATGCTTATTAGCATTCATGGCATTTTTCAGTACCATCTGCTTTGGGGGAATCATTAACAACTTCCTCCACCAGGATAATGTAAAAACAGGAGGAGGCACAGACAAAAGATGGCTTCAAATATTATGAGTTTCTTTCCAAAGAAAGGCCCGTCGGGACTTGAAAAAGTACACTTTATGCAAATGCTTGAGCGAATGTTTTAATTTAACCTTACTGTAAAAAAAAATGATTTCTTTTAGTCTACCCCACGTGTGCCTTTTAACTTTGGCTGGTGTCTATGGACACTAAAGACATCTTCACCGTGTTTATGCCAGCTTGGTGTAGTGGTTAAGAGCAGCAGGACTCTAAACTGGAGAGCCGGGTTTGATTCCCCACTCCTCAGCTTGAAGCCAGCTGGGTGACCTTGGGTGAGTCACAGCTCTCTCAGAGCTCTCTCAGCTCCACCCACCTCACAGGCTGAATATTGTTGTGGGGATAATAATGACATACTTTGTAAACTGCTCTGAGTGAGCATTAAGTTGTCCTGAAGGGCGGTATATAAACCGAATGTTGTTGTTGTTATTATTATTTTTAAAAGCATGTCACCCATGGGAGATAGTATTTTATAATCGGGCAAACTGCAAGATTACTTTGCAATTTGAAGCACGTAGTACTTGTCAGAAATCTTTGCATATTTTGACCATGCTAATTCCAAATCTGAATAACGCCACCTCATCACCTAGGAGAAATGTATTTTGGAGATGCCACCAAAAGCATCCAATGCAGCAAGAGAACAGATACAACTAATCTGCTGAAAGAGCGAGGGGAGGGTGTCTAAGAGAGCCATCTGAAGCAGGTTTACTCAGAATCCTTCTCCAGCCTGGTCAATGGGGCATACTCCCAGGAAAATGTTCTTAGGATTGCACTGTAAGTGTAGCTATTTGGGCAGGAGCAATTTACTTTTGGCCTGCAACATACAAAGTTACAAGAATGAAATAAATATACTGGACAAGAACTATGATTAATTCATGTTTCAGTGATGTGAACTGTATCATTTAATAATCACATGTTGTTCAACTGTAGGTAAATACACACAGTAGCCAAAAAAATCCATTACTTCATACTGTACTCATAATATCTAAATATGAAAAAGACTTGCCACTTGATCAGTACCCTAAATTATGAATCCATCAATATAACATCATCATCATCATCATCAACAACAATTGCATTTATATACCGCCCTTCTAGACAGATTAGTGTCTCACCCATAGCGGTGAACAAGTTAGTGTTCTTATTATCCCCACAATACTGCTGGGGAGCTTGGGCTGAGAGGAGTGGCTTATCCAAGGCCACCTGCTAAGCTCATGGCAGTCATGGGAGTTGAACCAGCCAAGTGCTGATTCGCAGCCAAACCACTTCACCACTGTGCTATACAGCAGCTCATACTTTGTGATGTTCGAAGGATGACCCAAAGAACTGCACACTCACCAATGAAGAGGATTTGGCAACATTCAAGCTAAAAGGCAGGGATTTTTTAAAAAACATTTGACTTTCTTTTTACACCTCTCATATCATGATGGACAAACAAGGATGGCGGGGGCGTACCATCTCATACAGATAAAAGTTCTGGAGAACCATCTCATATGACACGAGAGAGCACATAATCCAGGAGTATATTGGCTCAGAGCTAGATTTAGGAACCTAAACGTTAACAACGTTTGAGTTTTCCTTACTGAGACTTCTAGTTAGGATTCGGAAACACCGTGGTACCACCAAATTTTAACAGAAACCATTGACCTGAACTGATTGAGAGTTCATCTCACACGCAAACAAGAAAGTTTAATCAAGATAAGATCACCTGGTAGTCATGTTCACGTCCTGGTATTCCTGGGCAGAAGTTCATTGAAGCCATCATATAGGATACTTTCATAATCTTGCATGCATCTGCCCCCCCCCCCAGGAATACCACTCCATTATCCAGAATTACTTTCGTTTGTCAGATTTCCCCAAAATATTATGTTTATATAAGAATGGATGGGATCAATAGTGGGTAACAACAATATAATCCAGGTGGGTAACAACAGTTGGATTACAAAATATGAAAGTTATAAAATTAGTAGCAGCCTTTTTGGCTTGAAACGATACAATGCACTGCCAATGTATTGTTAATTTAAAAAAAAATCAGGGAGCTGGCCAAAAATGGCTTTTAACTAGATTTGCATATAAATTAAGAGTTCTCTTTGTTCCGAAGCTCAGCGAAACAACTGGCAATTATAACCATTAAGAATGTTGACATGTTTCATCAATCTTTTTATAAGCTGCTTTAATTAATTTAAATGTTTCTCGTGCATGTCAGACTTTATAGGCACTTTATCGGCTAAAATTTTGTAAATGAATGATTTGAGATTATAAGAGGGTTTTTACAAGACTGCAGTAAAGGAACACAGATGGAATTATGACGGATCAGCCCAATGGGCCCATCAAGTCCCGCACCAGTTTCCGGTGGTGGTCGGTCAGAAGACATAAGGAACCCCCCCACCCCACCCCAGGCCAAAGAATTCAATCCTCACCTGCTGACGGCCACCTACCATCTAACAAGCAGAGGCATTTTGTCTCTGAGTCCAGATGCACCACTGACCTATCATGGCTAATAGCTCCTTTTAAAATCCGCTTATTATAAGCCGGCGGTCACTCCCACTATGCCTAGCAGGAGCTTTCACTGGTCAATTACTCGTTGCGAAAGGAGCACTCCCTTTGGTTTGTTCCAAATCTCTCTGCCAACCAGTTTCATAGGGTGATAGCAGGGGCAAGAAGAAAAGTTTCTGTCTCTACCCCCTGGATCATTTTGTATCATATCCACCCTCTGTCAAATGACTAAAAAAAAAAAAAATTCTTTGCACTTTTTCCAGCCCTTTGACATCCTTTTCAAGATGCAGTGACCAGAACTATACACAGCTGCTGTAGAATAGTGGTTAAGTGGCTGGGCTCTGAGCCAACACTCTACTGGTTTGACTTGTCAACTAGTCCTAAGACAACATCTTTGGACAACTATTTCAATTAAAAAAAAACAAAACCCAGGTTAGGGACATGTCCCTGCCCAGTATCTTCCACAGTGAAGACAGATGCAAAAGGATTAATTAATTTGGCTTGCCGTATTTCATCTCTTTCACCCAAGTTTGTTCTCTCTCAATTTTTGCAAAACCTGGGTTTCTGCTTTTACCAGGAGGCCTGCTTTTGTTTTATGGCTTTGTCGACTTGTTTACCACGGCATCCTTCTTCTTGGCATTGTATCCTCCCTTCCCAATCAGTGGAATACATTCTAGCTGAGCTTCTCCACTTGAGGTTTTTAAACTTTTATTTAAAATATTTATATCCTGCCTTTCCGCAATGAGAGTTTACAAAATATAAGCATATAAACTCATGAATTAAAATACATCAAGTTAAAACTACAACACTGCAAACTACCAGGTGCCAGAGATGTTCGTTATTCTGCTAACTTCTTTGTTTTCTGTTAAAGGCAAGTCAAAATTAGCTCACATTGAGCTTATTACGGGAGGGGGAGAGTATGGGAGCCCTGCACCATACCTGGCAGGCTGATCTAATGCATGGGCGCAATCAGTGAAAACAAGCTATCGCTGAATGGTGCTCCTGGATAGAAGGGACTGCCAGAAGTGAAGCATCTGTTGACCTTAGTTGATGCACGAGACCAAATGGGGAAAGGCAGTCCATTAGATAAGCAGGTGCCAGGCCGTGAAAGGCTTTAATGCTCTAAGAAGACTGAATAGATCATTCTTTTTGGTTTCCTTTTTTCTTCCTTGAGAAATTATTCCTTTTGAAGTTATACTTTGCTGCAGTGTACTTGCCAAGCATCTTACTTCTCATGTGTTTTTCAAATCTGATAGCTCTATGGGCACTCCTCCCTAGACGTCTGACCACTTTTTACCTCTGCCCAGTATAAAATCTTGGGTGCGCCCCGGGATCAAATCCCAGGACACTTCCCTTCAAGTTGGCCCCATGACTGACTGCTCTCGGGCACAATCGTTTATCAAGTCTAGAAATTTCCTTTTTCCCACTATTTGAACAGACATTTAATGTTTGTAAATGCATTTTGTTTAAAATGACCAAAAGTGTTTCTTCACTAGAGACGCATCCTTATCCATGTGTATTAAATGCCCTTCTCAGAGTAGTCGCGGTTGGTTCCACTTAGGGCTTTTTTTCTGGGAAAAGAGGTGGTGGAACTCTGTGGTGGAACTCAGGACCACACAATGACATCACTTTCGGTCAGCTGGAACAAGGGGGGAGTTTTTTAAAGTTTAAATCACCCTTGGTGAAAACGGTCACATGGCTGGTGGCCTCGCCCCGATCTCCAGACAGAGAGGAGTTTAGATTGGCAATCTAAACTCCCCTCTGTCTGGAGATCAGGGGGCGGGGCCACCAGCCATGTGACCATTTTCAAGAGGTGCCGGAACTCCGTTCCACCGCGTTCCCGCTGAAAAAAAGCCCTGGTTCCACCTGAAGCACCCAGCTGGTTTCAAGCAATATATTTCTGGCTCAAGTTACATTTCACCCCACCTGGATTAATCTCATTAACTGTCCTAGATAATTATCACTCAGGGTGGATGAGAGATGCTGACGAAAAATTACAACTTTATGGTTTAACCCTCTTAGTCTACAGCATCTTGGGTGCTAAAGAAATAATTAAACAACAAATATGGGATACAGCCCTTCAAGCTGATACAGCGTAGACCAAATCTGCTCAGGCTTCTGGGAATTGTGGTAAAAGTTTTGTGCCAGCAGGCCACCTCTATACATTAGAATTCTACAAACACTTTACAGCCTTTATCTTGGTCTGCTTAAATATGTTACTATCAGCCTTTCTTGTTTACTCTCTCTGTTCCATGCATCGTTTTGTATCATTCTCACCCACTTCTTAGAACAGAGATATTCACCTATGTCTTATTCCCAGTGTATCTGCCTCTGTCAGTCGGGAGTGGCTGAAACAGTCAAACATGTCCGTATGCATTGTTCATTTTACAAAGACACTCAGAAAAAATATATTGTCCCAATCCACTCGAAGCATCTGGGCAGATCTGACAATTTTTACACCACTCGTCCCCTTGTTGATCACCCTTTAAGTGACCAAATTTTGAGCCTTGGCATGCTCAATAAGGAAGAAGCTGGCCTAGTTTTTAAACAATTTTTACCACTATCACCGATGCTATGAACCTCTTATAGTACATATTATCCTTTTATGTATTACTTTTATGTACTGTTGACTTGTTTGAAGCGCATGGCTGATTGAGGATTGCGACTAAAACTGAAAAGAATATCTCAGACACAGAGAACCTTACCAAAATCTGCAAACACTGATTGTCCAACAACCTTCACACCTGCGGGTTGCGGGTCGGGGTGTTTAGGTTTGGAAAAATTTCCATCCTGTCAGGGATAAACATATTTTGAAAAGAAAAAAATATATTAATCCAACCAAGCTAACAACGATGAAAAGCTACAACCCATGTAAAAATACTACAACTTGGTATTTTCAAAAGTCAATATCTGAGTCTCAAGTGAAAGGTTTAAGAACCTTTTGCTATTAACATCTCCTATGTAGGAGAGTTGTGCCTTTTTAAAAATTTGGAATTAACAATTGCATCCAGGCAGCTACATCTTAAAGGCTCTTAAGCTCTGTACAAATGCAAGTTGGGTGATCATGAAATCTGAAAACTGAACACAACCACTGCTTCTAAGACCGAAGACTCAAATATCAGCCTTGGTGTTTTGGTCTCTTTGTTGTTGAGGCGTAAGTAATCATGCCTCTTTCAAAGTTCCTCTGAGTCTCCAACGGATTTCAGTGTTCTAGTTAGATGGCTGAAACACACACACAAGCATGAACCCAATCACACAATTTTTCCAATGGAGCAGCATTTCCTTCTGGGCAAGAGCAGACAAAGATCTTCACAAATTCCACCCCCCACCCCGCAGTGCAGATCCACACGTTACTCCCTATGATGTCTCTGAAGAGCCACCAGCCTCCAAAAACAAAATTTCAAGGGGCTCAGTGGGCTGCATCAGGAGGACGATGTGGGCAAGGTCTCACCCCCTCCAAATTCATGGACACCCATCATTATGCTAGATCAAAGAGTGCCAAAGCAGTTTTTCTGGGCCCTTCCCTCTCGTCAGCAGTCCCTTAAGACCGACAAAAAGCCAACGCTGAAGGATCCTCATGGACAAAATGCCATGCAACACTGGAGCTGCAGAGAGGAGGAATTGGGCAAAATTGTCCCCACCTCCTTCTGCTGGTGGGAAAAGCTTGGTGGAACGAGCCTTCCATTCAAGCAAGAGGAAGGAGGAGCGACTCTTCCCGATTTCCCCTTCCGTAGTGCAGCTCTCTGTGTTCAAGCCCCCCTTAACCACCAGCATCAGCTTTTTGGGGATCGCAGGAAGCTGCCTTTCAAGCCACTACCGTATGATCTGCTGTAGTCAGAAAAAGGGTCTCCCAGGTAGATTTGCTAGAAGAATGATAAAGGGTTTGGTGGGGGGGGGGGACACATGCCACTAGTAGAAGGAGGAAACGTCGACGAGGCTACTTGGGACTAGGTAATTTACCTTGCTTACTCTTTTGCCCAAAGAGTGCCCCATTTGTAACAGACTGAATAGACTGTTCCTAACTATAATCAGTGATATGTGGCTTAAAGGAAGATGTTTCTTTTTGGATAGGCAGGAAGGGGGCATTACTTGAAACAGGCAGGGCTTTTTTTCAGCAGGAACGCGGAGGAACGGAGTTCCGGCACCTCTTGAAAATGGTCACATGGCCAGTGGCCCCGCCCCCTGATCTCCAGACAAAGGGAAGCTTAGCTTTCCCTCCACACGGAAGGCAATCTAAACTCCCCTCTGTGTGGAGATCAGGGGGTGGGGCCACTGGCCATGTGACCATTTTTGCTGAGGGCAATTTAAACTATAATAAACTCTCCCCTTGTTCCAGCCGACCCAAAGTGACATCATTGTGCGGTCCTGAGTTCCATCACTGAGCTCCACCACCTCTTTTCCCAGAAAAAAAGCCCTGGAAACAGGTAAGTAGGGCTAAGATGGCTGCAACTTGCTGCGGGGCAAAGCTTTTGACCCCTCGCCACGCCCAGTCAAACCTCCTGTTGAATTAGCAATCAGTACATTACGTGTTGCAAGAGAACTCAGTAGAATTCAGATGGAAAAGCTCTTGAACAAGCTACGGCCCTGGGAAAAGCCCATTCATTTCGGCAAGGCCTTGATTTTCCTTGTGAGCTGCACCCACCGCGTCTCAAAATCAGCTTCCGTTTTGAACACAAAAGGTTCATTGTGTGAACAACCCATGGTTATAAAACGATTGTTTGAGTGGCTTTGACAACACTCTGGAGTTTTAAACTCCAGACTCCCATTAATGCAGAGTGTGTTTTCATGTACTTTCCGGTCCTGTGGAAATCACTGGAACTGAGAAAACGCAATTGTCTCTTCTAAATACTGTTGAACTCCTGAAGTGCCTCAAGTTCACCCCGACGCAAGCTTATTTTCATTTTTCAAAAGCCACTCCAAGTATTAGTGCTGAGTTCAGAGAGAGATAACAGTATTCCTACTTGATAAAAGCCACTCATTTATTTATTTGATTAATATCTTGCTTTCCCACTGTGAGGTCCCCAAAACAATTTGCATCTTAAAATACAATTTTAAAGGTCCCTCCTCGGACACCTTTATCCTTACTACGGGACATGGACCTGCTGGATGTGTGAAATGCCACCTCCAGAAATGGCTCCCAATGGGTACCAAAAATGGATCACAGCTCCTTCAAAATGCTATTCAAATCTCCAGGTTGTTTTTCAACAGTGAAACAGTAAAGAGTCCAGTAGCACCTTGTAAGACTAACCAACTTTACTGTAGCATCAGCTTTCGAGAACCACAGCTCTCTTCGTCAGATACAAGACAAAGATGCATGATGAGAACTGTGGTTCTTGAAGGCTTATGCTATAGTAAAGGTTAAAGGTGCTACCGGACTCTTTACCATTTTGCTACTACAGACTAACATGGCTAACTCCTCTGGATCTTTTTCAATCTTTTTCAGTGGGCTTCATCTACTAGACCAACTGCTTCTTGGACAGTGGGATTCCTTTTGACATTTTATTCCCTCCGTGATCAGCCACAACACAAATTAGATCAGTTTTGTGGTTTGGCTACTTGCTGTAGGCAAATGACAGTTTCAAGCCTTCTTCCTCACTTCGCAGCATGCCAAGTTGCGCTGAGATACCTCCTTGGGAATTAAGCAGCTCGTATAAGAAGGGGAACTGTACGGGAGGAAAAACCTGAAGAATCCTATCACTGTCTCTTTCCATTTCTCCAATGAATCTTTTCCAGCCATGTTTAGACAGCAGAGAAGCCTGACAGCAGTTTGGAAAAGAGCGCACTCCACTGATATGCTCTTTCTTCATAAGCCATCCTGCCGACACATTAAATGACAGTAACTTCACACAACAGATGACACCGCTACAGGAATCCTGTTAACGTACACATTAGGGCAGACTGATTGGTTTAATTGGCAGCCAAGCTAAAATCCTGCAGAGGAAGGGATGCTGAGTAAAACATTACCTCCGAGCAATATTAAAAAGTTCACGGTGCAAAGCTGCAGCTATGTTTTCCATAATTCCAGCTTTTTGCTCTTAAAAAGTCAGTGGGACCAAATGACCTTTTGCATTTAACAGGCCCGAAGGTACGCGTACTTTTTCTGTCCCAAAACATTTTGCACCGTTTGCTCTCCTTACCTGATTTACCCATGTTTCGAACTGAACTCTGTTCGAGGATTCTGTCGTAAGAAACAAATCTGTAAAGACACATAAGGGACAGAAGTCAAACAAAGAATATATCATAATGACGCTTCATAATTAATTCAGCCTAGGTACATTATCCCTCAATCAAAGGACATATATATGTTAGCTAGACTATACCACAGTATCCAACTGCAACCAACCAAGGTTTCTGGGATGGCTGTCTCTGTTTCCACCACCTGTAATTCAGAGTTATGCTACCTCTGAGAAGCGGAGATTCTGTTTAGCTATCCTGCTGGCTGAGTCATTGACCATGCATATCTCTAAACCCTTTCTTAAAGCCACCGGAGGTCTAGTTTACAAATAGTAAAAAATCAAGTCTATGAGATCTGAACACATTGGAAAAGTGGGCCGATTTAAAAAGATGCAGTTTAACATGGATAAGTGCCAGGTTCTCCACCTGGGTAACAAAAATGCAAAGCATGCATACTGGATGTGGGCAACACTTCTGGGTAACAGTGTACATAACAGTGGGTAACTTCTGGGTAACAGTGTATGTGAACAAGATCTTGGGATATGGGTGGATAGGAAGCTAAATATGAGCAGTCAGTGTGATGCAGCAGAAAACAAGGTGAACACAGTCTTAGGATGTATTAACAAAGGCATAACATCCAAAGCACAGGATGTCATTATCCCACTATATACCACGTTGGTCAGGCCCCACCGGGAGTATTGTGTGCAGTTCTGGAGGCCTCATTTCAAAAAGGATGTGGACAAATTGGAACAGGTGCAGAGGAGAGCAACTAGGATGATCAGGGGCCTGGAGACCGAGCCCTACAAGGAAAGACTGAGGGACCTGGGAATGTTCAATCTGGAGAAGAGCACCCTGAGAGGAGACATGATTACTCTCTTTAAGTACTTAAAAGGCTGTTATTTAGAGGAGGGAAGGGAGCTGTTCCTGTTGGCAGCAGAGGATAGGACTCGAAACAATGGGTTTAAATTACAGGAGGGAAGGTACCGGCTGGACATTAGGAAAAACTTCATATTAAGAGTAGTTCAGCAGTGGAATCGGCTGCCAAGGGATGTGGTAGGTTCCTCCTCATTGGCAGTCTACAAGGAGCAGCTGGGCAAATACTTGTCGGGGATCCTTTAGGCTGTTTCCTGCATTGGGCAGGAGATTGGACTAGACAATCTATAAGACCCCTTCCAACTCATTCTATGATTCTATGACCGTGGCTATGTATCCTCCATGACTCTGTCTAATCCCCTTTTAAAATTGTCTATGTCTGTGGTCATCACTACATTCTCTGGCAGCAAATTCCACATTTTAATCAATTGTCAAGTAAAGAAATATTTCCTTTTGTCCATCCATAATCTACTACCCATCAACATCATTGGATGTTCCCACCCAATTCAGCTGGCCTCCTGGTTGCAATATGAAACACAGCTAGGATTGCCAGCCTTCAGGTAGAGATCTCCTATAATTACAACTGATCTCCAAGCCACAGAGATCAGTTCCCCTGGAGATAATGGATGCCTTGGAAGGTGGCATTGTAGCCTACTGAGCTCTCTCCCCTCCCCAAATTCCACCCTCTCCAGGCTCTACCCCCCAAATCTCCTGGAATTTCCCAATCAGGAGCTGGCAACCCTAAGCACAGCTCATTCTGGGGTTTGTCTCTGTTTCCAGGGACCAGTTACAGTAGCTTCTTTTTGCAAGAATTGTTTTTGGGGGATTTTCTTTTGCAGTATGCTTTTGACTCCCATACTAAGTGGCTATTTCTTGCACACTGTATGACCCATTCGAACTTCAAGAGACAACCTTATCAATTTTGTTTCCTTCTACTAAAATACCCTTTGGAAAAACAGAGAAGGTGACAAACTGGTTAGCCAACGTCCCCAAATGAATGAAACAAGGTGCAGTCTAACATTACCTTTCCAGAAGCTTTACTTACTATGTTAGCATAATGACCACATTACAGCAATTTTACTCAGTAGACCTCAGTGAGAAGTCCCTTCCGAGTGATAATTACCCTCATCTACATTTTAATGCTGCCTTAATCTCAACACACTTTCAACTGGAAGAGTTTGAGCTAGTGGATAAAATCCTGGCACTGAGTTAAAATAGCTGGGTTTCTAAAAACGCATTTTACATAAGGTCAGAAGAACACACTGGCAACGCTACGCTCTAAGATTGAATCCAAAATTGTGAGAATAATGGCAATGCTTGAATAGAGAAGTGACTCAATAAGGAAAAACGGATTGAAGCTGACGCAGCCCCCGAAGGCATGCTTCTGCTGAATCAAACTTCCTAATCCAGTGCTAAAGGAACAAGACACCCTTGGGAAGATCACAAGCAAAGCTGGATGGAGATAGCTGTCCCTTGTTTGCGGTGCCATCTGGTATGAGAGCTCCACTGCCTCTGAATATAGCAATTGGATTTTGCTGTCATGCCGTCGGATCCTACCATTTCCTTCTACTTTTATTCCAGGGCAAGACACCTTTTGTTGACCCATCCATGGAAGGTTTTATTCTGCTGTTTCCAAAAATAAAATCAAATAAAAATCCAAGAACCACTTGGAGAACAGTTCCATAATAGCCACCATGCTTAGTTTATGTTGGAGAGGGAGTGTGGTTCAGTTGAATGGACTCTGCTTTGCATTCAGAAGGTCCTGAGTTCAATTCCTGACATCTCCAGATAAAAAGACCAGGCAGCAGACGATGTGAAAGATCTCCACCCGAGACCCTGGAGAGCCACTGCCAGTCTGAGCAGAAAATACTTGATGGGCCTGATTCAGAATAAGGCGGCTTCGTGTGCGTTCATGTCAATAGCCGTATTATGTGATTTGATGACACGATCGAACAGCTGGTAAAATTAGCGCAGTCAATTGCCAGCTTATTAAGAGGGTAGTACTAGAACGAGAAGGATTGGTTCCAAAGAACTGCTAGTGTTGTTCTGCAAATTTATTTTATTTATTTATTTTATGTCATTTATAGTCTGCCTTTCTCAAGGCGGATTACGTAGTATGAGATTAGTACAATCAATATCAAGTACATTTCAATACAGTATCAAGGACATTTCCAGAAACAATACCATAAGGTAAACAGATACAAGTTTAAAAGACATCCCCCCTCTCCTCCCCCCCCCCTCTATATTTGGCCAGTTTCCTTCTGCCCTCCATGCATCTGACGAAGAGAACGTGGTTCTCGAAAGCTTATGCTACAATAAAATTGGTTAGTCTTAAAGGTGCTACTGGACTCTTTTTGATTTTGCTACTACAAACACGGCTAACTCCTCTGAAATTATTAGCAAGAATCCAATACAGGGTAGAAAAAATACTGAAGCAGAATATAATCAATTCTAGGATTGACATCAGACAACATGGAGAACTGGTGGTACATAGGAGTACATATTTAAAGCAATAGATAATATGTAAGGCAATGTAGTGATGAAGTCTAAGGTCCCGAACTCATTAGCGAAGCATCTCTGCAAGCCACTGTACAAGAGTCCACAGAGAGATATAAGAGGTAGATTTTATACCAGTTGTTGAGTTGGATCCAGATTAAATTTTCCAGCGGCAGAATGGAACTTTCCTGTCCCTCTGCCTCCAGCTGCAGCCTACAGATCTCCCCGAAATGTTGCTCCTGGGGGATAGGACTCACTCAGGAATGGCAGAAGGGGCAAATCATGGGTCTGAAGTTGAAATTGGGAGAGATTATATTTCCCTTTCCAGCAGTGGGAAATTCAGTCCGGATCCAAACTGTCACGGCTTACAGAAGGTCATGTGCAAATGGAAAAGCATGGTAGTCTTCAGGTTAATCTTCCGAGCTGCATCCTCGCGTGAGGTGTCAACCAGCTCTCCCTGTAGCAAAGATACCTGTATTCTGAAATTGTGCCTGAATTGTCTTTGCTTTTCTAGATGTGGGAAAGAATCAGCCCTTTTACACTAGCTCCCCTTCCCTAGCTCTCAGGCAGACGGACCAATGGACTGACCAAAAATCAGCATAACGGTGAAAACCAGAAGAGCTTGGCCCTATACCGTTTGTTTTAAAGACAGTGTATAGAAAACTAAGTGATAGGACCAGAATAATAATAAGTCTCTCCAAAACAAACCAATTTAAAAAACAGACAACAATACAGTGGCTATGTGTCACCCAGCTTAGCACAATAAAACAAAACATGTGTTTGTTCAGTGTGTGGGAGGAATAAACATGAGGATTTAGATATAAAAAAAAGTGAGTCAAACTTCCAAAGAACAAAAGCAAAGATGATAATTTAAATGTTGGAAAGGTTTACTAAGTTAACAAAAATGTAGCGGTGCCTGTAAAAAAGACATGTGTTTCATTGACTGCAGTGCACTTTGTTTTCAAGAAAAGACTGCTCAGGTTTGTATTGTTACCTGGAAAACGGATGGATTTTTAGAACAGACAGCCTGACAATTGCAATGTGCCTCACAAAAACCGCCGAAAGCTTACAGCAAAACATGACGGACAGAAGCCTAAGTACATAGCAGTCTTGATTGCAGGAGACAACCGTTTTGAATTTCAGACTGGTCTCAGGTCCGAAGTAGGGGTGTGCAGCAACAACAACAACAACAACAACAACAACAACAACAACAACAACAACAACAACAACAACAACAACAACAACAACAAATTCAGTAAACTTTTTTTAAAACCAAAACTGAGAAAAAATTCAGAATTCTCTGAATACTGAATTGATTCTCCAATTTGGTTCAGCTGTTTCTGAAAAAATTAGTAACATTCAGTCATTATTCCTTACGGGGAAATCACTCGGGGGGGGGGGGAGGGGTGTCTTCAGAGGACAAATTACCAAATTAATTCAGTAAAAAATTGGAATACCTCTTTTTTGATTTGGAATACTTGGATTTCACCAAATCAACCAAAATTCAATATTTTAATCTGAATTCCAAACCAAACTACACACCCCTGGTCTAAAGGACAGAGATGAGAAACAATGAGAGTAGACAAAGACAAAATATTTTATTGTTGTAGCTGTGGGGCCATAACATCCTAACCCCGTAGCACAGTACATTTCAGTACAAGTTAGACAGTCCATCATAACAAAATACAATAAAATTTAAAATATCTGTACAAATAAATAATACAATAAATACAATAAAACCCTGAAATAAAATAAACTAAAAGTCTTGTAGGGGCAACTGGGATTAGTTTCTTCTTTATGTTTGTTGATAGAACAATGACAGTAACCAGGGCTTTTTTTCAGCAGGAATGCAGTGGAACGGAGTTCCGGAACCGCTTGAAAATGGTCACATGGTCGGTGGCCCCGCCCCCTGATCTCCAGACAGAGGGAAGTTTAGATTGCCCTCCGCGCTGCTCAGCGGCACGGAGGGCAATCTCAACTCCCCTCTGTCTGGAGATCAGGGGGCGGGGCCACTGACCATGTGACCATTTTCTCCAAGGACAACCCACTGAGTTCCGCCACCTCTTTTCCCAGAAAAAAAGCCCTGACAGTAACACACAGCCTGAATACACAGTATTAAGTAGAAGCCACCAGCAGTCCTCACACTCCTCTGCATGGAGTGATTCCGCACACGTTAGATAATGCACTTCCAATCCTCTTTATAGATAATTTGGAACTGATTTTTTTGTGTGCGGAACAAAAAATCCACCTCAAACAATTAACAAAGTGCATTGAAAGTGCATTATCCAATGTGTGCAGAATCAGCCATGGTGAAAAAGGCTCCTTATCAACCTTACAGGGCTGGCCGTAAGAATGACGACCAGTTCAACTTACTATGCAAAGTGCTAACAAAGGATGGCAGTGAGACTAACTCTTCTATCAAGCCTTTTCCCTATCATCTCATGCACACATTTATTCAATTTCCACCTGCCTTAGTCTACTGTTAACAAATTCAACCCAATGCTTGAGGCTTGCTTATACAAAGATACATCCAATACAAAAAGTACAATATCGGGATATCTGGTTATAGTTTACTCCCATTTCCAAGCACCACCACAGAGTGCTTGTAAGAGTCAGAAGATGGTTTGGTCAGAAGTGTTTCTGGCTAGGATCCCAAACAGTAGGCCACTGCGTTGGGCTCATTTCTCCCCACAGATAGCCAGGGCTCATTTCGAGGGGGAACGCTCAGGAACGCAGTTCCGGCAGCTCCCCAAAGAGGTCACATGTCAGGTGGCCCTGCCCACCTGACTCTCGGACATTTTGGATTGGGGCTGAAACGGCCCAGATCAGGCCTCTGATGGGTGGTGGATCACTCTCCCACTCAGCAGCGGCCTGATCCTGACCATTTTGGGCCCAATTTCGTCCCTGAATGGCCAGGATTGGGTTCAAAACAGCCAGGATAGGTGATGTCAGGGGGTGTGGCATATGCAAATCAGTTATGCTATTCACACACTTCCAGTGATGGCAAGCAGCATGGCATATGCTAATGAGTTATGCTAATGAGCTCCTCCAGCTCTTTTTCTACGAAATGACCCCTGCAGATAGCAGACCGTTCCCTCTTCTTATGCCGCCCAGAAACCTAAGCACTTCTGCATAATTGATTTAAAAATGCAACAGGAGCCATGCTTTATCTCCTGCTGTTGTTTTTAGTTATTTATGCCCTTTTATGATTGTAGTAAAACACCACGAAATAAAATTCTTACATTATGGGAGTTTTAAATTATTTTTATAAGCCACTAGAAGAATCTTATTGGCTAGAGAAAGGGATATAAATCTTAGAAAGTGTGTGTGTGTGGTGGGGGGGGGGATTGAAGCTTTCATAAGGGAAAGAGGTTCGAGGGGGAACAAGCATTATAAAATTACGTTAGATATACGAATGCAAACTTTTCACCGAAATAATCTCTGAATGCTGGGCATTCAAGATTCTTGCATTCAGAAGACAAGGATAATATTAGTGCATATAGAAAGAATGCAAAAAAAAAAGCATTATCATAGCAATCATTTTGATTATGTCTTCTTTAGAGAAACCTGAAATTTAATTATACTGCGATTTGAAAACATTGTTTTCTGATCTTTGAAATGTTAAATAGGATTCTATAAGCTATATTAAAATTGTAGAATGTTCATTCCATGCTAAACACCGTTCACATATAATAATCTGTATTTTGAATATGCTGCTTTCAGTTACAACAACATTTAAACAACTGAAAGGGAGGGAATTGTTGGAAATAATTATTTGGCAATTCGATTCTCTGTTCCCAGGTTCCCAAGTGTAATTGTTGTAATCGTTTGCAAGAAACACTTACTTGGAAAATAGTTTGCAATCTGTCTCCATCTGATGCAAATACTTCACATCAAAAACAAACCATGGAAGCCTGCTGTGTGTCGAGAATAATTCTTTTTTTTTAAAAAAAATTTTTATTGGTGAGTTTAAATTTCCAATTTAATACATACATTCCCCTTATATCTCATTTATTCTAATCCCCACCCTTTCCCTCCCCCCTCCCTATTGACTTCCAACAGCTTTCCAACCCTTACCCCCTCTTATTAGTTAGCTCTATTTCACTTGTATTTTTCTACAACACATATATCATAATATCTCTTACTCTAAGCATATTCTAATTCTTTTATACATATACTCTATCAAATATACTATCAATATAGTATTTTTTGTATGCTATACCATACAATATAGCATAGCATACATTATAATATAACATAACAAAACAGCCCAATATAGTATACTGTATGATGTACTAACACCACACACCATAGTACGTTGTATATAATATATATTATACATCCTCTAATATATCCGTTTTACTCTGAGAATAATTCTTAAAGTGTTTACAAAAAAGTTCGTCTTAATCTTTTAAACTTTTTATTGGGTTCTTACGGTATGTATGTACCTTCCCCCCTTCAGTCTTGCTCTGGGCTCGAATAGCACTCATTTCCCTTTCCACCCTGCATGCTGAACGGCAAACCACTTTTCACAGTGGACCCAGTTCAAAGTGCTGTTTCTTCACCTACATCAGGGACCAGCCTATCTGAAGGAGCACCTTCTCCAACACTCCTGCCTTCAGAAGTTAGGTGCGATTTTCTCTGTTGTTGCACCCCAGCTACAGAACTAGGGTTGCAAGCCTCCAGGAAGTGGCTGGAGATCTCCCGGAATTACAACTGATCTCCAGGCCACAGAGATCAGTTCACCTGGTGAGCACTATGGAATTGTACCATGCTGAGGTCCTTTCCCTCCCCAAACCCTGTCTTCTCCAGGCTTCACCCCCCAAATCCCCAGGGATTTCCCAACTTGGACCTGGCAACCCTGAACAGAACGCTCTCCCCGGTGATCACTTCACTTTGCTAAATGGCTAGTAAAAGCAGCTTTGCTTGCTCAAACATTCGTGCACATGCTCGTTATGTGCATTATCTTATCTTAATTACTTTGCTTTTTATTTTTGCCTTGTGTTCAATCTCTCGTCCACTGGATTAAAAGGTGGGGCACACACTTTTTTATGGAATCAATACGATCCCCTTTCAAAAGCAACTTGGTATGGGGAGGTTATTGTGGGGGCGAGGGATGTCGAAGATCCAACTGAGCATGCCCAAGACATGCCTCTTTGGTTTTTTATTTACTATCAACAATCCTGTAAGTTACAGCCGTTTGCAGATGGGAACATGGGGCTGAGAGACAATTCATGGTTAGGCCTTAACTACACTGTGATTTCATGGCTGTGCTGGAATGGAAGTCAGTGTGGTCAGCTGCAGGGATTAAGAGCAGAGATGGGCATGATCGGAATCACGATGTGAAAACCCCCCCGATAATGGCGTTTGCGCCATCGTGACTCAGCTAATCGGTTCCGTCCACGGTGACCGATCCAGCATTCGGGGGGGGGGGCTTGATCGGGGGGGGCATCGTCATCTAATCGGAGAGCCAGACACTCAGGCGCCAATAATCTATTCCCCTAGCAACGGAGCCAGGGGAATGCCTGAGCTGTGTTTGCCCTCCTTCTGTCACCCTAGAAAACCGAATGGAAGCCCAGCTTTCCTTGATTAGCAGGCTTCCTTCCAACCATGGAGCAGCAACCCAGGGGAGGGAGGGAGAAGGGGGTGTTCTGAAACCATGGGCACAAAGGTTTTTTGCTTTTAAAAAAAACGGGGCTTTGTAGGAGGATGGGTGTTTTTCTGTCTGTCACTCTCTGTTTTTAACCTGCTTTTAAAACATTGTATTTTGTGGGAAAACCTCATTCACGGTTCTCTGTGTGTGTGTGTTTAAAATATGCTTTTGGAAGACTGGCTGCTTGCTTTTAAAATCGGGTGGGGAGGAATGGAGGATTCTGTCCCTGCTTTTTTTTAAAAGCCGGCTGAAACATGTTGACGGGGTGTCTCTATTTGGAGAGGCAGGGATATATCCCCCCCTCTGCTCTAAGTGTGTGTGTGTGTGTGTGTGTGTGAATCAGGGCCGGATCGATGGGGGTGGCAGGGGGGTAGTCTGCCCCCAGCGCGGCGAAAGAGGGGGTGCCGGGCACAGTTGCCAGCCCCAGGAGCGCGCCTGGGGAAAGTTGAATGGCGCGGGTGGCTTCCCAGCCACCTGCGCTGCCTTTTGCCTTTCCTGCAGGACAAGGGGCGGCCGGCTTGCGGGAAAAGCAAAAGGCAGCACGGGTGGCTGGGAGGCCGCCCGCGCTGTTCATCTTTCCCCAGAACAGAGGCGCGCGGGCAAGCGGGCCGCCCCTTGTCCTGGGGAAAGGCAGAAGGCAGCGCAGGAGGCTGGGAGGCCGCCTGTGCCGTTCACCTTTCCCCAGGACAAGGAGCGCGCGGGCAAGCCGGCCACCCCTTGTCTTGCGGGGCAAGTGAATGGCACGGGCAGCCTCCGAGCCACTCGTGCTGCCGCCAGCTCTGCAGTGCACCAGGACAGCCGGCTTGCTGCGTGGGTGGGGGGGGGGCAACGCAGGGGTGCGCGCACGCAAGAGCCTGACTATGGTTGCCCTGGGCGCTGGCAACCTTAGATCCGGCCCTAGTGTGAATGTCCCCTTCCTGAGGGGAGGCGGCTCGTTGCCGGGTTAAAAACTTTCCCCCCCTCTGCTCTGTGTGTGTGTGTGTGTGTGTGTGTGTGTGTGTGTGTGTGTGTGAGAGAGAGAGAGAGAGAGAGAGAGAGAGAGAGAGAAAGAGAGAGAGAGAGAGAATGTCCCCTCCCTCCCTGAGGGGAGGCGGCTCATTGCCACCTCCCCGTGCCCGCCGGGCCTGGTGGCCGCTGCCACCAACCACCATTCCTATATCACTGGAAACAGCGGGGTGCCTCCCGCTTTGGCCTCCCCGATTCCCGATCGGAAACGGGACTTGATCGGTTAGAATCGGTGACCTGGGTTCAGCGGCGGCCCAGATCCACGAACGGCTTGATCGGTATTTTTTTTTGGATCGTGCCCACCTCTAATTAAGAGTGTTAAACTAGGATCTAGGAGACACAAGTTTGAACTTCCGTGCAGCCATGGAATCTTGCTGGGTAATACGGGGCCAGTTACACACACTCAGCTTAACCAAACTAGAACTAGTGAGTAATGCAAATGAAGCTATGGAATATGACAATGAAACCACAGTGCTCTAGAGAGCCAGTTTAGTGTAGTGGTTAAGACACGGGACTCTAATCTGGAGACGTGGGTTTGATTCCCCATTCCTCCACTTGAAGCCATCTAGGTGACCTCGGGTCAGTCACAGCTCTCTGAGCTCTCTCAGCCCCCCTCACAGGGATAATAATGACATACTTTGTAAACTGCTCTGAAAGGCAATTAAGTTGTCCGGAAGGGCAGTATATAAATAAAATATTATTATTATAATTTTGTAGAAGAGTTACATTTGTTGAAACAGGCAGGTGAACAGTCACGTTCAAGGCATATCACGTACATTCTTTGAGAGTGCTAAAATTAACATGTCAACAGTTGTTAGCTCCTTCACAGCCATACCCACATCTGTCTAAATTTAAACAATGTAAAGGATGTACATGCTAGTTTGGTGTAGTGGTTAAGAGCAGCAGAAGTTCAATCTGGAGAACCGGGTTTGATTCCCCACTCCTCTGCTTGAAACCAGCTGGGTGACCTTGAGTCAGTCACAGCTCTCTCAGAGCTCTCTCAGTACCACCCACCTCACAGGGGGATTGTCTTGAGGATAATAATAACACATTTTGTAAACCACTCCGAGTGGGTGTTAAGTTGTCCTGAAGGGTAGTATGTAAATCAAATGTTGTTGTTGTTATCATCACTCTCCTTCCCCATCCAGTGAGGCAACTGCAGATGGGATGTCTGCACGGGGCTAGTGAAACTGAGGTGCCCCAGTGAAGGGAAACTCTATTGTGTTGGGAAATTACATCCAATGTATATTGCGTAAGTTGTCCTGAAGGGTGGTATATAAATCAAATGTTATTATTATTATTATTGTCTTCCCATTCTTACAAATATTATTCCAAGAAAATTTCCCACACAAAGCTTTGAATTAGTTTCAACACTATATTTAAACAACAACAACAACAACTGCACTTATATCCTGCTCTTCTAGACAGATTAGTGCCTCTCCCAGAGCGGTAAACAAGTCAGTGTTATTATTATCCCCAACAATGCAGGGGAGTTGGACTGAGAGGAGTGGCTTACTGAAGGCCATCTACTGAGCTCGTGGCAGAAGTGGGGTTCGAACCAGTAGAGTGCTGATTTTCAGCCGAACCACTTAACCACTGTGCTACAGCAGCTCTGTAGACACACTGAACTTCTCTCCCTGCTCTTCCATTTCAGTCCAAGTGTTGATGCTATTGGCACATAAAATTAACAATGTGGCCCTTTAAAAAATGTTTATTCCAAAACTCTGCTGATTTATTACAATAAGCGCATTGGGAACAGATCATGTTGGGCATAACTAATTGCAAACTATTGATAAAATGGACTATGTCTACATTTTAACCCTGGAGCTTCATTTAAAGCATACAGGTATTAAATTAGCTCTCCACAGAAAATTATGTTTCTGATTATGCAGATCAACTGGGATTTACCCTTTGGGATTTTCACAATGAAAGCATAGCACCATGCACTGGAAAAAACATTTATTCTGGGCAAAAAAATGTATAGTTTTGCCATGAGCAGTGGAAGAAACCACAGTCCACATCAGCAGGCTTTCAGAACTCATTATTTTTATGTTCAACACTTCATAAGCCAAACAATATTGTTTAAAAAAACCCAATTAATTTCTCATTTACATTCAGCATCCGATTCTCATAAAAAAAACCCCTAACTTCAGCAGGAAAAAAAATCCCAACAGAATTTTTTCATGTGTAAATTTGAAATGTATTACATATAGATATGTAGAACGCAGGTGCAAACTCAATGGTTTTTCTTTGCAAGAAGCCCTAAGCTTTAAGAGAAACATCTACCTTTTAGAATCAGTTTCAGTCCCCCTGTGAGAGAATCAGACTATCAAACCATAACTTTACCCACATAATCACCTATGTAGTTCTACACACACAGAGAACTTCACTAGTAAGATACTTGGAAAACATAAGACTCGATACACAGAGAGAGCGAGATGACTCATGAAAGCACACAGAATTGGGCTTCACATTAGAATGCTAAAATGTCACGCCTGCTAAGATTTACCAGGAAAAAGGGGAGGGGGGACAATTTAAATCAGAGTAGCAGTAATTGCATCTGGATTTTCAAGCCTCCCTTCCAGACATTTGCTTTATGGTTTTCCAGAAAAGAAAACGACAGGATGGGTAAACCTCGTACTTTCTACACTGCAGCCGCCTACTGACAGCTTGTGCCGATTGATTGGTAAAGCATACCAAGGGCAGGTCCCTCCACCATTAGGAGAGTTACTGCCAAACAACAACGTTACCAGCCAAATAGTTTTTAGTCAACCCAGCTGGAGATTATCCACTCTGCATGCGCTCGGAATTCTTGCTTCTGTCTTGTGGCACAGTTAAGTCATTGGTGGTGGGCCCAATTTAATGAAAGTATGGCATTGCTCAGTAGCAGGCTTATGCGACCGCGGAATACCTTAGATGTACAGAGTGTTTTCTATGGTCTCGAGCCCTTATAATGCTCCCAGGTCCCCAAATGTTGCTTTAATCTCAGAGTACGGTTGCAAGCCACATGGCTGCAACCTGACTGAAGCTAAGCAGATTTGCTTCTGGTCCGAGCGTGATTGGGAGATTCTCTGGGAACCCTATTTATATTGTCTTGGATACCATGCCAGAATAAAAAAGGAATACAGAATGAAATAAAAGTTGTCAGTCCTACCTAATGCTTACATTCCACTGTAAAAGTTGGTGCCCAGGTGCAAGCAGAATTTTTTTCTAATCTCAATTCTGACCCTGCCCTCCCAATCCAGCTCCTAATTCAAAGCCATATCTGTAAAACCAGAGAAATGATCATCACCTTGTCTGTCCACTAGGCTCCCAAGGGTCACAAATTCTCACATAAAAACAGAACCACTCCAGTTTTCTCTGGGAAGCAACCTTAATAGCACCAATCAATGTAAGGCATAAGGTAGGTGTGTGTGAAAGAGCCCACAAGGGTACATGATTAGAATAAGGAAAAATTAAAAGAAAAACCAGAATGTACATAGCATTTACAAGTAACCAACAACAGCAAAAAAAAAGGCTAACACTGGTAAGTAAGCATATCAATAGAAAACACGAACATTCTACTCAACACGGTATCAGATCTTTAAGGGCTGACAGGACACACCACTTAATAGAGTTCAGTTCTTTCTTCATTCAAACTGAGCAGCTACAAGAAGCCCGAACTCAGAACATCTTGGCTGGACAAGCCAAGCCTTCTGTTCAGGGTGGGGAGAATGACTATACTAGGTGATCATTGGCCAACAGGAGAAAAAATGGAAATCTGGCCAACAGCACACTTAGAGGGAAGTGTGCAAGCAAGGAACTATAG
This sequence comes from Eublepharis macularius, assembly GCF_028583425.1. Classification (NCBI taxonomy): domain Eukaryota; kingdom Metazoa; phylum Chordata; class Lepidosauria; order Squamata; family Eublepharidae; genus Eublepharis; species Eublepharis macularius. The sequence goes on from NC_072805.1 coordinate 36,780,961, forward strand.
AAGATCCTTAAAGATGAAGATGTCTCTCTGGGAACCAAGATCAAGATAATCCAAGTTATGGTATTCCCCATTACTATGTATAGATGTGAAAGTTGGACAATGAAGAAAACTCACAGGAAGAAAACTGATTCGTTTGAAAGGTGGTGCTGGAGGAGAGGTTTGCGGATACCGTGGACAACCAAAAAGACAAACAAACGGGTTCTAAATCAAATTGAGCCTGAATTCCCCCTAGAAGCTAAAATGAGAAAACTGAGGCTATCGTGCTTTGATCACATCATGAGAAGACAAGAGTCTCTGGAAAAGTCAACAGTGCTAGGAAAAGTGGAAGGTAATAGGAAAAGAGGAAAACCTAAAATGAGATGGCTTGACTCAACAAAAGAAGCCATGTCCTCCAGTTTGCAGGATCTGAGCAAGTCTGCTAATGATAGGACATTTTGGAGGTCTTTCACTCACAGATTTGCCATAGGTTGGAGATGCCTTGACGGCACATAACACATATGCAAAAAAGGTGTTTATGGTTGATGCACTGAATGTAGCTTTTGAATAAAACACTCAAGAACAGTTGAGTCATTAAAAAGAATGAGATTGACCATTTCACACTTCTTTATGAGTGATTTGGAAACAATGGAAATGCCAGCTTTTACTGTTGTGGTAACAAGATATTAAGGAAACTCTGCACTCACAGCATCCTCAGTAGACCTGAGCAGATGCTCAGCAGAAAGAGGAACGCTTTGGACAGGGGTCCCCAACCTTTTTTGAGCCTGTAGACACCTTTGGATTTCTGACACATTTCTGTTTTAAAAAGCAGAGCCAGTAGAGATGGCACCTCAGAGGGTTGGTCAATTTCATCCCCCCCCCCCCCCCCCGAAGGCTCTGTCAATTTCACCTCTCCAGTCTAAAACCCTGTGGGATCCAACCAGAGGGCAGCCAGGAATGGAAATGGGCTGCATCTGCTGTCCAGAGCGGGGCTTGGACCTGGAAAGGTTCTAATAGGCTGAAGTTTCCCTTCTGGCATTTCACAGCCCCTTCACACAGCTCCAGTGTATAGCAAAGCCTTTGCCCTGCTGCCAGCTCTGTCTTTTTAAACTACCCTTCCGGGCTACGTTGAATCTCCTGACACGTGTTCTCCACATGTCAGATGTCTCGTGTAGAAGACTCACAGAAGCCGAGTCATCTGGAAGACGAGACGTTTTTAGCAGTATTTCTCTGCTTCAAGAGATGCTGGTGAACTGGCCTGGACTCTTGGCAGGTATTCACCCAGTTCGTTGGGACACGGGGAAGAAAATTCCATGCACATCTATTTGAGAGTCTCCCCCACTACAGTCAGTGGGACTTCCTTTTTGAATAAAAACACACAGAGAATTGTTCTCTAGTATAAACCTGATAGAAATGGAAAAGATTTGTAGTACTTGGAAGAATTAAATAGCGTTGCAATCCCACTGGAGTTCAAGAGGACAGATGAACGCAGACCACAGAGGAAAATCTCCTTATGAAAGGATGCAGTTATCCCATCCAAGTTAAAACGGTATTCGACCTCCAGTGTGTCTTAAATACGGTACCTAGGAGTTTGTACTGCAAGATTATCAAGCTCAACTCTAGGCTTTCCAACAATCTTGTGACGGACAAGATACTAGGAATGGGTTTGCAAACTACTGGCCGGTGAGGGGATGTACTGCTAGAGAGAAAGGAAGGTGAGGTAGGAAACAAAGCACTGTTTTCACTTGTACGTGTTGCCTGCATTGCAATTAGCAACTCGCAGCGCAGAAAGGCTGCCGCGCCTTTCCCTAAATCGTCTTTGGCTGCCTCCTTGCAAACAAAACGTATTCTGCAAAGCACCTAACATTTTTTGAACGAACAGCCAGCAGCAGATTACTCATACATGGTACTAAGGTTTAAAAAAAGGTAAGGGAGGTGAAATTTACATCAACTGCTGTTGAGTAAAATCTCTGTGGACAGCCGCTTAATTCTCTTCCCACCATTCACTGTTTCCATTTACTCCAGCACAAGATATCATTTGTGACATTTATGTGCTTATTTTCTTTTACTTCAACCGATCTCACTGAATTGGAGTTCTGCACACCAAACTCTGGCACTCAAAGGAAAGCAAAAAGCAAGAATCGGAACCGGTAGCTGGAGGGGCAGTTTCCCGAATATGTATAAAAATACAACTTTTTAAAAAATGCTGCCCCATTTCCCCCTAATCCCAATCCCTGCCTCTTGTCTCCAATGTTCGACATGTTGCCTCTTCATACACCAAACTCTTGACAACACAAATACTGCTCTGAGGCAACTACCAGTATAAGAGAACTAAAAATGCTAAGTAGTTACACAGTTCAGCCGCTTTATGATGCTGAGCCCAGTATGCACAGAGCTAGGGGCTTGAGGAATTTTTTAAAATTTGTTTGAGCAGAATGCACAGCCTGTTTATTGACTTACTTCATTTACTTCTCACTTTTCTCCTAACAGAGACCCAAAGTGGCTTACATCATTCTCCTCCATTTTATCCTTACAATAACCCTGTTAGGTAGGGTAGGCTGACAGTGAGTGATTGGCCCAGTCACCCAGCAAGCTTCCAAGGAAGAGCATGGATTCGAACTTGGGTCTCATAGATCAAAGTCTGATACTCTAACCACTGCACAACACCAGAGCTTTATGAGAACCTCCACGGTCCCAAAAATATTTTGCAGTGTATTAAAGAGATCTGCTTTTGTATGAACACCTCTCCAAAGTTCTCTTTAGCAAGGAGTACTAGGTGAATTCACTGTATCCAGTTGAACTTTTAAAAACCCAGAATGGTATTGTATCAAGTTCCCAATGTTATCACTGCATTAAGAGATGCCATACTGTATAACCCCAGTGGAATGGGTCTATATATGCAAAGCCAGGACTACTGTATTCCATAGCAACGAAGAAATTCACTGTGAACTTGCACGTCCGCCTCTCCCCTTCAGGAGATACATCAGAAGTAAGAGATTGTTTGGTTAGCCAAAAGAAATGTTAGGTTTTGAGTTGTCAGATTTGTGGTGTCTGCTCAGCAGCTGAGGAAGGGATATATTAAAGATGAAGCAGTGAAATGTAAAAAACTGTTGAAACTTATCTGCCCCCCTCATGCACTGCAAAAACCAAGCTCCTTTCAGTCAGGAGAAACTGTAGTAGACTGACATATTAGTACTTTAAACACACAGTATGAAGTGAGTTGCCCTTATTTATCCATCTTATAAATAATTTCAAATGTAGAAAATATTCATTTAGAATACACTGTTGATAACCAGAGGTCATTACAAAGGAAAAAAAACATCCAAATAAGTATAATTTTATTTCAAGCAGCAACAATATTTTTAGTTAAATGAGAAAACTCAAATTACCATTTCAGTGTCACAGAGATGCAGGGAGGAGAGAGATAAATAAAAGATAACAGAGCTGTGGTACAGATACAAATTTAACTTACATCTAAATAGTAACTTTTCTCCATTGGAACACTGAAAGTGTTTGGAGAACAAAGAGACAATGCCAGTATAGAGATAACTACCGTATCTATCCAAAATGAAGATAATTCCCTTAAAAATGTTATACACAAAATGTTATTAGTGCACATACTTGTTAAGCAAATGAAAGAGAATCAACATGGAGTGGTGGATGGACTAGGACCCTGGGATTCAAATCTCCACTTTACAGTGGGAGCTTGCCAGGAGACTTTGAGAAACTCACTCTCTCTCAGCTTGCCAGATCCAGAGGAGTTAGCCGTGTTAGTCTGTAGTAGCAAAATCAAAAAAGAGTCCAGTAGCACCTTTAAGACTAACCAACTTTATTGTAGCATAAGCTTTCGAGAATCACAGTTCTGTGGCTGTTGTGGGTTTTCCGGGCTGTCTTGCCGTGGTCTTGGCATTGTAGTTCCTGATGTTTCGCCAGCAGCTGTGGCTGGCATCTTCAGAGGTATAGCACCAAAAGACAGAGATCTCTCAGTGTCACAGTGTGGAAAAGATGTAGGTCATTTGTATCTACTCAGGAGGGGTGGGGTTGAGCTGAGTCATCCTGTAAGAGTTTCCCAGGGTGTGGAATGCTAATGGCAGGAGGCTTCACTGTATCCTGAGGAGGTTCTTTTGCATATGGATTGGGGCTTGATGTGCTAATCTTCTCTGCAGGGCTATTGTCGGGGATAGAATGTTTTGTTAGCCTGGTGTTTTTCAGAACTGGAAACCATGCTCTGTTCATTCTTAAGGTTTCTTCTTTCCTGTTGAAGTTTTGCTTATGCTTGTGAATTTCAATGGCTTCCCTGTGCAGTCTGACAAAGTAGTTGGAAGTGTTGTCCAGTATTTTGGTGTCCTGGAATAAGATACTGTGCTCTGTTTGAGTTAGGCTATGTTCAGCCACAGTTCTCTTCGTCAGATGCATGGAGGGCAAGAAGAAACTGGTCAGATATATAGGTGGAGAGGGGAGGGAGGAGTAGATACAAACAGTAACTTCTGATATGGAGATCAGTTTGCTTCTGTTCAGGAAATCAGTTACTTCTGATAATGAGATAACTATTCATAGTCCCTATTCAGTCCCAGCCTGAGTCAAATTAACATATGAATTCCAATTCAGCAGCTTCCCGTTGCTGCCAGATGTAACATTTCCCCCCATTTTCTGCGGTTGTCGAGGGATGTTACAAAAAGATCACATGGGCAGAGAGGGTCTGTCCCTGCAGAGCAGGCTTGGTTAAAACTATAGAGCACACACGGCTTCACTTCAGTTTCTACCAGGAAGCAGAGGAGAAAATTTTACATCCCTTGTTTAGGAAGTTTCCCACCTGCTCAGAGGCTATTATCGGATGTAACTCCACAGTTCACATGGGCAAATGCTAGATTCCTTGCTACAGCACTTACCACACACAAGGATCAATTACAGAGGGCATTGGACACACGATCCTAGAGTCCTCTATGTATTATTTGTTATCTCTGACCTTGGCTTTTAAATTTTTAACTGCATCTGACGAAGAGAGCTGTGATTCTCGAAAGCTCATGCTACAGTAAAGTGGGTTAGTCTTAAAGGTGCTACTGGGCTCTTTTCTATTTTGCTACTACAGACTAACACGGCTAACTCCTCTGGTTCTATGTTTATATTAACACTTGTAAATCTGCAGCACGAAACCAGAGGTTTTCACACTCAGCCTATGTCTTTTATGTTCACGTTAAGCTCTCTTTGATACTGATACCGTTCTTTTATGTGCTTTGTGGATTCATTTAGGTTGTTATTGTGCTGCTTATGTACACAATAAATATTTTGGATTTGGACACTCTTAACTTAATCTGTGTCGCAATGTTGTTGTGGGAGAATGGAGAAGAACAATGTTCTAAGCCACCATGAGTCCCAATTGGGGAGAAAAGCATGATAAAAAGAAATGAAATTAATAAGTATGACAATCCTCTCTTTTTCTTTGTGGCATACCTGGAAAAAAATCATTTTCTTTTTATAATCATCATCATCATCATCATCACCACCACCACCACAACATTCAATTTATATACCACTCTTCAGGGCAACTTAACACCCACTTGGAACAGTTTACAAAGTATGTTATTATTATCTCCACAACAGTCACCCTATGGGTGGGGCTGAGAGAGCTCTGAGGGAGCTGTGACTGACCCAAGGTCATCCAGATGGCTTCAAGTGAAGGAGTGGGGAATCAAACGCAGCTCTCCAGATTAGAGTCCCACTGCTCTTCCACTACCAATGCCACCCAGCTGTTTTCAAGTGGAAGAGTGGGGAATCAAAGCTGGCTCTCCAGATTAGAGTCCCATGCTCTTAACCGCTATACCCAACTGGTTCCCTTTTTGAGTAAATACAGCATGCTGTCATCTAAAGCATGGCTTGACAAATCCCAGGTGCCCTGGCATGTAAAAATTTCATTGTGGGGCCTAATATTTTCATCAGTCATTTTTTGTAACTGCCTTTTGGTGATTCTCAGTAGAAGTATAGTGCTTATTTACGTGAGGGATAAAGGTGAGCTTTTTGCTGTGATGATGACAGCTATCTCACCCCATATTTATTTATACTCTACAGCACTTTTGTTATAGCTTTAAAAATGACAAGCAACTGTGAAAAAGTTTAGGATTAGGTTCTGTGGCAGCAAGAATCAGAAAGTATGGTCATTAAAATATAAAACCCCGAAGACTGAAAAATAAGACTGGCTCCTACATTATGTGCGATGGCTCCTAAAATTGAAGAAAATTTGTTATGGCCTGATTTAAAGGTATATTCAACTCAAACAAATCAAGTCATGTTCGCCTCACTGCTGTTTATGAAGAGAACACTATTTTAACTGTGAGCACACTGGAAGCAAGAAGATACAGAAAGTAATACGGTGGCCTTCGTATTTTCTATTTATCTTGCATTCCTCCTTGTTGATTTCTTAAGCAACATACAAAACTACAATAACCAGGTCAAGGGTATGAGTTTTGAAGATAAAAAAGGCCTTCAAGGAAAGGAATGGTTCTTGAAATAATAAATCTGCATTTATAACAAGATTAAAATATGGATACAGAAAAAATTGGAAATGAGACTCTTTATGGTAGATCCAATCAATATTATATTTGCCCTGGTTGATGCTCATATTTTTCCAACTTAACTAACAAAGTATTGTCAGGGTTTAAGTCCATTATTATTCATATAATGTAGTTCTCCTCTAGCTGATAAGAATATAAAATATGATTATTAACAATAATTCCAGTTAGGTTAACTGTTGAAGGTTTTGTGGTTATTGCTTTAAGCTATCTTTTGGACATGACAGAAAGGTAGGGGAGGGATTCCTAAAGAAATAAGCTGGGCCAGGATACAAAGAGCTCTTTTAAATGCTCTGAAAAGTTTGGAGCTGTTTGGAATATTTGCATTCTTCAAACTGCAAATCCCTCCAAGGCCACAACTTTTAACAACTGCTGAATTCCAAAAGCTGCTTGCCTCCTGGTATGAAAGGGAGCTGCAGTGTGAAAGAAACCATAAGGCCAAAGCTCCCTTGAAGAGCACTAAAGAATGTGCACAATTCTTTGGACCCTGCTTAGGGCAGAAAGCTCGCTTCCACACGGGGCGGCAGAGCTTTCATACCCAGATCGCTTGAAAATGGATTAGACTGAAATTGGTATCAAGATTCTCCGACTAGGGAGGATTTCTCTCTCTCTCTTTTTCAGACACACTTTCAATCTGTTAAGCTGCTTATGATGATATAACCATCAAAAATAGTTTAGCTGGCTTGACTATGGGGGCAACATCTGTTGCAGAATAAATAGTTGCAAAATAAACACACAGGACACCGTTGCCCCAATGCTGATAAGTAGAGAGGGATCCCCACCGGGCATGAGGGCCTCCTTTTCCTTCTCTGCCCTGGAGATGCACACAAGATTCCTGTTCCATGTAACGGGTTCATGCGCTACCTCCGCACACTGGGGCTGGGGTGGGAAACACAGTTCTGTTATGCTGTATGCAGACCACTCAGCATATGGGTGCTGTGTTCATAATGAGAAGCATTATGTGCCTAGGACTTGACAGCAGTGTGGTGTAGTGGTTAGAGTACTGGAGTAGGAGCTGGGATAACTAGATCTAGATCTCCAGTTCTGCCATGCAAGCTTGCTGGGTGACCTTGAGTGCCACATTCTCAGCCTAACCTACCTCACAGGGTTGTTGTGAGAATAAAATGGAGGAGAGGAGAACCAAGTAAAACTGCTTTGGGGAGAAAGTAAATGAAGTAAATAAATTTTAAGCAACCAGAAGGTCAATTTTATGCATAGTTATTCCAGTCTCAAACCACTGATTTCATTAGATGTAGACTGGAGTAACTGCACAGGATTATAATGTAAAACTGCCTTTGAAAGAGCCAGATAGGTGACAGCTAAGAGGGAACCCTTTCATAAGAACATACTTACACTGTTTAACCAATCAGTACAAAATATATTGATCCTGTTTTCACATTAACACTGATTTTAGTTATTTATTAAAATATCTATATCCTGCCTTTCAGCGTAAGGAAGCTTACAAATCATAATTAAAAACATCACATTTAAAACAAACACACCCAAATCCCAAATGATCCATCTTTCTCCTACAATCAATGAATTCCAGTCACCACCCTGGAGAAAACATTGAGGCGCGACTGTGCGAGAAGTTTATGGATGATTATGTAAGCAAACCAGGCGCTCACAGGTCTTGCCCTCCTTCTCGGCATCCACTGTACAAGACTACTAATATGGAATACGTAGGCCTGAATTTAAATAGCGGGGAAGGGGTGGAGGAGGAGAGAAAGGAAAGAGTGTAGCCACTGCAAGCCATATTCAAAAACAGCATGTTACAACATGGGAGATCAGTATTCAGTCCCATATAATTATGTATTTACTTCATATATACCCTACTTCCCTCCCCAATGGGGACTCAAAGCAGCTTACATCGTTTCTTCTCCTCCATTTTATCCTCTCCAACAACCCTGTGAGGTAGGTTAGGCAGAGAGTGTGCGACTTGTTCAAGGTCAGCCAACAAGCTTCCATGGCACAGGGGTGATTTGAAGAGACTCCCGAATCCTAGCCTGACACTCTAACCACTAGGCAACAACGGCACGCTCACCCTCTCTTTAGAGGGTTTAGTTTTTCTTAAGCTAATGAGCATTAATTGGAAAAAAGAGAGATGAATATAACAAAACTTTTTAATGTTTTGTTGCGGGGATAATAATGACATACTTTGTAAACCTCTCTGAGTGGGTGCTAAGTGATCCTGAAGGGCGGTATATAAATCGACTGTTGTTGTTGTTGTAATTTAAAAAAAGAGATCTTTGAATTTTTAAACAGGCACAAATTTATCTGCTGTTTTAAAGGATAACCAATTTTAGAAAATGTCGATATTCAACTTGAGCAAATAAAAATAGACAGTAAATTCTTCCAAGAACTTTTCCAAGCAACACACACAGTTTTAAATATTCGGCATCTGCTGAAGCAAAACAATATGACTAAATTTGACAGCTGGGCTTGAATCTCAGATACAATAAAAACCGATCAGCCAACATCTTCATGTGACAAACGAGAACACAGGATGCGCAACTAGATGGACCTATTCTCAGAGTTCCACTTTAACAGTAGGGATGCTGGTTACACCACGAACTTCCAGGCGCTCTACTCCTATTTTGCAGGACTCTCTTATTTAGAGCTCACCTTTCAGCAGGAAGTTCCAACAATTTAAAAATACCAATTGAACTGAAGACCAAACTATCAAAAAAAGAAGAAGAAACTTGAAACTACATACACACAATGAGAATCTCTACTAAGCCCCAGACGTCCAAGAGAATATGAGCGTTTGCCATCCAACTACAGAGACAAGAAGCACCACAGGGGGATGTCTCAAAGAGCATTGTGCATCTCAAGAGCCACCACCAAAAAGGCCCCGCTCCTGATAAGTAATAATCTTACCTTTCTAAAGGAAGGTAGGAACTGTAGAAGAGCCTCACTAGCGGATATTAAGGCTCATTTGGGAGACTAACAACCCAGGCCAGGAGTGCCTTTAAAGGAGTCTCTCTACACGAGACGCCTCAGCGCATGTTTGTCAAGTGTAGGGAGACACAATATTAGCTGGGAAGCGTAGTTTTAAAAGACAGAGCTGGCGGAGATTGCTCCTCAGAGGGTTTTCTAATTTCATCTTCATCTCCCAAAGGCACGGTCAATTTCACCTCTCCAGTCTAAAACTGCGTGCGATCGCAACCAGAGGGCAGTGAGGAATGGAAATGGGCTGGAGCTGCCTTCCAGAGCCAGGCTTGGACCTGAAGAGGTTCTAATGGGCTGAAGTTTCCCTTCTGGCATTTCACAGCCCCTTCACATATCTCCAGTGTATAGTAAAGCCTTTCCCCTGCCACCAGCTCTGTCTTTTAAAACTACCTTTCGCGGCTACCATTGCATCTCCCGACACGAGTTCTTCACATGTCCAATGTCTCGTGCAGAGAGACTCAACGTCAAAACGTGGAACGTAACATGCTCTTCCCAACCTATACTCGTCAACAAACGGATGGCAGTGCAGAAGCACAGAAAGACTGGAACCTGTTGAGTTTTTGTCTCCATTTCCTCTTCTTGAGAAAAACCTTTTTTCCTCCTCTAGTCCCAAAGCTCAGCCAGCCACAGAAAAATCACGACCCATAAACATTTAAACACGAACAGTTAAACTGCCCTGTAAAACTTTTTAAAAGATTTCAAAATGGATGACTCACCTGCCGTGAAATCATTATTCAAATCTATGAAAGCGTGAGAGTGAGGCTCGTGCATTTTGCTCTGCATATCGGGAACCGGATGCCATGTTAAGTTCCTAAGGAATGAATTTGGAGAGATTTGTTTTATACAAGGTACCACTGGGGTACTTGCTAATGTCAGCAAACCCTTCCTTCTAAACAGGCTTCATTTGGCACTGCTTGGTCAAAAAAAGATTCTCCTTGTATTCATGTTACCTCCTCAACACATCTGATAAAAGTGGGATCTGGCCCACGGAAGCTCAAACAAACAAGAACAGGTATCGTGTGAACAAACCTGCAGCTCCTTCCAGATTTGCTCCTATAGCATCAAATCTTGGTTTGGCGTTGTCTGAATTAAGCCTGTTATTTGTTACTCTCTATCCAAAGACACTGCTGTGTTTACCAACTATTTTTGTTCCTTCAATTTGCATCAGAACACCAGAGGGAGAGATGAGGGGAACAAACAGCACTCTATCAAAGGATCAAGTGTCTCAGTTTAAGAACATACTATTTACGTTCATTATTTTTCTCTGCATCGGAACAATCCAAATCACTCGTCCTCTATCCATTTGTCGACTTGCCCTTTGCCTGCAGGAGATTGTTTGTTGGGTAAATCAGCTACCAAGTTAAGAAAAAGCATTAGCTTTGTCCGTGGGGCAACTCTTCCTAAATCATGCTGGTCAGAATCTACCAGTGGTAGCATCCGAACTGCTATAGCTTAAACGAGTTTTGTATTCTTTGGCTATCTTTTCTATTCTTTGGCTATTTATACATTTGCATAGTTGTAATTTTAATTGATTAGATGTAGTGTGTTAGATGTAATATTTTTAAAATTTTTAATGGCATTTGATATTTGTATTTCTGTTATCCGCCCTGAGCCTGCGAAAGCAGGGAGGGTGGAATATAAATGTAATAAATCAAATTAAATTAAACTAATTATCTAGTTCTAGATGGCATAATCTCCCACCATCCACCGTAGCTGAAGAATGGCTTCAACAGCATCATTCCTGCAGTCCGTACTTTTCGGTTCACATCGTCTGACAACATTTGGGTCCTTTGCTCGTGTTCAGTTTTGCATTTGTTTGCTTTCCGCATACAGAAACTATTTCCAAGCGGCAAATAAATGAAATCTCTGAAATAAGATTGTCAGTGCCACATCCAGTATGTCCAGGAGTACCTCCAAAAAACTATTATACCCAAGAATCCATCTTGTTGAGAAAAACTAAACATGTAAAAAAAACACTCAAGCGTATCCATATGGCACTCTCTAGTACAAAGAAAACACAATTTGGAATTACGCAGAATGCCATCATTGCGTTAATAAGACAAGACTTGTAGAAGCCGGAATAGAGTAGAAAGCTTATGTGAAACCTAGAAAAAAAATCGTCTTCCAAACTGTCACCCAAAGACATTTAGCTGGCATTGCTTCTGCTACTGCTGAACCAACTAATACACTCTATGATTAAATATCCATTATGAAGATTAGCTTAAGATGGTTACTCCTTCAAAGCTGAAGCCCATTTGTAGTCTTACTACTTATTTAACCTTCTGCTCTTAAGGTCTAACCTCCAGTGCATGAAAACTATAACCCATTCATGGTGAGAGATTGCAAATTAATGGTTTGTGGGGAAAGGCTGATCTCTGGATAAAAGATCGGCGGAATTGGATGTCTTTGCTTGAATCATTAATAGGGGGAGGAAATTAAGGAAAGAGCCAGGCCTGTTAAGGATCAGGACATCATAGATGGTCTTCCCAGCAAACTGATGCTTAAAAGTGTAGGCACGATCACTTCAGGAGGGAAGAGAGCCATCGTGGTAGGGGAGAGTGTGCTGGCCAAGAACCAAGAAGGCCTGAGTTCAAATTCCTGTTCAGCCATGAAGCCTCAAATACTAGACTTGCTTTTTTTTTTCCTTTTGGTGCCGTCAAGTGGCAGCTGACTTTTGTACGGAAACCCTGTAGAGTTTTCCAGGCAAGAGAGGTTCAGAGGCGGTCTGCCACTGCCTGCTTCTATTCAGCAACCTTAGACTTCCTTGGTGATTTCCCCGCCAAATTCTGCTTAACTTCTGAGATCGAGCTGCCTGGGCGACCATGTCTCAATTGCCTCTACCGTCGTTCTTCCTCTCCCCAATCCCTCTTCACCCCACAACTGATTTCCCCCAACACAGTACTATCCAGCTGATTCCCCTTCCTGCCTAGAGCTACTTCTCAGCTTTTTTGCATATATTGCTACCAAAAGCACGCTGCTCTTTTTCGTCACTTTTTAAAAATCAGTTGGCAGTTCAGCTGGTAGACAAATATTTCCATTTCCAAATGGAAAGAGATATCACGCTGAGAAAGTCTGCGTTTTTTTTTAAAGAAGTCCCCTAGGAGGATTATACATTGTTCCCATTAGAAACAGGGTGCAGATATGCAAAGAAATACAACTATATCTACGGCTTTTCATACATTGCAAGGATGAATTACAATCTGGCATGCAGTAGGTGCTCTTCTTTTGAACAACAGTGCTATTTTCCACTAAAAATTTCCCTTCAGAGGAAGGGAGAAGGTGCACGAAGGGAGAGGCTTTTTTTTCTTTTTTTGCTCAAAAGCTGATAAAATCTTCCCGCATAATCATTGCAAGGTTACAGTTGCTGTCATGTACACTCTTGAAAAATGTGCAGGCTTTGTTCCATAAGTCATAGATTTTAAAACAGAAGTCATCTTGATAAAAATGAAAAAGATTAATGGCGCAAAAAAATACCCCCCTCTCAGAAGGGCAGAAAACGTCCCCCATGACACACAAGATGATTTCAACATCAAAATGCTGTTTCGCTTGATATAATCCAAAACAACTTGCCCTGTCAAAAAGACATTTAAAACAGATTTTCTAAGAAGTAAACCCTTAAGAGCAGTGAAATGACAGCCATCCATCTATATCTACATATGCATATGTTAAATTACGGGTTAATTTACCTAAATGAAGGCAACTTTAACCTTTTGAGTTAAGGACAATAATCTGAAAATATTCTTACTTATGAGTGACATGAACAGGTTCTTTAATTAAGCATCTAAATGCCTGGGGGACATGTTTAAAAAAACCCTGATGCCCTTGTTTCCATGGAAACAGAGGCAGAATCTGATTGACTTCTCCAGATCTAATGCACTTCTCTTGACAAAACAGCTAAAAATCCCGAGGGAAGGGCAAAACACTTCACAACAAACCATTTCCTTTCCAGGTGAGGAGCGCCGTCATTGATTACATATAAACCTCGAACATCTGTCAAAGGCTGTAGGCAGCTGGATTTGTTCAGTGAGTGAATGCTGTGCCATGTTCCCATGTTAAGGCATATTCCTCTATATTTAAAAGATGAACCAATGGAAGACGAGGCCTCATAAAAAGTCTACAACCAGACTGAGAAGTAAAAAGCAAAGGCCCAGAAAGATGTAAAGCTTAGAGGGATACCCTTTTGTGTTTCTCTTATTATATTCTCTTATTCATTTACAACAGGTATGCATTGCCTTTTAACAAATAGGCCTTGTGAAGGTTTATGCAGCAAAAATTGAAAAATGGTTACAACATTCTGAAGCCAATTCCAGCTACAGTAACAGTGAAATCCTAAGCAGCGTTACTCCAGTCTAATCCCATTGATTTCAATGGGCTTTGGCTGGAGTAACTCTGCTTAGGATTTCACTGTAAATCTTCTACTCTTGTTTTAAATTGTGTAGACCTCTCACTGAAGTCAGCATCACAACCCTCTGATTACTAAAAGGTATGCCCTGCTCTCCCCCCCGCACCACTGTCTGAAATTTTGAACAGTTTGAGCCAAAACAAACAAAAAGCTTATTTCTAAGCTTTCTCCAAATTTTGGACTTCTGTGCACTCCCCTTCACAGTCAGGAATATGGCAGGAGCCAAGCGCCTGTGCCCAACCCTCACCCACAATCCTGCCTCCTGATCAAAATAAGGCACAGCATCCTTTCAAATAAACCAAATTTGCAGCATTTCAGTTAATTTTCCCTAACCTTCCATAATGTGCAGCAACCTTATCTGAGCCTAGACATCTCATTGAGTGTTTCTCTGCTGGCCAGTTATAAGAAAGAAGGATGAAGATACATGCAGCATATTGTCAGAACATGGGATTGTTTCATTACACACTCTGTGAACAGTGAACTGACACAGGACTACCATTTTCAGCAGCAGTCTCGCATTTATCATCATCATCACTGTGCTTATATACCGCTCTTCTAGACAGATTAGTGCCTCACCCAGAGCGGTGAACAAGTTAGTGTTATTATTATCCCCTCAATGCAGCTGGGGAGCTGGGCTGAGAGGAGTGGCTTACCCAAGGCCGCCTACTGGGATTCGAACCAATAGTGTTGATTCACAGCCAAATCACTTAACCACTGCGCTACAGCAGCTCTCATTGTCCACTTCTAATTGAAGTAGACTTCAATGTCTACTTTTACCCTTCATGAAAGAGGATGATAATGGAAGTAATTAGTTAACACCGGTTGCTTTGTACAATGATCAGTTATTTTAGCATCAGTACTTTATTGAACCAAATTTATTACTTTAGCCTCAACAATGCCAGAGATGTTACTAACACATCTTTGTAAGTACAGCTGTGTAAGCGTATTGGGTGTTTATGCTTTTGACAATTCTGATCAGATCAAGCTTCTCTGAAAGGCCTAAAAAGATTCTTCCCTTCCCTCAATATCTTCTCCCTGCTCTGAGTACACGGCAATCAGGTCAGACGACCGTGATCCCTGCTGCAGGTAGGCAGAACAGAAAATATCCACTGGTTTACATTTTAAAAGTTACCTGCATGGAAAAATCCCTAAGAAATGAGCACCAGGTATACACAAGCATTGTGAGACCTGACCGATTGGTAACAGACATAATCACCGCATGACAGTTCGGAACAGCAGTCCACTATCTGCCATCACTGATCATGATAACACAGAAATGGTCGATGGGAGCATTTATTTGACGATCATCATGTTCAACAAAATAGTGCTTCCGATAATAAGGTGCTGTAGAGTGAGGAAGTAAAGGATGTGCATTGCCAAGACTAGCTCTTGAACCTGAGCATTAGAAGTAATTCAAAAGAACCAACTAAATTTAAGGTGCAGCCTCTTAACCACGGTTAACTCGGGAGCAGGACATGGACTGCCATTGTCTCCCACTTCAGACACAATTTTTCTTGTTTTGCTTTGATCGTGATTTCATGGTTGATTGGCATTGAAGCAAATGGTTTATTTTCACCAGGTTCCTTCCTCAGCAGAGATTTACAACCAAGACTTGAAACTAGCCTGCAAACCCTGTCTTACGAGAGAAACCCAGACTAGCATTAACCATGGTTAGTGTCAGTGATGATATAATCTATCATGGTTAAAATTAAACAAAGGAAAGAATAAATAAATTTGCATGCTAGAGAGGCGAGGAAGGACAAAGAAGCTCAAAAGGTCAGTTACCTCCTGATCGCTTCCAGAAACTGGAAGAGCAAGAGATTTATATGTAGAAAATACGGGAATCGGGCATATATTTGTGGCCACACCATCCATAAAGTTCTGTGTCTGTTTGACTCCCACTAATACGTGCCCAAGACTATCAATGAAACCAATGGGCTTAGACTGGAGTAACTCTCCTTAGGATTTCACTGTAAGTTCAGTATATCCCTCAAAGCATCTGACAGTAAGAAAATTCATGGGCATCAACCTTGCAAAGAAGGTTCTTATGATATAACAATGCATGCTTCCAAACTGTTGTAAATAAATATGGGTTACCTGCCAATAAGTATTTCTGGCATTGCAGATTCCATTGATACTCCAAAAACATCAGGAATTAAATCACCATTGAAGCTGCAACGAGAAAAAGCCAAGTTTTTTTCCAGCGGCACAATTAAATAGCCCATGCCATAGTCAGACTGAATAACTGTCATATACTATCCCTCCTCCCCAGATTCTAGAATCTTGAAGTCTAAAAAGCAAAAACCGTATAAAGCCCACGTGTTAACTTTTTTTAAAAAAAGAGAATGACCGCTTTGAGCTTATCATTGTATCCGCTGTGCACTGTTCCAATTTTAAGTTTAAAAACTCTTCTGTGAGAACATAAACTTACTCCATGATTAGTGGCTCATCACGAAAAGTCTTCTTTAATGCAAAGTTGTCGCTGATATCTGAAAAGAGAATTTAAAAATTCATTTGGGTTATTACCTGGATTTTAACATTTCAAGCATCTCTTTTTTGTGACCACCACTGAGAGCTTGCTATGACCTGAGTTTTTAAATGAATCATTTTAAATAAAGTGAGTTGTTAAAAGGTTGAAGGCGATGGTAAGAGGCCACTATAATACAATCCCATATAAAGAACATGTCTGTATTTGCGATCAGTATCGAAGATTTAGGCTATGCGGTCTTCTATTGCCCAAGATCTGCATTGGCATGTGAAAGATATTTGGGGGATATTTTATCACGATATCCTGGGAGAGCAGATAATGATAGGTTAACTATACTACTTGTCGACAAAAGTAAATGGATAACAATGCAAACGGCAAAGTTCAGTGCAAAGCTGATAAAGGCCTTATCAAAACCATCTACTGCTGTTGCGGCTGATGAATAAATCAGCATCAATTCAAGCAATTCAGTCAGACAGTCAGCAAAATACATATTTTGCTGACTATCTGACTGAATTGCTTGAATTGATGCTGGTTTTAGTTTAAATTAGTAGTGATTTTAATTATTGTTATAAAATTGTAAGGCATATTAAAGTTTTTACTGTTACTGTGATGGTTGTATTACAATGCTGACACTGCTGATATCAATTGCTAAGGCAGTGAGCTATTGCAATAAAGCTGATGATGATGATGATGAAGAAGAAGAAAAAACTGAAGACAAAGCAAGTGTGTCAAAATTTCAGCACAATATGAAAACATGCACGAGATTTTTCTGCTACTGAGATCAATTGGGCTTGACAGTGCTTTACTCTGAATGGACTGTATCTTCAACATAACACTTTTCTAAGCATCCTTACAGCAACCTTAAAAAGAAGACTAGCATTATCCTCGCTCCCACGTAACAGAGCAAGAGATAAGAAACTGAAAGATTGCTGCTTCCTGGAAACTAAAGGGGAGGTATGCAAAGCCAATATATGAACTTGGTCTGTTACAGATCAAAACTGATTCACTTAATTTAAAAAGTTACAGTGTATAGATAGGCTTGCCCAAGAATTTTAAAATTGGGCAACAGATGACAGTCAGAAGTAGGCTGGAGTTGGTTAAGGATCTGGACAAGGGGAAAGAAAGAAAACAAATGCTGCTCAGACGCTCATCCAAACAATTTGTATCACGAGCCAAGTATTACGACTGAAACAGATTCTTTTAATGTTTCTAAAATCAGTGGTTCTTACTTAGAGTTTGATTATTCCCCCAGAAAATAAACATTGATAGGGCAGCATCGGTTTGATTCTGTAGGCGAGTTGTTAGGAGGAGATCCATTTGGGAATCGCCATTATAATCGCCGGGAACTACACTGGTGATCACACTCCTAGAATTCAAAGGAAAAGTTGTTAAGATAAACAGCACGACTTCCTCAAACTCTGTAAACAAAAATAATATTTTTGGGGTTAACAATGCCATGTTAGTTTGAACAGAATTTTGTCTCTAGGTTATTCAAACATCTATTCCATCCTACCTAGGGATGCAAAGCTGTCAATGGGCCAGGGCAACAGGTGAAAATGAGGTCTGGCAATGTGTGACATCACATCCCCCTGAAAACCCAGATGTGACATACATGAATTGAGTAAAGCTCTGGTTGTTCCCGAAAACTAGTTTAAATAATCTTATAATCTATAAAACACAGCAAAAGAGTCTCATACTTTATTTAATTATTCACCTTAGTTTTAACCTGCCATTCTTGCTAGATTACAGCATTTAAAGCAGTGCCATTTAAACAATATCAATGGGCTTAGACTGGAGTAACTGTGTTTAGGATTGCACTGTAAATTTAATGGAAACTACACTAGTAGAATCAGCAAAAAAAGATCAGTAGCAGCACTCAAATATCGAAAGCAACCAGCGAATACAGGCATTTGACAAGGGTGTCTCTAATCCATGAAAGTTTACGCAGGAATTGAAACTTGTTGCTTTTTAAGGTGTTGATTTTTGCTGCAACTGACTAGTGTTACTAATGTAAAAACTTTTTGAAAGAGGTCCTGCTTTGCCTGTATCCTAGCCAGTTAGAAGATGGAAAACCATACATGTAGGAAGGCAAAAATAAATCAAATAAATGAAAAAGCAATGAAGGTCAAAGTGAAGGTATATATTGAATATATTAAGAGTACAGAATTCACATTACCTTCTATACATGCACTTACACTACATGGACCATTATAAACCAATAAACAATTCACTGAAACA
This sequence comes from Eublepharis macularius, assembly GCF_028583425.1. Taxonomy (NCBI): domain Eukaryota; kingdom Metazoa; phylum Chordata; class Lepidosauria; order Squamata; family Eublepharidae; genus Eublepharis; species Eublepharis macularius. The sequence goes on from NC_072805.1 coordinate 36,799,583, forward strand.
TCTTTGTGTGATCATTAATTATTAACAAGAAAATTCAACAGGTACAGTAAACAACTCAAGCTGGGAAAACATCCAACCGGTAATCTTCCAATTCAACAGGTGCAGCAAGAAACTCCAACTGGGAAGACATCCAACAGGTAAGCTTCCACAGTGTAAGACAATTAGAAACAAGGTAAGTACTATATTCTCATATCTGTATGTACATGAGACAATGAATCAAACGCAGCGTCCTGTTTTTGTCTTTCCCTGTATCCTAGAGCAGCACTGGAACAAGCAGTACACAGGGACAATATTTAAGAGATCGAACCCCCACATAACCAGATATTGCATCTAAGTTGGGGGTGGCTCACCAAGCAGACCTCCAAGGAAGACCTTGGACTGTGGGTACAGCGACATCCTTAACAGAATGCAGGGTTAAACCTAATGCGTAAATCATCTTCTTTGTTCCCTTCCATTTAAACTACCCAGAATTTCAAGCTTACTTTCTAAAGTCAGTGTTCGATAACTGGCTTCCATACAGCTTCAGTGCTGTAATTTGAAATATCAAACGCAATTGTAAATCTCTGCTGCTAAGATGCACAGAAACCTAGCTCTGGCTTTGTACTTCTTGAGATCAGTAATTCAGTGGCTCTGCTTTTAGCTTCTCTCTTCTAGCGCATTAAGTACTGATACTCCTATCAGCAAACGGACTTCCTGTAAGCATAACTTTTCTCTGACAAACTGATTCCTATGCCAATTGCAAAAAATGTCTTGAAGTTCCTTGTAGCAGCAGAGCAAAAACAACGAGCGCACTTTAGCCCAATGATACATACCCATGAGTTATTTCTTCTAGACCTAAGAAACCTTTACAAGCTCCTCCTGAGGGTCTGATACATACTTGTATCTAATTACCATCAAGCCCATTTAAACAAATAGTGGATTTTTGTTTAATAAAAAGAATGGAAGTATAATGGTCAAAACACAGCTTAAAATACATTGCTGTTTGCAGAAACTTTGGCTACAGATGCAAAACACAGACTAGCAGTGCCATTGTTGCTATTTAAACTTTCCCTTGGCACACAAGGCTCAGTCAGGCCCTAAAGTAACAAAGAACCCACCACCTCAGAGTACACTGCGACGATGTTAAGAGCCCTCTTAGGCTAAGGTGACCAAAAAGCCTCCAAAAAGCAGAGCTAGCCCTTCAACGAGGAAAACAAAACAGAGTCATGTACTTAGTCACTACCTATTTCTCTTCACTAAAGGCTCACAATTTGTCATCAAATAGCAATGTTGGTAGCTGTTACTACACAAGACTGGTAGAACTGTAAAGAACCTGAACATTATAGCCTTCTATTTCACAATTCACAAATGTGAACTTTGCGGTTTTTCAGGCTTTCTTGATTTCCCCTTGCCCAACTCCAGACTTGATGTCATCCATAGCAAATTAAATTAGGCCACCAAGCAGAAGGAACAAACAGTTACAAGAAAAATGAGACTTTTCTTGGCTGGAACAAAAGCTATGTATTGGACACATACTTACGTCAACCTGAGCTTGACTTTGGGTTTAAAATAGGGTTCTTTTTGGTCTGCCAAGAAGATAATTAATTCAGTTCCTGAAAAGCAAGGAAACGTGGCCTTAGATTAAACAGAACTTCCTGATCAAGAATTAGTATATACAACAGAGAGTTGACTAAACTAATCTCACACTATGTAATCCATCTTGATTCACAGTGAATAAATGACATAATTTTGAACTCTGTCTCAGGAAGGAGTTTTCTACATCAGCCAGTTTGCTGGAACCAGTGCACTTTGTAGGCTACACTCAAAAATTCTGCAAGTAGGTTTACAATCTAAATAGATACTGTGCTGGATCTTAGAACGTGTTGAAAATAAAGACTTGCAGTTTATGGAGACAACAGATGAAGGAAGACACTAACAGTGCAATCCGAAACACACTTAGTCAAAAGGAAACTCTAGCTAATTCAATAGAATGCACTCCACACACACAGGTTTCAAATCCATATGGAGCCACTGGGAGAGATTATAGAGAATTGTGAAATGTCATAAGGATGCAGAACCCATTTCTTTTTGCTGGCAGTGTCAGGTGAGTCAGTGGATGATATGAACAAGTGTCCAAAGGCAGTAATGTACTGGCTGAAAGCCCAATAAACTAAAGCTTGGGACCAAGGTGCTGTTGAGTGACAAATCAGAGATTAAGGAATCAGTACGTTCTGCTCTCCTTAAAGGAACAAGTTTGTAACTTGAGGGTGAAATCACATCCTACCAACAAGGGATCAGGTTTCCTCAGTGGCAGGTAAGCTGGTTTCCAGACCACAGGAATCAGCTCCCCTGGAGAAAATGGCTGCTTTGGAGAGTGGGCTCTATGGCGTTATATCTCACTGAGGTTTCTTCCCTCCCCACACCCTGTCCTCCTTGGGCTCCACCTGCAAATCTCTTGAAATTTCCCAGCCTGGACCTGGCAACCCTAGTTTAGGTTTTTTGGCATTCCCTCCCTTCCTCAAACCCCGCCCCTCCAGGCTCCACCCCCCCCCCCCAATCTCCAGGAATTATCCAACCCGGAGTTGGCAAACCCCAGAAACAGGTGAAGCTGAGCGAGCAGGGGAGTGGCTGCCTCCCAACCAGGGATGGCGCAGGATCTGAACCCAGGGCCTCTCACCTCCCCTCAGCACGAAGATGTCGGTCTGCTTGTCGGAGTTGAAGTCCCCGAAGGCGGCCACGGTCCCGAAGGCCTGGTCCCCGAAGAGCTGGGCGGTGACATCCTCCAGGGCCCAGCCCGGCCTGGCCGCCTCCGCCAACCCCAGCAGGACGAGCAGCAGCAGCGGGGCGCCCCCGAGGGCCCTCAGGCGGCGGGGCCCCATGGCGCGGCGGCGGCGGCGGCGCCCACCACGATCATCACCCGCGGGCGCGGCGCCCGTCACCATAGAGCCCGCCCGTCACAGTTCCGGGTTCGCTTGGCGGCGCCGCGCGACGTTTTGCGACACTCGACGGCCGAGCGGGGCAACGGGCCTCCCTCGCGCGGGGGATTGTGGGAGCACCCGGGGGGGGGGGTCGCTTCTCCTCCTCCGCTGCCGCCATGGCCGCCTCCTTGGCCGACGTGGGCTGGAAAATGCTGGAGCTGCGGGCCCGCGCCAAGCGCTCAGGTCTGACCCCGCTCCTCCCGCCGCTTCCCCGGCTTGGGCTTGGGGAGGGGGAGCTTCGCTTCGCCTGAGGCTGTGGAGGACCCCCGCCAGGCCCTTCTCCGCCTTTCCCCCCCACACTCCAGCCCCTGCTCCTGCTGCTTCTCTCTCCCTCTCTTCGCTTCGGGCATCACAGTCTGACAACTGCCCAGTGGTTCCTCCCTTCAGGCGCCTTGGCAAGGGCTTGACGACCAGGGTTGTCAGCCTCCAGGGGGTGCCTGGAGACCTCCCGGAATTCTAACTAGAGTTGCCAGCACTGACTTGGGAAATTCCTGGAGACTTTGGTAATGGAGTTTGAGGAGGAGCTGGAGCTCGGCAGGTTATAATCCCATAGAGTCTACTGACCAAAGCAGCCATTTTTTTCAGGGGAACTCATCTCTGTCCCTGGAGATCAGTTGAGATTCCAGTAGGTCTCCAGCCACCACCTGGAGGTTGGCAACCCTGATTGTACCTGATCTCCAGGTAGGGTTGCCGGCCTCCAGGTGGTGGCTGGAGACCTACTGGAATCTCAACTGTCCAGGTGACAGAAATCAGTTCCCCTGGAGAAAATGGCTGCTTTGGAGGGAGAACACTGGCACTCTATCCCATTGAGGACTTTCCCCTCCCCAAACCCTGCCCTCTCCAGGCTCTGCCTCCAAAATCTCTAGGAATTTATCAACCAGGACCTGGCAACCTTATCTCCAGACCACAGAGATCAGCTCCCCTGGAGAAAATTTCAGCTTTGGAGGGTAGCCTTTATCCCTACTTAGCTCTCTCTCTCCCCAAAAGGCCATCTTCCCCAGGGTCTGCCCCCAAATCTCTAGAAATAGTCATAATAAATAATAATAACAACCCTATTAAGTGCAACATTCTCTTAGTTTCAGGTAGGTGTCTGTACCCTTAATAAGCTTCAGAACTTCCTCCACATACCTGATAAGAAACTGCGGTGCATTGAATAAGTTTCTGGAGTGCATCTGTAGTTCACAGTGGGCCAGGCCTCGATTGTAATTCTGTGTAAAATAAATTTGTTTCAGGTGCGTAGCCGTGTTGGTTTGCAGTAGAACAGCAGGATTTGAGTCCAGTGGCACCTTAGAGACCAATAAGATTTTTAGCGTATAAGCTTTTGGGTTGATAGAGACCCAAGGTTCACGTTGGCTTTGGCCGAGTATCTCTACCGTATTTTCTTTAAAGAAATAAATATTTCCTATCCGCTGCTCAAGATCATTGGATTGAAGGAACTTGAAAGGATAAGCTTTAGAGAATCAATGCTCTTTAGCTGTATCTGAAGCAGGGAGCTTTGAATCTCAAAAGCTTATACACTAAAAATCTTATTGGAGAAAACGGCTGCTTTGGAGAGTGGACTCCAGGGCATCATTATCCCCATTGAACTCCCTCCCTCCCCTAAATTCCATTGTCTGCAGTCTCTCCTCCACCTCTCCCAGAATAATAACATCCCTGTTAAGTGCAACATTCCCCATGCGACATAGCTTCAGGTGGGTAGTCATGTTGGTATCCAGTAGAACAACAGGATTTGAGTCAAGTGCCACCTTAGAGTCCAATGAGATTTTCAGTGTATAAGCTTTCGAGAGACAGCTCTTCAGCTCACATCCCTTCTGAAGACCCTCCCATCCTCAAAACCTGCCCTCTTCAAGCTCCACCCCCCCTCCCAAATCACCAAGAATTTCCCAGCCTGGAGGTGCCAATCCTAGTGACCTTCAAGGAGACAAACTTGTGTTATCCATAAACTTTTCAAGGCTGTTCCGGTATAATTTTTCATGGACTAAAGAGCCCTCCCCACTTTATCATATGCATGAAGTGTACATCATGCAGTACTATTCTTGGGGAAAAAGTGCCGGTGTTCATATATAAGGTTAAAAAAATGTTCAGCAGTGTGTCTCACTTCCCTGATCTAAACCCGTTGAAGTCTTTAGATGCAGAATTTATTTATTTAAAACATTTATATGTCCTTCCATCTTTCCTTAGACTCAGAAGGGCTAAGAACGCAATAACAACTTACATTTAAAAATATGCATGGTAAAAACAAAAATTAGACTCTGATAATTTCAGATGAGTAAATGTTAGTCTACAGCAGTAAAATAAAACAAGAGTCTAGTATTTCTGTCGATACTACCATCTTATTACCACATAAGCTTTCTTGGGCTGGAGCTCACTGCAGCAGATGTACCAATCATGAATCCAGCAGGCAGATATATCTATACTAAAAAAAATATGAAAGGTGGAAGCTGTTACAAAGGAAGACCAGTTTAAAACAAGATTCAATTAAAAGAGTAATCAAACCGAAACGAAATCTGGATAAGTAGGCAAAGTAGATTAAACAGATCTAATTAAGGAAAGTGCAGGGTGAAATGTGATTAGCAGATCCAATTAAGTAAAGAGACACAACTGAACTAATGAACTTCTGTCGAGTGTGGGTTATGGTATAATTAGCACCTATAGCAAGTGAGAAATCCCAAATCCTTGATCAAACCTCATTCAGGCTCTCTTGTAGATGAAAGGTCCATGTAGTCTGATATCCCACTGTGGCCAACCAGAAGGTCTGCCTGAGGCAATAGTCACTTCTTGTAGTTGCCGTGGTTTAATAAATGCCTGTGATGTCATCCCCTGATGTTTTGCTGAGGAAAGTTAAGTAGCTGTGTTGGTCTGCAATAGAACAACAGGATTGAACTCCAGTGGCATTTTAGAGGCCAACAAGGTTTTCAGAGCGCAAGCTTCCAGGTTTCAAAGCGCCCTTCTTCAGATATGAAGGTTTGACCTTTTCCAGACCTGCCTAGGGAGGGCTGGTGCTTAAAAATTGGTTGCCGTCCTGGATAGGATTGAGCACTTGACCAGTTGAAAAGATTTGGTTACCCAATGGGTCAAATAACATTCAAAGATTCTGAAAGCATTATTTTCATTAGAACAGCAAAAAATTAATTATCGGAAAGTTTGATACCAAGTTAGTTAACTGTTACTGGGACAGCTAAAATAGGCCCTAGTAACAAAACTACTTGCTCTACAGGTGCCAATTACATTTCTGTAGATGATTAGAGAACACCATAACCTTAGACTTTCCTTGAGTTATTGTCAACAATTTTGCATTGCAATAGTTGAAGAAGGCCTTCAGCTAGGAGGCCTTCAGCTACGAGACCTAGCTAGAAGAAGTATGTTGTCTGTATGTAGTACCACCGAAATTGGGGTTTAAGCTAACCTTGGAGGATGAAATATAGGGTCTCTCAAAAAAGCTGCCATATCATTTATGTACAGATTAAACAATATCAAGCAGCCTTGCTGAACACCCTTCTATAAAGGGAGAGAATTGTACAAGTGGCCTTCCAAGCTACTTCCAAACCCAAGCTGAAAGAGAATCATGTAACTTTAATTAACCATAACAGTCTTTGATCAATTGAAGATTTCCCTAACTTGTCCCATAAATGATCCCTTGGAAGTGAATCAAAGGCCACCCTTCTCTTCAGTCTTCTGTTCACTCTCATATTTTCCTTTCTCAGTCTTCAGAAGCTATATTTTTTCACTTTCCCCCTTAAGTTCTGCTCCCTCCAAACCCCCTCTTCCTTTCCCTTCACTGTATACTCTTCTTCTGCTCTCAGTTTCCTTGGCCCAGAACAACCCTTTCCCTTCCTTGGCCTGCAGCTATTTTTGCCCTCCATAATCTATCCGGCAGCTTCACAAGTCACTCAGAAAGGCAGCGCTAGCTCTGGCTGACACTGAAGATGCAACCTCTGCTGTTGTCTGGTTTACATTTATCCTCCTGGCACAGATATAAATATCACGAATAAAAAGTCTTCTGAGAATGTATGATGGAACTGTGCATTGGGCTTGAGAAGCTTGCATAACCTTCTGCATGTGTTAAGCTTTGACTTGTTTTATTGCTGTAGAAGTTTCTCGCTTTTACCACACCAAGGATTTTGCACACATTTGTAGTTCCTTCCCTTGGGGGCTGGGGTTCTACTTACATTGCTGATGCCAGTCGTCACATAATGATGGTCCCAACGCTAGCCAGTAAATACAATCATTTGGGCTTGGGATTTCAAATTCACATTCTGCTGTGATGAATGATTTATTTATTTATTATTTTAGATATTTAGCCCGTCCTTCCTGCAAGCAGGCTCAGGCGGGTTATTACTAGACATGGGCACGAACCACAAAAAAAATCGAACCATGTGGTTCGTGGGGTTTCCATGAACCAGGAACCACGAACTCCCACGAACTGGGGCAAGTTCGCGAACCAGTTTGTGGTTCGTGGTTTGTGGGGTTTAAATGCCCCTTTCCGGCCGCTTAGCAGCGGCAGAGAAAGGGGCATTTGATCTTTTAAAGGGCCCTTTCCTGCCGCTTGCAAGCGGCAGGTCCCTTTAAACTATCAGGTGGCAGGGGGGGATCCTCCCCTCGCCGCCTTCCAGCTCATAGTTTAAAGGGACCTGCTGCTTGCAAGTGGCAGGGCCCTTTAAACGGCCCAAAGCCCACAAATCCCCCACCCCCCACCGGCTTCCAAAAAGAGGACCCATTAAGCATGATGGAAATGTGCCTCAGGCAACTTAAAGTGAAATCCTAAGCAGAGTTACTCCAGTCCAAACACACTGATTTCAATGGGCTTAGACTGGAATAACTCTGCTTAGGATTTCAGTGTTAGTAAACTTTGCAAAAAGTCATACTGCTTTTAACTATCAATAAGTTTGATCTCATTTCCATTAGAACTCTTCCAGCAACACTTCAGGCCATCAGCCTTTGGGGTTTTTGCCTTATACGCTCAGGTCACAGCATAAAATAGGTTACAATGGTACTCTGCAAATAATAGAAAGGTTTCCTTGCCTTAAGTATAAAGATACAAACTAGATGAAGTAATAATCTTTTGTCAAGTCTTCTGCTAGAGTAAGAATATGTATTACGCAGTGCTGTTTTTTGAGAAAAATGGAAATGTATCGAGATACTATAGAATTTCTGTAGATGCTTAAAATATCAGTTACATCAAAAAAACCAGTAGTAGAATTAGTGTGTTCAAATGAGATAAATATTTGAAGTCATCCTTTTTTTGTATAATACTAACTGGCCTGGTCTCTGCTCAGACTCTCACTATCAAAGCAAACGGAAAGGGGATTAGTAGGAAAAGTTGTGGACACTGACTGAATTAAATGAAAATAGAGGAAAAAGTAAAAAAAAGGAAGACCTATACCATAAATAAGTAAGGGGGGAAAGACTATCAAGAAAAAAGTAAAGGAAAAACAGGATGTTTTAACTAGTTTCTTAAAAAGCAATAAAGAGGAAGCTGATCGATTTAACAAGTTTAATCGTTCTGATTTTTAGGTACATTTACTTCCAAAATTCTTAAACCAATGAATTTTTTTATAGTGCCTAACTCAGAGTGGTGACAATATTCAGTATTGTTATTATCCCCACAATACAGCTGCGGAGCTGAGGATGGCTTACTCAAGGCTGCCTGCTGAGCTCAGGGCAGTCATGGGATTTGAACCAGCAGAGTGCTGATTCGCAACCCAACCACTTAACCGCTGTTCATGGCTTTGTCATGATTATTTGAAGTGAGCTTATTTTATCTTGAACTTTTTCATAGCAAGAATTTGTCCCAAAGTGAGTTGAGATAAATAAGTAGATTGGATAAACCGTTGTTAGATCTCAAGAAGGGTTGAGATCTGTGGTGGGAAAAATGAACGGGTCTGAACAAATGCAAAAAAATCTACTGATGGCTTCCTCAAAAAGAAGCCTGAGAGCCACAGGAAGGCAGCGTGTTGAAAAAAGTGTGTCATGTACCATTGCAGTTCAGGACAATTGTATGTTTCGTTAACCCAAGAACAAGTACATTTCATTTGAACCTGGAATTTATTCATCACAATGTAGAAGACACCCCCCCCTTTAATATTCAATATTGTTTAGAATTGTCAGAAACATTGATGCCAAATAATACTCTTGTTGTAGAACAGTAAATATACATAAAAGCAGATAACAGTATGTCAACCAGTGAATTGATTGAAAGTTACGGTTTAGGAGAATGAAGTTTTGGACTGCAGAGGGAAAACATGAAATATAATGAATCTAATTATCCCCTTTATTGTATGCTGCATCATGTTAATAACTCTGCTAACACTGCTTTTGCTTAATTTAAATCTAATTGCCTCTAACCCTCACTAAACATTTTCACACATTGCCATAGTTTAGCCTGAGACGTTTGTGGTTAGCTGCAGCAGCTTGAAATGGCCAGTTTGGATGCTGACACGGCCGCCTCTGCTCGTGCTTTCTCGTGGTCTGGTAAGTCTGCTGACCTCTTACAGGTCACTTCGTTTTGATGTTGTTTTGTGCTGGTCTCTAAAAAGTGTAATTGCTTATCCGTACATTTTTGAAAAAAAATATTGACGTAAGGAAGGCTTTGATGTCCTCTGCGTTTGTTAGTATCGTAAGAACTTTGGAATCTATGGTGATGCTCACTGAGCGACTTGGGGGCCACATGTGGATCTTAGACATGCCGCCCGTCGCTCTTCTGAGCCCTGTTCTCCAATCTGTCGCGTGTTTCAGGGCTTGGTGGGTCCTCACGTTTCTGGGAAGTGGGGGCTTGTGTTGGCGGCAGGTTCCCACCTTGAAACAGCCACTACCAGAGGAATGGGTAAGTGGCGATCCTTCCTGAGGTGCCAGGCAGGGTAGTAAATGTGGCTCTTTTGGTTGATGGTACTTGTGAATGTGTTTCTCCACGAGGTGCAAAGCAGCTACCACTGGGTTTGATAGTAAGAACAGACCTTCCTGCCTCTCCCTGCTGTCTGCAGCCACCTGCAGTTCCATAAAAGGGCTCCTGAGGGTGCCTTGGAAATGACAAGGGATGCTTCACCAGAGCTCACTGAATATAATCTCCAAACTGCTCCGTTGATTCATTCTTCTCTGTGTTGAAGCAGGCAGTCTAGGCCTGACAAGAGTTTTCCTGAGAAGTTCCTGTTTCAGGTCTGTTGCCACAGCTACGGATGACCGGAGCAGCTGTACTGCTGCTGGTTGGGAGCCATGTGCCTTGAATGTCCCATTCCTCCCTCCAGGCTTGCCCAGTCATGCTAGGAACTGTTGCACCTGCTCTGACCATTTGCAGCTCTTGCGTTGGACGTTGCACAATTGCTCTGCAGGATTCCAGCACCTGGAGTTGCCAGCGTTCAGCAGCCTGTGCTGGGAAAGTGCAAGTCAGCAGAGCACTTTATAGATCTTGCCTGATTGGCCTTAACAAAACTGAAAACTTATTGCTAACACAGCTACAGCCAAGCTTGTAAAGTATTAATAGATGATGGTATCTAGCTGTGGTCGACAGCTCCCTACCCCTAGATTGGAATTTTCCTGCTCCTTTAACAAGGCTCTGATATGCAGAAAACAGCATGGGAAGCTTTTTATGTCATGAAACTAAATACCTGTTAATTACTTTTAGACGGGTAGCTGTGTTGGTCTGTAGTAAGAAGATTCAGGTCCAGTAGCAGCACCTTAGAGACCAACTAGATTTCCAGGATGTGAGCTTTTGAGAGTCAGAGCTCTCTTCATTAGATACGCCATGTATCTGACAAAGGGAGCTCTAACTCTCAAAAGCTCACACTCTGGAAATCTAGTTGGTATTGAAGGTACTGCTGGGCCCAAATCTTGCTCTGTTAATTTACTGGGGTTCAAAGTGCTGTGCCAGAGACCAGTTCAAAATCTAGCTGTATTTTTAATTGACACGAGAGATGGGCACAAACTGAAATATGGACCAAAGTTCATCATGAACCGGACCGCTTTTTGGTTCACGAACCAGCAGTTCGTCGGAGCTCATTTCTGACAAACTGCAACAATTTTTAGAGTGGTTCATATTGTTCGTTTGTTACTGTAGACAGCCTGGCGCCGATCAATCTGTTACCTAGGCAACGGGGGGAGGGTTTTCTGCAGACCTTCTGCAGCCCCAGATGTAACAAACCGATGAACCAAACGAACCAGTTCACAAACTGGGCAAATTCACGGCGGTTCATGGTTCATGGTTTGTGAAATGCAACAAATTGCAACGATCCGCCATTTTCCCGGTTCATGCCCTCCTCTAACTGACTCCTTTCAGAATGGGGGTAGGGTCATGGCTCAGTGACAGAGCATCTACCTGGCATGCAGAAGGTCCCAGGTTTGATCCCCGGCAGGATTGGGTAGTAGATGATGTAAGACATCACTGGAGACCATCTGCCAGTCAGTGTAGACCATGCTGACCTTAATGGTCTAATGTTCTGATTCAATAGAATGCTGCTCTGTCCATGTTTGTGCAAGAAATTAAAAAACAGCAGCATCTCCTATTGCTGTGTCATGTGGTTTGTACTTTTTATCTCTCTCTACACCCAGTAGATTTATTTGAAAGAAAGTTTTAAAAAATACTTTTATTGCATTGTAGCCATGATCTACTATGGCAGCAGGAAGATAGAGTGTGTGAGCACTTCAGAAACATAGGCTATTGGCGGTGGCATTCTTACTGTGCATCTGAGGCACTATCTTGTTTGGAGATGAGAATTATAAGGCAGCATTTTAATATACAAGGGTCACTGGGTGTGTGTGTGGGGTTGTGGAGTTAACTGTGAATTTCCTGCATTGTGCAGGGGGTTGGACTAGAAGACCCTAGAGGTCCCTTCCAACCTTATGATTCTATGATTCTATGATTACCTTCAATGTTGCATTTTGTTAGCACACAAGTTCTCAGTTGTCCCTGACCCTGTAGGAGGTGGTCTCATTTTGTGCATCTATCATATTATAAAACATATAATAATAAATCTATAATTCATGCTTGTTGCATATTCATAGGCCTTACCAGAAGTGGTTTTGTGGCACCACTGTTCAAAGAGTTCAGCACAATGGAGCAAAATCAGTAACGTGATTTCAGTCTGTCATTGGAATTACTGTGAACCTTATGATGAAATGATTCATTAGCCGAAATTGTTGGGTCACACTTCTGGACTGTAAAATTGGATTTAACATATGTACAAGAGCGTAGGGTTCATTTGCACTTGTCACTTAGACCCCGGCGATGGTCTGTCACCGAGGTTTAGCTAACAAATAAACATGGCCGTTCAGGCAATGTACGTGGCTATCGTTTGTTAGCCTTGCGCTTGCCACAGGTATGTAGTGATGTGGGAAGCTTGTGTGCCCTGTCTGAGCATAAGGAAGGATTGGCTTCAGGCTTCCTGACATAAAACGATTTTATGATTTGTTTTGAGAGAAAATGAACGGTGATCTTAATCTTTTACACACATCCTTCTGTCGTACGATTCGCTCAGCTTGTTCAGCCTTTGAATATTATCGGACGTTCTGCTTTCTATCTTTGCCTTGTAAAACGGAACATTACCTTAAATGTTAATAGTAATGTTAACAACACAAGCAGATTTAATTGGGTGATGTGCGGTGTCATTTTTTAAAATCTTCTTAGATAGTCACTGAAGGAAATTTCACAAACTTATAGAGTGGCCTAAACAAGTCTTGTTTTCTCTAAGCCCAAATGTGAGGGGGAAGGGACCCCTCCGGCCCCGATAGGGAATCACTGTGGGGTGAAGGTGACTTCTTCTTTAAGAAATGATTACCTGGACTGCAACTGATGGGGACATATTTATTTTTAAAATTTATTTTATTTGTGGCCCTCCTTTCTCACTAAGAGCTAAACCATACGAGACGAATTGCTCAAGTGAAGGGAGACGCAGTGTTAGCTGGGAAGCATAGTTTGAATTTCACCTCTTTCTACAGAGCCGGCTAGATCGCTTCTCTGAGGGTTTATTAATTTCATCTCTTTGCAGAGCTGGCCAAGATTGTTAACTTCCTCTTTGCCTACCTGAAGGCTCTATCAATTATCAACAAACTCTCTGTAGAGAGGTGAAATTAACAAACCCTCTGAGGAGTGATCTAGCCAGCTCTGTAGAGAGAGGTGAAATTCAAACTATGCTTCCGGGCTAACATTGCATCTCCCTTCACTTTAGTATCCTCGTGTAATTCATCTCGTGGTTTAGCTCTAAGACTCGAGGAGGATTACACAGTGGAAATCAGTGCAAACAATAGGACAAGACATCTGATAAACAATGGAACAGGACTAGTATTCAGCAATTTTAAACAAAGCATAGATTCACACGTAATATGTTAATGCAGAAAACTGTGTTATGTAAGTATAAAACAATGCAATGAAAGTAGAATAATATATAGAGCAAACAGATAATCTATACTATTCACAGCAGTGTAGTTCATAGTCCCCTTTCCCTTTACAAAAGCCCCTTCCTGGGCTGTCTTGTTATAATATAGCCCTGCTTCCTTTATAGGAACCCTCTCTTGAACCCCTCTGTTTTATATAGTTTACAGAAAGACAGATGCATGATGGGAGCCTTCCTGACCTCCTCAGGCAGGCCATTGCTCAAGGTGGGGCCTGCAACAGAGAATGCATGCGTACAGGCAGTTGTTGATCTTGAGCATTTGTGGGGCTGCATTGGCCAAGGTTTTCTTTGATCTTTTTGGTGCAATCCTAAAAAGAGTTACTCCAGTCTAAGCCCATTGAAATCAATGGGCATAGACCAGAGTAACTCTTCTTTGGATTACACTGTTCACCTTTTGATCCATTGATGACTCCACCTTTCTGCAAATTGAGCATATCTCATCTTTGGCCATGCCCCACTGCTGGCATACATGTGCCAGCTCCGAATTTGTGCAGCCATTGCAGTATTGATGCCATCACAGTGGTTCATAAGATCAGACTATTGCATAGCCCGTTCCTATTTTTTAACAATGATTATAAAATCTTTGCGAAGATACTGGTGGAGAGACTGAAGGGGTGGCTTTCGGAAGTCATTGAGGAGGAACAAGCAGGCTTTTTGCCAGACAGACAAATCAGAGACAATTTAAGGACAGTGATTAATGCTATTGAATATTATGATAAGCGTTGTGACAAAGAGGTTGGTTTCTTCTTTGTTGATGCTGAAAAGGCGTTCGATAATTTAAACTGGGACTTTATGTTTGCCACTATGGAAAAGCTACAATTGGGAGAAAGATTCATTAGAGCAATTAAGGAAATTTACAGAGACCAGACGGCAGCAATTGTGGTGAATGATGAAGCGACTAAGAAATTGACTATAAGTAAAGGAACAAGACAAGGTTGCCCGTTGTCTCCACTGCTGTTCATTTTAGTATTGGAGATCCTGATGATACAAATACGACAAGATGAAGAAATTCGAGGAATTAAAATAAAGGACTATTCATATAAGGTTAGAGCATTTGCGGATGACATAATGTTAATTGTAGAAGACCCATTGGAGAACATGCCAAAAGTGATAGATAAGATTAAGGAGTTCGGAGATTTGGCAGGTTTTTATATTAATAAAAAGAAGTCAAAGATATTATGCAAAAATATGACTAAGCAGAAACAACAATTGTTAACGGAAATAACGGATTGTGAAGTAACAAGCAAGGTGAAATATTTGGGAATCGAACTGACTGCTAAGAATATAGATTTATTTAAAAATAATTATGAAAAACTATGGACTCAGATAGAGAGAGATTTGATTAAATGGAACAGACTAAATTTGTCATGGTTGGGAAGGATTGCAGCAGTTAAGATGAATGTGTTACCAAGAGTAATGTTTTTGCTACAGACAATACCAATCATCAGTGACTCTAAGCAATTTGAAAAATGGCAGAGGAAAGTATCAGACTTTGTATGGGCAGGCAAGAAGCCTCGAGTGAAAATGAAAGTTTTACAAGATGCAAAAGAAAGAGGCGGAATGCAACTGCCCAATCTAAGACTTTACCATGACGCAATTTGCTTGGTGTGGTTGAAGGAGTGGATGACGCTAAAGAATAAGAAATTATTAGCCCTAGAGGGATATAAAAAGATATTTGGATGGCACGCATATTTATGGCATGATAAAGTTAAGGCGAACTCGATGTTCCTGCATCACTATATACGGAGAAGTTTATATATAATCTGGAAGAAGTACAGAATCTATCTGGAAGAAGGAACCCCCTTGTGGGTAGTTCCATACGAGGTGATAGATCCGAGAGCTGTTGATAATGAGCAACAATGTTTAACTTATAAAGAAATAACTAGAATGGAAGAATCTAAACTTAGAATAAAGACTCAGGAGGAACTATCACCTTATTACGACTGGTTCCAGTATAGACAGATTAGAGATTTATATAACTCGGACTCTGTAAAGGGAGGAATACGAACAGAAAACTCGGAACTAGAGCAGACCCTTCTTAAAGAGGATAAGAAAAGAATATCTAAGGTATACCAAGCACTGCTGAAATGGTATACTGAGGATGAAGTAGTTAAAGGACAAATGGTGAAATGGGCCATAAATTTCAACAAAGAAATAACAATGGAGGCATGGGAATACTTGTGGAAGACTACAATGAAAACAACGACATGCACTAGTATTAAAGAGAACATTTACAAAATGATTTACCGTTGGTACATGACACCAAAGAAGATTGCGCTAGGGAATTTGAACACTTCTAATAAATGCTGGAAATGCAGGAAGCATGAGGGCTCCCTCTACCATATGTGGTGGACGTGTGAGGTAGCTAGGCAGTACTGGGGGGAAATAATAAGAGAAATGAGTGAAATTTTACAATTTCAAATTAATAAGAACCCAGAACTCCTGCTACTAAACTTGGGAAAGGAGGGAATTCCAGCCCATCATAGGACGTTGATATTTTACATGACGGCAGCAGCTAGACTTTTGTATGCGCAAAAATGGAAAATACAAGAAGTGCCAACCATTGAAGATTGGATCCATAAATTGCTGTATATGGCAGAAATGGACAAAATGACAAGAAAATTGAGAAACCTGGACTCAGGACAGTTTAACACAGATTGGGAGAAGCTGAAACAATATTTGGAGAAGAAATGGGAGGTGGGAGGAGAACTGTGGCAGTTTGAGAACTACTGAAGTACAATAAAATGTAGAGGGGGGTGACTTTACCGGGGAGGAGAAGAGGTAAAAGAGAATTTCTAAGCAGTTATGATATTAGATTGATATATATAGAATAATAAATAGAATACAATTAATCATAAGGGTTAACTATAAGGATGGACTAACTAATAATATTTTCTTTTTGATTCCGTACAATGTACCAAACTGAATATGTTTATTTGAAGCTGTATATGAGTCAAATTGATTGATATCATATACAGACTTATGATTGAAGGGGAATAGAAATACTAATGTAAACAAATATAATTAAAATAGAAAGAAGAAGAAATAATGACATAGAATAAGAATAGAATAATATATAGAGTATAAGTTAAACTGATTGATTTATATGAATGTATGGTTTACATAGTTTATGATATATAGAAATGTTTGAAAGTGAAATAATGAAAAATGGGATAAATTGTTTATCCATTATGGAAAAAGGGACTCATAGGCAGGGTACAGAGTATTAAAAATAGTTAAAGAAGTATTGCTTAGAATAAAGGGAGAATATATATTTGCTAGATAGAGGAATATATAAAGAGTAAGGGAAAAGGGATAAAGGGTTGGAAAACTGTTGGAAGTCAACAAAATGGGGGGGGGGAAAGGGAGGGGGTTAGAAATTGGGAAACGGGAATATTGACTGTAATGTGTAAACATTTGATTCTAACCCAATAAAAAATTTTTCAAAAAAAAAAAAAAAGCATAGCCCGTTCCTATTTTTTACTACAGCTACAGCAGAACATTTCTGCCCCCGCTTCCATTCTGCTGTCCCTCTTCACTATATGCTGGGACATCTTTGTGCCGGCTTTAGGCTTATGGATCTGATCATCCGCTGCAAAACTTAGGATCTGACTGTTGTTTTCTCATCTTGTGCCTTGAATTGGTTGCTCTCTGTTGTCCCAGAAGGAATCGTACTTAGCCAGTGGTCTCAAGAGGCAGTGCCCTTGAAGGGCTCTTGCACAGTATCGAGTTGGAGATAATGACCGTTCAGCAATATTGATAGTACGTAAATGGCTTAGGCTGTACAGAGACTGAGCAATGAATATCGAGCAATGAATATTGTATTGTGCTGTAATGGTTGCTCAATAAAATACAGAGTTTCCCGCGTCAATGTCTAAATGCTTCCTAATGTAAAATAATCATTCTGCCATGTGACGACAAGTCCAAATCGGGGCTGTTTCATCTTCCTGCAGCAGCATGTTTCTAAAATGTTGTGATGTTGGTTAACTTGCGAATGAGCTCGTGTTCATAACACCCTATCTGAGTGCCATTTTCTGTATATTTTACATTTGCTAACTTGCAAATCCTTAGTTATGAGTTTTAAAATAATGGGCTTTCCTCAATAGAATACATGTGGAAAGAGGTGGGTGGAAGATACAGTGCCTTTGAAGCAAAAAATGTTTGCTGTTATGTGCATTCCCTTGCTTATAAATATCTTTCATAGCCTATCTTCTGCTTCATTTTGCACTGAAGCCATAATCCTGTGTTTATGACATGCATTTGTTGCCATGGAATAGATTGTAATACTGATTAAGCATAATTTTAACACAGGATTTGTTAGACAGAGAATTTAAGCTGTCAGGCGATGACATATTTTGTCCATTAAAATGCTTTTGAACGGCATTAACTGCCTGAAAATCAGGAGGCATGGAAAAAGTTGATTTGTTTTTGTGGGTCTGACAAGAATAATTTTCTTTTTCACGTGTGAAGCAGATAGAGTATGTGTGTGTTTTACAGTGCAATCCTAAACAGAGTTACTCCAGTCTAAGCCAATTGAAATCAGTGGGCTTAGACTGGAGTAACCTTGTTTAGGATTGCACTGCTAAAGTCCTATAATATTCCTGTTTTACTTCTCAGTATGGGAATAGATAGGAAGCTTCATCAGTTTTTTTTAAATAATTCCATTCACTTGCTTCAACCTTGGATTTGTTTACATGATCATGGGGTGATTTGGAGCTTGAAGTGAGTTAAAAAGGCTCATTAACTTTGATGGCACCTTTGGCTAACTAACTCTGTGGGTGGTAGTAAAGTTAGTATCTTTGCGAATCAAAGAAGCATGTCATAAACACAGGATTTTCTGTAAAATCTAATAGAAAAGGGTGAGGATATGAACATGATGTATGCATTCTAGCAAGCAGCAAGATACCGGAATCCGTTGAGTGTGTAAACAGACCTCTAGAAGATCTTGGTGGACGTCGCAACATCTATTGCACTATGACTGTTGTATATATTTTTTATGTCTGTACAATCATTGGGCATCATTGACAAACCTCTGTCTTTGTCCATTTTATAGCCGTTCTATATGCTATTTCTGTTGCTGTTGTTACTTTTTTTTTTTGTTCTCACACAACAATTGTACAGTCTTCGGATCCTGTTTTTTTTTTAATGGTGGTAATATGAGGACCACTCTCCTTTTGGTTCATATGACTGAATTATGAAGCCAGAGTAGGGGTGACCTTTTGGGATAGTCTGTTAAGTTCCAACCCTGCAATTCACCTGCCAACCTCCCTTTCAAAGAGCTCGTATGAGATTGAGATGAGGCCCATCAGGGGTCCCCAACCTTTTTGAGTAAGCGGGCACCTTTGGAATTTTGAGAGGGGCTGGTAAGGACCACCCCAAAATAATGGCCACAGGGCGTGAAGCAAAGCCAAAAATGGCTGCCACAGGAGACAGAGATAAAGGTAATACCTCCCTCCTTGCTTTGCAAAAGAAATGCAGAAGAGGAATAAAAAGCAATGAAAGAAAGCTTTGTGTGTGTGTGTGTGTGTGTGTGTGTGAGAGAGAGAGAGAGAGAGAGAGAGAGAATAAAAAGAACTATAGTCTGAAGGGGGAACGGAACCACACACTGACTTAAGAAGGCCTGGGTGCTTTCCACTTCTGCTTCTCCAGTGGCTGGTGCGGCTAGTGCAGCTGTGGAAAACCCTTTCCTTTGGATGAAGATAGCAAGTAACAAGCCCTGCCTTACAGTGGTTCCTGCCACTTTCTGAAAAGCTTGGTTGGCACCAGGGGAAGTACTGGTGGTCACCATGCCACCACTTTGGGGAGCCCTGATCTGCAGTCTTGTTTGTAATATGTTGTTGATGCATCAGCATAAATAAATGGTCATTGAACCGAAACAAAAATAGCCCAATGCTTTGTCCATGTACCTTTCCCATGATATAGGAGTTGGAATAGCTTGAACGATAAAGATTACGCAGTACAGGACTAGGATTTTGAGAAATAGTACTGGGTAACAGATGATGTTAATTAGTACTTGGTTCATATATGATGATATGGCTCTTCCCCTCCCCCCCCCCAACCCACCACTGATATGCCTACAGTTCTCAGTGTCTGCCATGTGGTACAGCAGGAAATTGACAAGTTGTGCAGTCATATTATTATGTGGATTATGGGGCTTGGCTGTATTGAATGAACATGCCCTAGGTTGCTTTGTTTGCATGGTTACATGATGCCCCCCTCAGTAAAAACCAAACAGAGAGTACTATTTGATTTTAACAGGCATTTTATTTCTTTATTGGCTGCAGAGGGCAGATTTCTTGGTAAGTACAGCTTTTGCAGTACCAATGTACCTTTTTGTAATCTGTGTAACTATACTGGCTTTCTCACTTTAGGACTGTTTGTTAGGTGGAATACCGGAGATATTCTTTAATGTTAGAATAGTACTTTTTGCCGGTGATCATGTGAAAATGTACTTTCAGCGTTGCGCTGCAGACTGCATTTGTGTCTTTTAAAAAGTGGCTCGAGAATAAATGAAATGATTGTTCTTATTTTAGACATTACCAAGAGCTGAGTGTAATAGCCTTTTTATATCCTCGGCTTTGTGTTCTTATCTTTAGGGTGTCTAGACTCAAATTTTGCAATGAACATCCATTGCTATCTTTGAAAATTCGTAACTCTATTAATAGCCTTTGCCTTCTAAACTCCTATAATTGCCCCATTTTCCATAAAAAAATGTTCATTGGGAGAAAAAAGTTGACCTTTTTTTTTTCTTCAGAACAGAAGAAAAGTTTAGAATAAACTTTGGAGAGGTCAGATCACAATTGCCATTTGAAAGGGTTTAATTTCATAATTAATGTGGAATGTTTCACCTGAGTTCTGCCAGTTATGTAATTGGACAGTCTTAAGCTTGCTTTGGGAGTATGTTGAGGGACACGGAGCGTTAATTTCATACCTGTTTTCATTGATACAGTATTAAGACTTGTACTGTAATAATTGAATCTGCACAACAAAATGGCAAGAGGCAAGAGGCTTGCTGAAAGTAAGTTAATTTGAGATTCATTATAGGTATTTAATGCACTCCTTAAACCTGGGAAGAAACTAATTAGTGCAGGTCCCCCCCCCAATAATTGCTTTTGCATTTTAAATCATCAGTATTATAGTCAGATGCTGTGCTTTCTGCAGAGTCTTCGTGTCTTGTGGTATGATGGAGCTAGAAAATATATTTCTGCCTACTGGCTTGGATCCAGCAGTGCATAAGCAACACCTAGTGCTTGCCTCCCTGTATGTTACGTGCACTATGAAAAGGGGAGGGTACCCCCATAACGGGCAGAATGAGGACTATGAATGTATGCTGTCCTCACGCTAGAATGAAACCTTGGCATGAAACCTTGGCCAAGACCACGGCAATACAGCCCGGAAAACCCACAACAGCCATCCTTGGCAACATGATTTACAGAAGTAGCAGCAGGCATTCATCCTTCTCATTGACAAGTAGGCCAAATGGAAACAAGTTGGAAGAAGGAGGGAAGATTTCCCCGAAATACTGTTGGGAATGGGGAGGATAAGGTGAAGAACAAGCTGTTTACCTATTCCCCACCTCACCCCTACAGTAGCCGATAACATGTGATTAAGAGTACTGGAGCATTTTGTCACACAGCTTGCTCAGTACCCCAGTTTCTGGCCCAACAGCAGTGTATAGTACAGCGATGGCGAACCTATGGCACGTGTGCCACAGCTGGCACGCAGAGCCCTCTCTGTGGGCACACGAGCCAAGTCACCGGATCGGTAGTTCCAGGGCTCATTTGGAGGGGGAACGCCTGGAACGGTGTTCTGAGAAGAGATCACATGGGTTTTGGCCCTGCCCATGTGATTCCTTTTCCTCAAGGCTGCCTCCCTGCTGCCCGTCTCTTTAGCAGCAGGAAGCGGAGGCAGCAGCCGGGCTGCTCGGGCTGGCTTTCTAAAGAAGAGTAAGCTGCTTTGATTTAACTTGCTTTACTTTCAGTCGTGGCTCTTGAGTGAGAGAGAGAGAGAGAGAGAGAGAGTGCTTTCAAGCTGCTGGTCTAAAGAAGGGCAAACTGCTTTGATTTAACTTGCTTTACTTTCAGTCGTGGCTCTTGAGTGAGAGAGAGAGAGAGAGAGAGAGAGAGAGAGAGAGAGAGAGAGAGGGAGAGAGAGAGAGTGCTTTCAAGCTGCTGGTCTAAAGAAGGGCAAACTGCTTTGATTTAACTTGCTTTACTTTCAGTCGTGGAGAGAGAGAGAGAGAGGTTAATTAGTTGAGACAACTGTATGAGTTGTTTTTTCTTAACTAAAACCTCAGTATTCAGGTTTAATTGCAGTGCTGGCACTTTGAAATAAATAAGTTGATTTTGTGTTGCGGTTTGGGCACTTGGGCTCAAAAAGGTTCGCCATCACTGGTATAGTAGGACTTCTCTTGCTGAACTGAGTTATTGGGATTAGACAGAAAAGCTGCCCTCCAGACCCTCATAAAAAGAAAGTTATAGGGACTGTCTCTATCAACATACATCACTTGAAATGTTCTGCAGAATCTTTTTTGGGTCACTGCTTGTCTCTGTGCCCTGACCTGGATAACCCAGGCAAGCCCGATCTCATCAGATCCTGGAAGCTAAGCAGGGATCCGCCCGGGTTAGTAAGTGGATGGGAGAAGTCCATTGAAGACCAGGGTTGCAAAGGCAGGCAATGGCAAACCATTTCTTTTAGTCTCGTGTCTTGAAAACCCCAGCAGGGGGGTCACTATAAGTGAGCTCAGTGGCACTTTCCCCCTCACTTGTCCCTGTAGATTTAAAACACCCTGGATTGTACCTGGGAAGGATTTGGAAAACTCATCTCTTCTTCATGAACTATCTTGTGTGTGACGACCACACATGTGTGTTGCTCTTGGGAATCGTGGCTTATCATGTGATGAAGTCCAGATTTCACTTTTTTTTGCACTTTCTGTGTGGCAGTGTGCAGTGTGCGAAGCTGCCCGCGCTCGAGAACTTGGTCAAGGGCAGAACCTGGCAAATGCATTTTCATACATCAATACAAATAAGTGATTTTCATTTATTGCTTTTCATTTGCTAGTCCCCCGTTATAAGAGAAGATGAAAATAGAAGGTGATGCTTCAAGTTAAAAGGATGCAATTTTCTTTGTAAGTGGAAGAAACAGCACGGAGTCATCAAATTAGATACATCAAAGACTTGAGAGTCGTAGGGCTGATTTCCATTATGTCTTACTGATGTAGAATTAGCCTCATCTAATTTTGAACTTACTCGAGTACAAGCTTGAATATCTAAGTGCTCCTTGACTTTGGTTCCCAATTCCATTGCATGTATATATAATAACATTTATCATTTACTATTATATTTTACGCAACTGGATTATATGGAGTATTGACCAATATTTTCCTTACCTGATGGCTATTCTGGCTGCAGTTGTCATCTCTCTCCCCCAGCTACACACACTTCAATGACTCGTTCAGTATTCCAGAGCCATTTCCAGTTAAATCTTTACCAAGTGGATACTGCTATCTATGACTTCAGTGCGGCGAACCTTTCTTTATTAGTATTCAGGATTGTGCTTCACACATGTTTACCACATCAACTGGCATTAAGTTTCATTTTAATTAGAATCAATCACTGCTGTGTTGATATTAAATATACTGCACAATTTATCAGTATGCAAAGTACTGACCAGTTTCCCTATGTGTGTAAATGATAGCAAAAACACATTTAGTGGCTTCTGTCTCCCTTGTCACCCCAATCAGCATGTTAAATAAACACAGCGCAGTACACCACCTGTTTTCTTGACCTCGAGCATTGCAGTTTTTATGGAAGAATCCTAGCCGGCGAAAACGAAGATACGTTTTTCTTTCACAGGAATTCTGTTGCATTTTATACGATCATTTTCAAAAGAGTATTGTTGGGGGAAACTGGGAACATGACTAGAACATAGTTTTGCTAGGATATTGCATTAACCAACAACTAGGCTCAAATCAACCTGGATAGTTGAGAGGGAAAAATGATAAAACTTTGTTTTAAATCTTCTACAAATGCCATACTCCATTTTTTCAATCTATCTGAATAGGGTCAGTTGTACGGCTTCCTGCTCCGCTCTTGCAATTGTTGGTAAATTGCAGCATATATTCTGATGGTTTGAGGGTCATTTTTACCCCAAACTGCGTTGAACTGTAAACTAAAGTTATCATATAGGATGAAATTAGCAAAATCATATTTCTTATATATTCACAATGATGTCTTTGTTATTCTACACTGGCAAAAGGAAATGTAATAAAAAGGATTGAGGGTTTTTTTTTCTTGAGAGCTTTGTGGTATATTCAGTATCACACCCATGATTTTTATTTTATTTTATGTTTGGGACTAACCTTGGGGTCTGCTTGACCTCTGTACTGAATTAGAAAAGTACCCTTTTTCGTTTGGGCAACGGTCGTTATAAATAACTACAGCTAGATTTATAGCATAGGTGGTTAAGGATTGACTATGTTTTAAATCCAGTTCTAGAGGGCAGGCCATGTTAGTTTGTTCCAGCAGCAAACAGTAGAGGGTCTTGTAGTTTAAAGATCATGGGATTTACAAACATTCATGGACTAGAGTCCTCTTCATTGGATTCATGAAGCAGTATCCTCAGTGGGCAGATCTCTGTCTTTCTATCTCTTGATAATATTCATGTGCTTCTGGAGGAAAACGTGTAATGTGAGATCACAGTGCATGAGAGCATTTCAGACTTCCTTGTCATCTTGTATTCCATGGCTTTTTCATTCTCGGTTTTCCTTTTTACCCACGTATATGTGTATTAACTGAAGTAGCACTTCATGTATCTGACAAAGTAGATGCTAGCCAATGAAAGCTCTAGCAGCAATAACGGTCAGGTCTGTAAGATGCAGCAAGTCTTTTAGCAGTTCGTGGAATTCAAACTTTCTGTATTCAGAGGACCCTTTCTATGTTGAGTTGTTTTCTGTACACTGTAAAGGATTCAGATACGAATTCTTGAGTGACGCCTGTTTGCGTAGAAGACTGGCTGTTCCTGAGGACATTCTAATTGTCCCATAAGATCTTAGGGCACGTTCAGTTGCTCTGCATTAAAGAGGGAGATTAATGGTGGTAGGCAATCAAGAACATCTATCATTATTACGAATATTCTAATTGAGAGATACCTGATAAACTTCTAAGGAACGCTAGTGATCCTCAGTCTATCACTTGTGTAGATTATAGCTTCGTGCTCAAAGGTATCCTATATGTAATTCTTACTTGTGCTTTCTGGATCCATTTTCATCTACCTGTTAACATACATGACATTGTTAATATTTTAGTCTAAAGTTTTCCATTGATAAAATTAGCATGAGGTATCAAGTGAAACTGGAAGGGCTTTCATTTTTATTGCTCATATACAAGAACTATGAATATATTATTCAAAGAACAGGTTAATTTTTTATATACAGCTAGCCAGGACTGATTTTTTAGTTAACTAGACAGGATGGATTCCTAGTTAATACTGAGATTTTAACAAGCAAATTTGACAACATAAAGGCAGGAGGAAGATGGAAGAAGGGAAGCCAAATATTTTTACTGTTCGTGATGGTCTAAAAACTTAAAATGAACTTGAATGATTACTCTTTCAGGCAATTTCTGAAGGTTTCCAATAAAAAAGGGCATTATATATACTTCACTGCGAACTGAATAATACATTTTCAACAAGTGGAAGAAACAATATTAATGAGGAGGTTATGTATGTTTGTTTTTCCGTCTGCAGCTATGTTACGCTGTCACGCTCTGTAAAATATCGCCATCCCATTTATTGGAATGATTGATTTCCTCTCCCAAAATATAATTGCAGAAGAAACGTAGTCTAAAGTAGTAACTTGCTGTCTGCAGATACCGATGAAGGCCTGCCTGCCACTGCAGAGCCTTTCGCTGCAGTCCAAAGCTGGTTCCAGTATGGAAAGGATAGTTAGGTGGGTAGCCATGTTGGTCTGCAGCTGAACAGCAGGATTCGAGTCCTGTGGAACCTTAGAGACCCACAAGATTTTTCCAAGTGTAAACTTTCGCGAGTAAGAGCTCCCTTCTTCAGACACGAGTATGGAAAGGAGGAATTCCAGCATGCTCTTCTGGTTTTGTATGTGTGCAGCTTGACTGTAAGCTGTAGGTTACCCCGAAAAAGCCTTTGCATCCAACTTTTGGCATCAGAGTACTGTTTTCGGATGCTGTTATTATCTTTGGGGCTGTCTGTGTACAAAGTTCTGCCTGTCTGCAGAAATACCCTCAGTATTTTGCTGCTTCCTGGGGGGAGGGAGGCCCTGGCATTCCCCTGACTACTTGGATACAAGGATATTCTTGACAATTCATTTATGACCACTGTGACTGTATTGTGACTGTAATTAAGACAAAGTCACCTCTTCCTTTAGGCTCCGTGTATGAACCCGTGAAAAGCATTAACCTTCCAAGGCCAGATGGAGAGAGTGTGTGGGATAAGTTGGATCATTACTACAGAATAGGTAAGCCACATAAGAGGCCTTTTTTGGGTAATAATATGCAGTTTTTGCCATTATGCTAGTTCACATTAATTCTTATTTGTAGTTGAGGTGCAGCATTATAAACTTGGTACAGTTAAATCTTTCCAGCACCATGACTTTAGATTGTTCTGCCTTTGAGACAGAAGGAAGAAATAAAACTGGTAGAACCAACTGGAGAGGTTTGTCACCATTGAAGCCCGTGGTGCAACTTAATGTAGCAGACCTGTTAATTGTAATGAAGAGGAAAACATCTTGGATTGAGTTTCACTTTTTTCACACCACACTCAAGGTGTTTTTCACACCACACTCAAGGTCTCAAGGTGTTAAAATGTTTTTATTTATTTATAGTGCACCTTTCTTACTGAGATCCAAGGTGGATTACACAGTGCAAGTGAATATAATATAATTCACAGCTAGGACATTTGCTGAGCAAAATACAGTATGATCAACAATTAGGACATTCGGTAAACAGATACAGTAGGTTATGGTAGCAGAAAATTTGACAGCAAGCATAAAGCCAAACACAGAGTCTCTCTACATGAGACGCCTCGGCGTTTGTCAAGTGTAGGGATGCAGTGCTAGCCAGGAAGCATAGTTTAAAGAGACAGAGCTGGCAGAGATCACTCCTCAGAGGGTTTGTTAATTTTCTCTTCCTCCCTGAAGACTGTCAATTTCACCTCTCCAGTCTAAAACTGTGTGGGATCAGAACCAGAGGGTACTGAGAAATGGCAATGGGCTGGAGCTGCCTTCCAGAGCTGGGCTTGGATCTGGAGAGATTATAATAGGCTGAAGCTTCCCTTCTGGCCTTTCACAGCCCCTTCACACAGCTCCAGCGTGTAGCAAAGCCTTTGCCCTGCCGCCAACTCTGTCTTTTTAAACTACTCTTCCCTGCTACCATTGCATCTCCCAACATGTATTCTTCACACATCAGATGTCTTGTGTAGAGAGACTCACAGTCTGTAGTTCCTGTCCTTTACTAGCATATTTCTTTGAGCTATTTCTTATGACACAGCCATATAATCTGAGTAGAAAGCCGGGTGAGTTGGAGCTTTCCTGACCTCCTTAAGCAGGCCATTCCGTGAGATGGGAGCTCCCACAGAGAAAGCGCATCTATGGGCAGCTGTTGATTTTGCCCAGCTGCAGGGCACCTTCCATGAGCCTTGCTATTTGGCAGGATAATGCTTAAAATGGAATGGATGGGCTCTGAGAAGTGGTCAGGAATACCCCCCATCTGTAGATGAAATGCTTCCAGACATATAGCAAAATGATCACTTTTGTGCACCCATGATCCCCAAGAGACAGAATTTTTATTTCTAGCGCCGAGGCTTCTATGATATCGTTTCCTTGGTTTCCCATTGAATTACTGACCCCAAGGTCCCTCGAGGGCAAGCTATAATAGGTAAAAGTGCAGTTTATAATGTAGACATGGTCTAGAACAAATTCAGTTAGCAAATGTTTCGAGGAAGAGGAATCCCAAAGCAAAAAGGCAGAAAGGAAAAACAGCTGAAAAACAGGCATGAATTGTAAAAAACATCCTGGGGTGGGTTTTTTTTTTTTTTTGGTGTGTTTTCTTTCTGCTCCGTTGTTTGCTTTTTCTATATTTATTGACTGCCTTGAAATGAAAATGTTCCTTTTAAGCTATGGAGGATGCAAGAATTGATTCGATTTGTTTTCTCTTGACAGTCAAATCGACAGTGTTGCTGTACCAAAGCCCAACCACTGGTCTCTTTCCCACAAAAACTTTTGGTGACAACCAGAGGGCAAAAGTACATGACAGTCTGTACTGCGCTGCGTGTGCCTGGGCTTTGGCGCTTGCATATCGGTAAGTGGGATCGTGTGTTATTTGTATGGCCCATTGCAAGAAATCTGCTGATTCTGGTCCACAAGAAGGTTGGAATATCCTGCCTGTCGTTAGATATTTACGGTCTAAAAAGAGCAGCATTTTAAACACTTTGTGGTCCAGCTGCCGGGCGAGTAACTATTTGCATGGTTACTGGAAAGCATTTCCCCCACCATCTCTTTTGGAGCGTAGAGTTCCTTTTTTTTTTTTACAAACAGGACTGTGTTCCCAGTGCTGGTGATTAAAATGCCATACCTGTGCTTTTCTCAAGCTTTTCTACAGATTCCACTCTTTATGAATTTCAGAAAGTCCATTGCTCCTCCTTACAGATAGTTATCCACTGCAGACGTGCCCTTGTGTAGTTCGTCTCACTTCTCGGCACTGCCCTGTAAATCTAGCCACCTCCCACTGTGAGTTCCTCTCCTATAGGAAGGATGATGGTTTCTGTACCATTTCATTATGTTAATGTTGAGAAATCTTCTTTTTAGCAACTAATGTTTCCATCAGTACTGGGCTTCTGATGCAGCATGTAATTCAAGTGTCATGTTAGGAAGGGGTATGTTGTTTAATAACATTTGTCTGGAGCAAAATAATGAAAGTAAGTAGCTTAGGAAAAGACACTTGAGTGGCATCTGCTGGAATCAGAGAGAGAGAGCACGCGCAACTGATTCAAGGGAGTCTCATAAGTGAGAATTTGTGGTAATTTAGTCCTAAAATAATCCACGTCCACAAAAAGAATGGTTTCTCTTGCGGCTGGAGGTTTTTCTTCCTTTTGTTTTCTGTCATTGAATGTAAATATGTTTTAGGATAGCTTTAATTGTAGCTCAGTGTTTATAGCTCCAAAATTTATTACGAAGGGTGGAGTAACCCTACTAAAGAAAGTGGTCCACAACTTGCTCTCTCTCTTAAATCTGTTCCCTTTTTGGCCCCTGGTTAGGCGGCCTGAGCAGGCCCTTCAAGATGCTGTGCTGTCTAACTGGGATCCTGCAGATAGATCAAGATGGGTAACCATGTTAGTCTGTCTGTAGCAGTAGAAAAGAGCAAGAGTCCAGTAGCACCTATAAGTCTAACAAAATTTATGGTAGAGTATGAGCTTTCATGAGTCATAGCTCACTTCTTCAGATACAGGTAAAATGTGAGTCCATCTGTCTTTATATCTTGGAGAGTGTTGTGATTTCAGATGCTGAATGACAATAGCAAGTAAATGACAATAGCCGGTGAATGGCAATAGCAGGCAATAGCAGGTGGGGTATGCAAAGAGGTGATGAATGTGGAGAAATCAGCATTGGTGATGAGACAGGAAGCCTAGGTCTCTATTCAATCCAGATTGAGCTTCGTTATCAATTGCAATTCAGCAGTCTCTCTTTCTAATCTCCCTTTGAAATTCCTCTGATCCTGCAGTTCTCTAGGCCCTCCCGCTATGTTGTCTCCCATAATACGTTCCGTTGTTTGCTGTGTAGATACGTCTTTCCCCCTTCCCACCCACCCCTTCCTCTAAACATGCAGCTCACTGCAGTACCTTAATTATCGCTGCTTACATGCAGGGTTCCGCTTGGCAGCTCCCCATGTCAGATGAGCCAGGCAACCCTGCCATCTGGAAAAATAGTTGGTTTTACAACATTGGGTTGGATCCAGTGCAAAATTTCGACCTGAGCTAGAGCTCTTGCGCAAGAAGAAACACCAGAATAAGGCAGATGTAGCCTCGTGCTCTAAGTCAACTTTTTCGAGCAAGAGGACCTTTTTCTAACATCAAAAAATTTCAAGGACCTGCCCCCCCCCCCCACATGATAGTTGTACTGTTAGTATCTATTCACTGAAATAATACATAATAACAAAAAAAATGGACCCCTAGGGGGGGGGGTTGTGCTAAGTCAAATTTATGGTATCCCCACTTGTGTTTTCACTTATGCATGGTCTTGAACAACCAATGATAATAAAAGCCGGGGAGTGCTAGGTGTTGCACAAGATCTCGCACGAGCACCACCGTACATGCTCATATGTGGATCCAAGCCATTTTCTTCTTCATCTCATAGCTGATGTGCCAACATGAGGGCTTCTCTTCCTCTTGCTATCATCCCCTTATCTGTACAAGCACTATTTAAAGTTGCTCCGTTGGAATTCTTACATCTATTTCCCCCCCCCCCATCCTTCCACATGATTTTTCACAGCCTAACCTCCTTCCTTCCTTTTAATTACCCCACCAGTGAGGAGATGAATAAAAGTAGTTTTGTTAACTCCATGTGGATGAAAGTTTGCTGTAATTTGGCTCATTGGATAATATGAGTGGTTCTCCTGCTCTGAAATAAATGAATAAAATTCAAGCTGAGCAGCAAGATGAACGCATCCAGGATAAAATCAGAAATAAATGCGGAATAATTAATGTATGATACTTTAGTACATTGCATAATTAAATATGATGAAACTGTCTAAATTATAAATGATGAGCAATTGTAGCGGTAGAAGGATTCATTACAGTGCAGTGTTGCCATAGTAATGGGGGAGTACTTTAAAATCAGCAGCAATTTTGCAGTGTACTGGTGTTCAATAAAAGTATACTTTTCACCTGTAAAGCAAGGAGTGCTTTAATTCAAACCAGAGTACGCCCCCCCCGCACGCACACACACACACCTCCATGGGTGCAGAGTATGGTGTGGAAGTCAGTGTTATAATGAAGCTGCACAAGGGTTTCAGGGTAACTGTCCGCCTCTATGCTGCAGGCTTGAAGTTCTGCCTATAGCTGGTCAAACTTGAATCCTGTGCAGCATGCTGGAACCACTTTATGCAGTCATGAGAGTGGAGCCGGTGACTTTGTCAAGAATGTTACTGTATTGGGTAACATCTCTGTATGCCCCAGACCTCTAAACCCGTAACAACAACAACAATAAAACATTCAATTTATATACCGCCCTTCAGGACAACTTAACGCCCACTCAGAGCGGTTTACAAAGTGTGTTATTATTATCCTCATGACAATCACCCTGTGAGGTGGGTGGGGCTGAGAGAGCTCTGAGAGAGCTGTGACTGGCTTCAAGTGGAGGAGTGGGGAATCAAACCTGGCTCTCCAGATTAGAGTCCTCCCACTCTTCACTGCTGCACCAAACTGGCACCTAACTGGTGAAGTATGTATTTTAGGAATATTTATGTATGTTATTCTAATAGGATTAATCATATTGTACCATAGGATTTTGTTTTGAGGAATTTGAAATTTTTATGGCACATATTTTCAGCCCTCCTAGAAATAGTTGAAGGGTTTGTAAATCTCATTTTCCCTGCTAGAAACATAGGTATTGATAGTTCTTTCTTAAAAAAAGATCTCTCTCGTGGTATCTTTGCAGAATATGCTCAGACTTAAAGGAGGCTTTTTGTTTCTTTTAATATAATACACAGCTTCATTTGACATTGTTTGAATTTATACTTTATGTTCCGTGTTCAAAATCAGCATACATAGTTTGGGGAGCTCTAGCTTGGCATTTAGATTAAATATTCTGTTCCATTCTGCATGTCCTTTTTATGGACATAATTTCTTCTTCCAACTCTCCCATCTTCTCATTTAAACGGCTTTGACCTTCATGCTCTGTGAAGGGTGCCCTTGCTTTCAGAAGCTACACACAGACCATTTTTGGAATTCAGGTGCGACTTTGTATTCAGAGTTAGCCCCTCTGGTCCTGTCATTCTTCAGACTGCGTTATTGCTTCCTTTTAAATGGTTGCAGTTACTTGTTTGAATGCAGCTTGCTCGTTTTGCAGTTTCCAGTCTCTCTGCCAGGACTTTTTAGTGAGGGGTAGCATGTCCTTTTCCATGTTGCTGTTTCAGAGGCCTGAGCCTTATTGACAAAGTCAGCGTTGCTTGACATTTCTGCTGCAGGTTTCAAATAGCAGCATACCTGCTTCTCAGGTTACGGATGCCGTGCCCTGTGCATGGACACTGTTGAGATTCCACCCATGCCCGTTCTACCTTTTCAAGAAGCTGCAGAAATACTGGCATGCACACAAGCCGCAGTGGGGGTCGTTCCGGACGTCCCGTGGTTCCAGATGTTCTCTTTAACATGTAGGAATTACATCACAGCAGTTTCCAAACCACAAAGATAGTGTGCAAGGGGCCCTGGATGCGTCCGGTCTGCAGTTTCTTGGCTTCTACATATTTCTGTAACGTATCTGTTTTGAAAGGATTCCAGCCATTCCTTTCACTGGGCCTGCAAGACGGAGCTGTTCCGCCAGGCATATGGGCGGTGCTAGGCGGGGGGGGGGGCTGGCCGGATTGGGCCCTCCCCACCACAAATACCCCCCATTTAAATCATCTTTTATTTTAATTTTAATTTTATTTTATTACACTTCTAGACCGCCCTCCCCGTCAGGCAGGCTGTACTACAAAGATGCTCTGGAGATGATTTAGGCTGGTTAGTTGTGCTGCTATGTTCATGTTTATATGTATTTTAACTAGTGTAGTAATTTTGGATGTTTTTATGGTTACTAATTTATAATAATCGTTTATATATTTTAACCGTATGTGTCTGTAATCCGCCCTGAGCCTGCTGGAAATGTGGAGAGGGCGGAATATAAATTGAAAATAAATAAAATAAAACAAATTCCCAGCCAAAATATCATTCACGAGCAGCTTGCAGAAGATCTCAGTTCAGATATCTGCTCAGCCTTGGCAGGAGCAAACCGGCTTGTAGCAACTGAGGGGTCAGCCAGAACGCACCCTATAGAATCAGGTGTGAAGCACTTTGGGAGTAATGTCCCGCTATTCCTTCATGATTAATTCTGAAAGTGTTTATCGGCTTCAAAACATCGCTTCCCCAGGGTTACCGGAGTCTGCATTATTTTTCGAATGCACGGCGTGGAGGAGGGTGATGTTAGTTTAACTGATATATTTATGAGGGAAGAAAAATGACACGGGAATGCTGAATAATTTACTCCCTCCTTCCAGTCAGCATCACACAGTGGGGAGATCATTTCCCTCCCCCCCCCCCCCCCCTTCTTGGAGCGCAGCTCCGCTAGTTTTTCATTTGAAGAGCTAATTATAATTTCATTTTCATGCACAGATTTTCCCATCAAGTTCAGATGATCTCTTCTCTGAACGACTTGTTTCACCGAATTCTAGTCTGTTTCCCCCGCCCAGTTTCGATGGTAGCCTTTGTTATTCTGAAAGCTTGCATAGCTGTTATCAGCTACCTTTTTCTTCAAATATTCATTTGCGACCCGTTTGATTTCCAGAGAATTTTTCTCCCTTACTGGACTCACCTTTAAAAGCCTCCCTGTTCATTTTTTAATGACAGCTCTTTGTCTGAAACTCCCTTAGTCACTGCAAATCAAAACCCAAATGTTCTTTAACCTGCAGAGCACCACCGAAGGGGATTTAGTTTAATTACAAGTCGGAAATGTCAGCTTCCAGAATGTGTATGTTTGATTTTGTTCCTGTGCTTTTAACACACGCACACACACACGTTCAATAATCGCTTTTTGCGCAGCATGATAGCCACTATAGATGACATAGAGCCAGATCGGCATGCATGTTTTCTCAGACATCATTCTCACTTTTCTAAATGGACTTTACTTCCAAGTAAGTGCACACGGAATTGGGGCCATGGTTCCACAGGTCTCCATGGTTCCACATGTTGCAGATTTCCTGGTGTCATTTTGGATTTCTCCTTTCCGACCCATTTGTAAGCTGACCATGCACTTAATTTTTAGCAGGATCTGTAGCCGAAAGGAGCAAGGACTGGGTTGCGTAGAGCTGTATGCCTTTACAAACCTTGTTTTCCCACATATACCCCAGAATCTTGAAGACATTTATTCGTAGTACATACTGCTAGTGTAGTAAAGTGAATTCTGTCAGCCTTAAAGCTTTCATCAGGATCACAATCCGTAATGCTGTGATGTCATTGAAGTCCACAAAGTGGGCGGAGCCTCTTAAAGAGACAGGGGCAAGACTTTGGCAGGACTACCAGAGGATGTACTGGCATGAAAGAAATATAGTAGTAGTAGTAGTAGTAGTAGTAACAACAACAACAACATTCGGTTTATATACCGCCCTTCAGGACGACTTAACACCCATTCAGAGCGGTTTACAAAGTATGTCATTATTATCCCCACAACAACAAACACCCTGTAAGGTGGGTGGGGTTGACAGAGCTCCTAGAAGCTGTGATTGACTCAAGGTCACCCAGCTGGCTTCAGGCGGAGGAATGGGGAACCAAACCCGGTTCTCCAGATTGGAGTCCCACTCTCTTAACCACTACACCAAACTGGCTCTCAAATAGGTTTGTTCTTATTTGCACTGCTGTTGTGAAAAGCAAGGAGTAAAACAGGTGAAGTGTTCTGCACACTAAACGCTGTTTAGTTTACCACCACCACAGATGTACCAATATGTCACTGTCAGTTTTCAGATCGGCAACTCATTTGCCTTTCGAGTTTGATGACAGGTGTGTACTTTCTCTAAAACTCACAGCAAATTCAAAATCATTTGGAAAAGGAGAGAAAAATTAAAATTGATTCTGGGGTTCCAAGTATGTATGCAACCTTTATTTGACTTTATTCTCCACAGCCTCGATGTGAAGTTTTGGGGTTTTTTAAGCTATTGGCGTGACTGTGGCCAAGCAGAGGAGGCTTGAGAGTATCAGAGATAGCTGGGGCCACTATATAACACATTCTTAATAGTTAATTATCAAGAAAAGAGCTGCTGGTGCCTTTTAAGTTTCTTGTGAATGCATTTCCAATTTGTTTCTGGGGTTATCTCTCCCACCCAGGCGCATCGATGATGACAAAGGAAGGACCCATGAGCTGGAGCATTCTGCTATAAAATGCATGCGAGGGATTCTCTACTGCTACATGCGCCAGGCTGATAAGGTAAAAACATTGCAGCATGGACCACAAGCACGCACTTAATTCTAAAGGATTAGGTTAATTGTCAGCATTTAAAATGTTCCGAGAAGGAATCAAATTAAAAGGGGCATTGGCTGTAATGCCACAACATTTGTGGCCAGATAGAAAAGATCCATTCCCAGGCTCCAGGAATTTCAAAGCTGCAGCGAAAATGCGCTTGACACTGTAAGCCAGCTCTTGAATTCATTTCAAAAATTCCTGCTTTTAATTATTCTCGGAACCTATGATGGATAGAAGTTCACTAGCTAGAAGGCCTATGATTGATAGAAGTTCACTGGTATTACAATGGCATAGCAAGTTGGTATTCTCATGAGAAGCACTGGGATGTACCTAGAAGCTACAGAGTTGGTTTTGACAATATATCAGAGGCTGACTCGCACCAGAAGAACTGAATGTGACGCGAGTGGCGTGTGATGGTAGCAAGAGACTTGTGTGAGATCACCTGCAAGATCTCACTTGCCACAGTCACAGAGGGAGCAGGCCGTTTCATTCAGTTGCGCAGTTCCCATGTTGTTACGTTGCTCCTGTGAACAAGCTCCTCAAGTACACGGTGTTTTTGCCTAAGTTGGACCGCACTGTTTGGAACTGTACATTGCTGCAGAGAGCTGCTGTAGCATAGTGGTTAAGCAGCTGGGTTATGAGTCAGCACTCTGCTGGTTCGGCTCTCACTCCTGCCATGAGCGCAGCCGGTGGCCTTGGGTGAGCCACTCCTGTATTGTGGGGATGATAATAATACTGACTTTGAGTGGGGCTCTAATCTTAGAAGAGCGGTATATAAGTGCTATTATTATTAGTTACTACTACTACTATTTTAAAACAACCATTTGGTGAGTGGAAAATACTTTTCACATCTGGAAGGGCGTCTTTTGATCCAACCCCTTGAAGAGTATCGCATTCTTGCTAATGCTATTGTGTTTATTTACCCAGTGGCATTGTTTATGGGAAAGTCCCTGAAATTGACTGTACTGGTCTCACACTATGTAATCCGCCTTGAGTCTCAGTGAGAAAGGTGGACTGTAAATGACATAAATAAGAGTAACATATCATTTTGAGCTGTCTTTTGTAAAGGCATTGGTCATATTGGTTCGGAGACACTGTGGCGTAATGGTTGGAGCGTCAACCTAGGATATGGGAAACCCAGGTTCAAATCCTCACTCTGCCATGGACGCTCATTGGATGACTTTGGGACAGTCATGCACGTCCAGCCTAACCTGCCTCACAGGGTTGTTGTGAGGATAAAATGGAGAATGGGCGAAACATAAGCCAGTTTATGCCCCTGTTGGGGAGAAAAGGGGGATATAAATGAAATGAAATACAATAAATAAAAATTACTCACATTAACCTTTTCAAGAATGGCTTGGAGATTTTAAGGCAGCATTGAGATCAAGTTATTTAAAGAATTATCTGCTTGACCTGTTTTTTTTTATTTTTCTGTTCAGTGGAAAAAAAATTCAGTGTGACATGGTCTCCTTTAAATAAGGTATCTGTCTCTTTTCTGTGCAGACTCATATGACAAGATACTGTGTAACCAGCTTTGATAGAGAGGTTATTTATGAGCCTGGCTCCCCAAGAGAATCCCGTCTTGCTCTTCACAAATGGAGGAGCTTTCTTTTCCTTATTTTATATAAGCTCTCGGTTTTTCTCGTAATTAAGTTGGAGCTTGTTTCTCGAAGGGTCAGTCT
The DNA here is from genome assembly GCF_028583425.1 of Eublepharis macularius. Lineage (NCBI taxonomy): Eukaryota > Metazoa > Chordata > Lepidosauria > Squamata > Eublepharidae > Eublepharis > Eublepharis macularius. Next base: position 36,835,833 of record NC_072805.1, read on the forward strand.
TGGCAATCTGTTATGATTGGATGAAACATAGAGAGAATATTTGTGTATAATACGCTTTAAAATCTATTTTCCGAGTAGCGTTTTGTCAGAAGCAGACTGAGTCACAGCCGTTTTCTCCACAGATACCTGTCTCAGCATAAAAAGAGCTGCTTTAGAGGTGACAAAGTGTTGCACTTATTCAGTCTGGGGCGGGTGGGAGAAACATGACACATCACAAACCGTTCAGCACCGTTCTGCTGGAAGCAGGGTGGGTGAATGGCACACAAGACTGGAGTTGTTTGGATCCTGGTCCAAAGGTGTTGCATGATCTCTTTTTCACCTACCCTAGACTGATCCAATTCAGCCTGGAAGCTAATGAAGTCCAGGAGGTGGGAGCACTGTGGCCATTTTGGCAGCTGCCCCATAGTTTTAAAAGTAGAGTAATCTGGCCAGCTCTCCCAGCATGGCTGTGCGAACTAGCTCAAGTACTTCTTTCTTCTTGTTCATTCACTTATACTCAGCCTCTCTTCCTTGCAGTTCAGGGTGGCCTTCATAGGTCCCTCGTGGTCTCCCATGTAGGTATTAAGCAGTTCCAGACCTGCTTAGCTTCCGCAAGGTTGTTCCATCACGTGCTTTCAGGCCATGCCCTGCCCCTTCCCACGAGTTTCATTTCCATATATACGAGAGCCACTGTGGTGCAGTAATGAGAGTGCCAGGCGAGGAACTGGGAGAGTCACGTTCAAAACCCCATTCTGACATGGAGCTCGGTGGTGATCTTGGGCCAGTCACACATTCTGAGCCTAACCCAACTTTATAGGCTCGTTGTGGGGATAAAACGGAGGAGAGGAAAACAATGTAAGCCACTTTGGGACCCCATAGGGGAGAAAGGCAGAGTATAAAATCGAATACCTTTATTGGCATAACAGGACATACCTATGCACAGTCAGCAAGGAGACTGAAAGGAACATCCCTGGCCCCATCACTTAAACCATTCCTCTCCTCTTTGATGCACAACAAAGAAATTTAGCCACAGACTCAGTGATCCCAGGGTTATGTGTGGGATAGTAGAAGGCGTGTCTCACTGTCATCCGATGGACTATCATGATTTTGAAGCAAAGGTTCTAGATAAACGCAGGGCCAGATCTACTGGCTCTGTGCGATGACGTCACTTTGGTGACATCATCATGCAGGGCGGTGTGTGCCGCCCTGCGGCAAGCCGGCTGTCCCAGCACGCCACGGAGCTGGTGGCAGCAGCGCAAGTGGCTGGGAAGCCGCCTGTGCCATTCGCCTGCCCCGCAGGACAGAGGTGCGTGGCAAGCGCGCCCCCTGTCCTGCCACCCGCGCGCTCCCGGGACTGGTAACTGCGCCCACTGCCCCCTCTTTGGCAGCGCCGAGGGCAGACTACCCCCCCTGCCCTCCTGTCGATCTGGCCCTGGATAAACGGTGCGAATATCGCAATACAATAAGCAGTACAGGAGAACATGTTCAGTACTTTCTATATCTCTTAAGCCACAGGCACAATACCTTGTGGAGTAAGGAATTTTTTAAAACCTCCCATGCAGTACTGCAGAAGGAAGAACACTAAAGTGCGCTAACATAAATACTCTCCGGAGGTAAGGGGAAGTCAAAGAGGAAAAGTACTGGCAGAGTATAAAATAATATCTAGTGGAAGGATGGGAAACCACTAGACAAAGAGTTCTCACAGGGCTTCCATAGGTTGCATAAATTCTTGCACAAGCTCTCGTGCAAATAGGAGATCATCGTCGGATTTAGTTTCCTTTATTTGGAACGGCACCCTAAGTGGAAAAGAGCCCTTTGGTGATCAGAAGCCACTTTCTGCTTGTGGAAGGATACCTTTGGTTCCAGCCCATTTAGGTTTTCTTCTCACATGTCCCTGGACGCAGGTTCACCGTTTGAAATATGCGTGCATGCAGCTAGCAGGGGAATTTTGTGCCAAGAAGAGAATGCATTAAAATGATAACAAATAGGAGAGCGAATGTATTCATTAGTTGATGGTGAAGCTATTTAACAAGCCTATAATTTGTCTACTGAGGTTTGACACGGCACATCATTATCAAGAAAGATCTTTTCAAATGTTATGCTACAGTAGATGTAATTTCATTCTGCAGTACAAAGAAGTAACTAGTTAGGCTAATGGTGCCAGTCATTTATAGTGCCGAAGCATAAAAACCCAACTCTTATCCCCATATCAGATGGATTTATTTTTTTTCTGAGTAAGTAATCTAATATACCTTATAGTTACACAGTTTTTAAAATATTTTCATTTTACTTATGCGGCCTCTGTAAATGCTTGGGCATTTGAGACTAAAGGTGGTTTGAATTGGCTTTGCTTAATTGTAAGTGGAAAGTGAACAAGTTTGCAGTAGGAAAGAGCAAGAGTCCAGTAGCACCTATAAGACTAACTTTGTGGTAGAGTATGAGCTTTCGTGAGTCACAGCTCTCTTCTTCTGATATAGCTAGAATGTGAGTCCATCTGTCCTTATATCTTGGTGAGTGGAGTGATTTCAGATGCCAAACGACAATAGCAGGTAAATGATGATAGCCGGTGAATGACAGTAGCAGGTGTGATTGGATAGGGTGGGTATGCATGGCCGGATCGATGAGGGGGGCGGGGGGGGTAGTCTGCCCCCAGTGCTGCCAAAGAGGGGGCGCTGGGCACAGCCGCCAGGAGTGCGCCGGCAGCAGTGTGGGCAGCTGAGCAGAGGGAGGGAGGCCGCCCGCGCCATTCGCCTGCCCTGCAGGACAGGGAGCACGCGGCAAGCCAGCTGCCCCCTCAGCGGGGCAGGTGAATGGCACAGGCGGCCTCTGCAGCACACGGTGTGCTGGGGCAGCTGGCTTGCCGCACTAGTTGCATGCTCCGCCCCTGTGTGATGTTGTCACAGAAGTGACGTCATCACGTAGTGCCAGGAGTGCACGCGCTGTGCGCAGGGGGCCAGACTTGGGTTGCCCTGGGCGCAGGCAACACTAGATCCGGCACTGTGGGTATGCAAAGGGGTGGTGTGGAGAAATCAGTGTTGGTAATGGGAAAGGAAGTACATGTTTTGATTTAATCCAGGTGGATGCATAGTCTTGAGCTTTGTTATCAGTTGCAATTCAGCAGCCTCTCTTTTTAAATCTCCCTTTGAAATTCCTCTGCAGGATGACTGCTACTTTTAGGTCAGCCGCTGAATGTCCTAAGTCCTGGAAGGTTAAAATGTTCCCCCACTGGTTTTTACATGTTGTGGTTTGCAGTGTTTTCTTTAATCTTAGTTTTCAGGCTTTGACTGATCAGACCCTAAATTCCGCCTGTCACGATAAGCCTAGTTGGCTTATGATAACCAATGCCACACTAGAGAATTCACAGCAAATAAGAAAAACAAATAAATAAACAAACAAGGATGATTTATTGACCCACACCTTTGCAGTTTATTTGTTTGCACTCTCCCCTTTCAGTAGTGAGTTCAGGGGGATTTATAAAGGGGCTATCTCCCTTTATCCTCGCAGCTTAGTCCCTTTGTCAGAAGAGCAAAATATATCAGTAAGATAGTGGAAGAAGTTGTAAGGAGTTTATGATCATTGGGAAAACAACAGCTGGTGAAAGAAAGAATGAGTTATAGGGAGTGGGAAATTATCTGAATACCATGCAGTTCCTATTTTGCTTTGTGAGTACTAGAAAGACTGCATGTCCTCCAAAATTTCCCCCCATGGCATGAGAGCTGGAAACCTTGTCATTGATTATTGATTATTTGCTACATTCTCCTCAGAAGTCAGTCCCAGTGACTCGGATACCTGCTCCCAAATAAGAGTACATAACACTGCAGCTTTAGTAGTGCAAAAGCAAACAACAACGTTGTATTCATTATAGAAAAGAGTCCAGTAGCACCTTTAAAACTAACCAACTTTACTGTAGCTTAAGCTTTCGAGAACCACCAGTTCTTTTCATCAGATGCATCTGATGAGGAGCACTGTGGTTCTCGAAAGCTTATGCTACAGTAAAGTTGGTTAGTCTTAAAGGTGCTACTGGACTCTTTTCTGTTTTGCTACTGCAGACTAACACGGCTAACTACTCTGATTGTATTCATTAAAAGATGAGGCCCACAAGAGAGTTCTGGCTACAGGAGTTCATTTCCAACAAGTTTGCAAAATATTCTATCATGATATCCATCAAATGTTTGATGGCAGTTTGGTCAAATATTTTTCAGCCAAGCTCTTTGTATCCTTTACACCAGATATTTTTAAATGTCCAGAAGAAGTCATGAAATGTGTAAGAGAATTTTTAGAATTCAATTTCTAATTTAGCTTAGGAAATTACTCCCTAGAAGTCTATTTGCTTTTGTGCATGCTAGCCAGAAAAAAGGATGCTGAATGACTTTTCTTATTGTATATGAATGCTGTAATGTTTTCATTAATTCCCAATAGCATCCCCTCTTAATCACTGAAGTTTATCAAGCTTGTCTTCTCACTTAGTGTTTTTAAATTAGTTGTCTTTTAATAGTTTCAGCCACTCAAAGCCTCATTCCTCTTTTTTTAAAAAAAATAACTTTCATCTCTTTGTCGTTAGTATTCCCTTTCTATAGTACGTGCAGTTTTCATGCCCTGATCTTGTGTATGTTGAGGATAGATGCAAATGACAGAGTGACGGGTTGTTATTTATCAGACAATATCTTTACCTGTGGTGTGTTTGGTAAAGAAAGATCTGTTTTAGTTCAGTGATACTAGGAATAGGCCCTGACCTGGATAGCCCAGGTGAGCCCGATCTTATCAGATCTTATCAGATCTCAGAAGCTTAGCAGGGTCAGCCTTGGTCAGTAATTGGATGGAAGACCTCCAATGAAGACCAGGGTTGCAGAGGCAGGCAATAGAAAAGCCACCTCTGCTAGTCTCTAGCTATGACTTGAGGGCACTCTCCACCACCAGGAATGTACCGAGACAACAGGCTGCAGCTGCAGAAGGTTGAGTTTTGTTGGTCCATTATGGGTGCAAGAGGGCCCAATTTCTGTTTTCATACATGTCCACACAAAGTGTAGAGGGAAGGGGTGTATATCTTCCAAAAAAATTAGGGAAGAGGGCCATGGCTTAGGGGTATGCTTCTTGCAGTCATGTACAAGGTCCCAGGTTCAGTCTCTTCAGTTGAAGGATCTCAGGCAGCAGTTGTTGACAAAGAACTTTCGCCTCATGAGAATTTGAAGAGCCGCTGTCATTTACAGTGCGTTGGATCCCATCCCCTCCTACCATTCCGCTGAGCAAAATGTATTCATTTATTAAAATATTTATAATCAGTATTTCCCTTTGGCTTGCAGTCTTCCTCCAGCTTAAGTGGCTCTTCCATTGGAGGAAGAACCACTTCAGTTGGAGAAAAGTTCTTGAAGGTGAGGGATGGGCGGCTCCAACCCAGTAGTTTGAGCTAGATAGCCCAGTGATCTGACTTGGATAAGAGCAGCAGCTTATGTTAATATAAGTTTGTACACTTTCTTGGGTGTGGAGGTAGTTGTACTTAATGTATTTCTAAAGGGATTTGGTAATCTATGCATGCAAAGTAGGAATCATGCTTAAAGACTAGAAGTAGTTAGGGAAAAAATAAGTTTTTTGTTAAAGGCAGGGCAGAGGGAATTATCACAGCCCTTGCTTTACCTTAGCAATAGTAGCAGCAAATAAAATCAGTCCAAAGCAGCAGTGGGAGAGGTTTTGCCATGCCTATAGTCCAATGTTAGCAAACAGTTGGTACATGTTAACATTACAGAGATGAGACTGGACTTTAAATTAGATCTACTTTTCTCCAACTCCAAGGGTCAGTTCTGCATCCTAATGTTTGGTATTAGGCAATAGTGAGTATTGAGTTTGCCTTAATTGTTATCTTTTACAATGTTGTTATACCTTTGTAGATCTTTTAAATTTATTTTGATAGTGGATATAGTTGGTCAGATTAACCCTTTTCTATTTATTGTACATGTACAATAGATATTGCTGTATACGCTCTGATAGTTAATGAAGTTGCATTAGGTCTGTGCTAAAACAATGAAGATTGATGGGTTAGAATGACTGTTCCTGACTTTGATGACAAAGCTTTGATGTCAGTTCTCGCAAAGACTGCAGCCTCTCTAAATGGTAGCAAAATTACTAATTTTCACCAGCAGGCTAAAATTAATGAGGTAAACCACTCAGATAATGGGACTCCATCAAAGGTCATACATTTTTTATGCAGCTGCTGTCTGGAGAGGAGAAAAATGAGCCGTTCTAGGTTATGAGTAGATTACAAGGTTTGTTGGGATGTTTTTATGTCCCCCTGTATTCTCTTTGAAGAGAGACCCAAAGCAGAGTTCGAGCTGCCTTTTCTCCATACACCCTCACTAGAGGGAAAGAGGAATTAACCTTCCAGAATCACCAGAGAGGCAGCATTCAAATAACTCCAGATTTGGTTGTTCATTCATCCCCACAAGCAGGGGAATTCACCCTGTGGGAGACCAAGATCTACTCCAGATCACTCTTCAGGGAGAACCCCAGAGGCAAATGATGTCTGAACAGCCCCATGAAAACAGGTGTTTGCTTGTAGTATGAAAAAAGAACCCCAGAAACATTAAACAAAGCCATGTTTTCTGTTGCAGTAGAGAGGTAACCTTCTAGTCCACCAACATGATAGGATTTAAGAATCCCATGTGACCTACCTGGAATAAAGCTTATGTTAGAGAATGGCCTGCAACATGATTTGTGCTAGCTCAAAATAAGAGACTGAGGTTGAAGAAATATAGGCCTGATCTCTTCAATACGTTATATTCCAGTATTATTCATCTAACATAGTCCATATGACTTAATACTACTAAAAACAGGGCTTTTTTTCAGCGGGAACGCGGTGGAACAGAGTTCCGGAACGTCTTGAAAATGGTCACATGGATGGTGGCCCCGCCCCCTGATCTCCAGACAGAGAGGAGTTGAGATTGCTCTCCACGCTGCTCAGCAGCGCGGAGGGCAATCTCAACTCCCCTCTGTCTGGAGATCAGGAGGCGGGGCCACCAGCCATGTGACCATTTTCTCCAACGGCAACCCACTGAGTTCCACCACTTCTTTTCCCAGAAAAAAAGCCCTGACTACTACTACTACTACTACTACTACTACTACTACTACTACTACTACTACTACTACTACTACTACAAGGTCCATTTGAGCTTGTTTGGAGGTTCTAGCAGGGGAGCGCAGCTATTGTATACCCTTGACCGAAGAATGGTACACTCCTTCTATCTGGGATGGTTGTCCTCTTCCACCGAGCACGCAGCTTTGTGAGGGATGCACATGGAGCAGTGAGGGAGGAAGGGGACACCCGCCTAGCCAGCCAGATCAGCCGAATCAACCCTGGCGATCAATGGGGTGACAGATGTCGTAGCCAGATCGCCCTCACATCCACTACTACTACTACTACTACTACTACTACTACTACTACTACTACTACTACTACTACTACTACTCATAATAACATTCCATTTATACACCGCCCTTCAGGACAACTTAATGCCCACTCAGAGCAGTTCACAAAGTGTGTTATCATTATCCTCACAACAATCACCCTGTGAGGTGGGTGGGGCTGAGAGAGCTCCGAGAGAGCTGTGACTTATCCAAGGTCACCCAGCTGGCTTCAAGCGGAGGAGTGGGGAATCAAACTCGGTTCTCCAGATTAGTCCCACCACTCTTAACTACTATACCAAACAGATAGAGGCCTAACCGTGTATATGTTTGTTTAGGATTGTGCCTGATGTTTATCTTCTGCTTTTTCTTATTTCCTCCCCAAAGGTACAACAATATAAGCAAGACCCTAAGCCCTCCAAATGCCTCCATTCAGTTTTTGGTGCCCACACTGGGGATGAGGTTTTTTCTCACGAGGAATACGGACATCTTCAGGTACCAAAAATAAAAAAAGTTTATTAAGTATTTCTCAGAGACTGGCCGGCTTGGAGCAATGTCATTTTCCCTTGTTGCTTGCCTAAAGCTTGATGTTCTTTAAAGACGTGCCAAAACTACGGAGCTTGGTAAATTGATTTTTCTGCTATACAATACCAACAATAGCAAACTCTTTTGTAGCCTGACTCCATGCTGTACGTATGACTGAAAAAAATCAGCACAGTAATAAAAATGTTTTCTTTGAAGCATGGCAGTACACAAACTTGGCATTTAAAAAAAGCCTTTGCATTTATACTGTTATTATAAATGAAATGTACAGCTGCTGACGATGGACGCCTTAGTTTTAGCCATGTTTAACTCATATAGTGGGGGGAAAGCTGTTAGTTAATGGGAAGGATTCCATGGATCCCCATTACTGCTGATCAAATTTTTGAATTGATGGCACATGGTTCTGTAACTTAAAACTGCAGTTTCCTTACTACCGTAGCCTACATATGTCAGGTATTGAGCTGACTCCCTTCAGCCACCCCAAAAAGAGGGTGCTTGGGATCAGGAGACCTACGTGGACAAAAGCCATGTGACACTGGAGCGGTAATCGTTCAGATTTCTTCTGGGTATAGATTTCTGCAGCCGTAATCCTATTACATTGCTGTCGATCCCGTTGACTGCCTTGGCTTACTCTGTGTAATCCACCTTGAGTCTCAGTGAGAAAGGCAGACTGTAAACGAGGCAAATAAATAAACAGTAGGGGTGGGGGTGGAATTGGATGAGATTGAGTGGTTCGATCCAGCCCATTGATTGGACCTGGAACAGTAATGTGAGGTTTCTGGTGTAGAGTCTACCTTTAATCAAATGCCTCACTTCAGGCTCAGGCCTCCTGTTTATTGATCACTGTTGCCCTTCTTACCTGCCTACGGTTTTCTGATGCACCTCAAGAAAGAATCCCTTTGTAGAAAAGGCAAAGCTAAGGACAGTTTTCAGAAAAATCCCTGACGTGGTTCCATGCTGTAGTCAGGATCCCATCAACTATTACAGATGCAGCTGAGGGCTCCCATGGAATATTTTACTCTCTTTTCTTTGAACAGCAGAGTTGAACACCAGAGAAAGCGCTTTTACATTTTCTCTCTCATTCAAAAGTGGTTGCCGCGATAGGGAAAAGGAACATCCGTTCAATTATTTAAAAATACTCCTCGTGCACGCAGTCTTGCTGTATAATTCTGTACAGAGTTCTTCCAGTCTAAGTCCATTGAAATCAGGGGGATTACGGAGTAACTCTGCATAGAATTGCACTGTTACGCAATTATCCGGGAAATAGAAATAGTAATTTGAAATTATTTGCGTATCACCGAGTGAATAGGCTTTTTGAATAAGCATAGTATAATATAGTACATTGTAAAATAGTTGTGTTGCGGTGTGTTGTATTTCCTTGTCAATATCCGGCCATGTACTCCCTTGGCACGAGTGCTTTGCAGGGAAATGCTACGGCGGTTAATCCTGCCGCCTGCTATAGAAACCGAAGAAGAAAACAACTCATTTTCTCCTCTATAAATCTAATTTGAATCATACACATTCAAATGCCAACGAGTTGATTAAAATGAATACTTCCCTCTGCAGGAGGCTGGATAAATGTTTTGTTTATTAGGTGGGAAATGGGGATGCTTTGCCTGTTACATAACCCCTACATGCCGTCTTTGTGCTGTCGCCAGAGCTGTCACTTGCATACTTCTGCATAAATGTTTTTTTTTAAAGACTTTTATTATTAACAACGAGTCATAACAATATCAACTGCAGGAGAACATACCAGATAACAATACACAAAACAATTTCCATAGTACAACCGGGACATAAGAAACTATTTCCGGTATATATATTCTTTCTAACATACATTACACTGTCTGCGAAAGTACAGGAAAGGGTATTAGTTGAACTACATCTCATGAGCAAGCTAACACGACTACTCTAGTATCACAATGGCCCCCCGACCTCACACTTCTGGTTGTATGATTTCCTGAAAGGGCAGCTGCGATGCTAACAACTCATTTTTGGCTAGATGATCCAAGAAAGGGAACCACTTGGCAGCAAAGTCAGAAGATTTCATTGGGTTTGTAATAAGTTGTACTCTGTCAGTTATTTTTTCCATTATAAGATGGTCCCACACCATCCTGTACCACATGTGCAGGCCCGGGGGGACAGGTGACTTCCATTTGATTGCAATCGCATTCTTGGCAGCGTTCAGGAGTGTGCGTATTAAGTCCCTCTGGTGTGGTATAGTGGAATCAGTCCAGATATCCAGAAAGATTAGTACAGGGCTAGGTGGGATAACGTGGGAGGTGATACCGCATAAATGTTGATGAAATTAACAGGTTAATAAATGAAAACAGGATTTCCCACATGAAAAAAAGTCTTTTGCTTTGTTAACTGTCTGTGAACAGAGAGATTTGTGCACCCTAGAGTTGTGTTAGTGTGGTTCTGACCCACTTTCCAATTCAGCCCAACGCCACACCAAAATAGCCTGAGCGTAAAAAAGAAAATTTCCTTCTGCCAGCTGTCATTCCTTTGTTAAAGCGCTGCTGATTTAAGTTTTCTTTCCTGCTTAAGGGAGCCCCCGTGTCTGAGCAATGCCTCATACACGGCTATAAGGTGGTGACACTACCCTTGACAAACTCAATCCTTCCCTTGACGAGCTTCCCTGCTCTCCTGGAAGGAATACTCAAAATTCAGGCAAAGTGGAATCAAACAAATTTTAATGAGTGGAAATATAATACAAGCAGCTGGTCTGGAGAATTAGCAAACTCAAGCCGTCACCATCATATCAAGCGTTCAGCGATGATAAGGCAATAATAATATACCAGAACGCCGATATCAGGAGCCAAGTATTCCCAAGTACCCATACTTCCATACTGTGCAAATATGTTCTGCTCAAGAAGGGGAGGCAAAAGGCCAAAGTGCTAGAGTGAGAGGATAAAGCAGAGCTGAACGTAGCTGCCTATCCGTGGAGGTGCCAGGCAGAGATTCAGTTCCCACAGCAGGGGGGTTCAATCATTCAGAAAGCAAACCAGTGATACTCAGTCAGGGCCTTAAGACCCATGTGTGGCTCTTCTGGGCACCACTCCCCCTTGGGGGCTCTACCTCAAACTTGAGGAAAATGGGCAAGACCCTTGCCCTGTGGCGTTTGGTTGACAGTTGGTCGCCATCTTGAAATAGCTGTTGCTGAAGGGACATAAAAGCTGTGATCCTCCCTCAGGTTTGGGTTTCATGCCAGGGGTGGAAGTAAATGTGGCTCTTTTGATTGGTAATAGCTGTGAACGTGGTTTTCCCTGAACCTCAGAGTCAATATAACGGATGTATATGATAATCCAGAGGGGAAAGAAAGCAGTAGGGAAGTACATGATATTCGCCAGAATGGTCACCCCCACCATAGAGTTCTCAAGGTGTTGGGCTTCACACACATAAATCTATCTGATCTTCTGTTTCAGATGCCCTTTCCCCCACCCCCTGTAAATCTGATTTAAATCTTAGAAGTTCAAATGCCAAGAAGATGATTAATCTGACTACTTCCCTTCATGCTGCTCTATTCTTGGCTTTTTGCATTTTGAAGAAATGTTTCACTTGCCAGCAGCTTTGGAGAATATGGCGAAGGGAGAAATAAGTATTTAGACCATATAAATATTGTTGCTTGAAACTGCAGTTAAATCTTTTTTAAAAAAATAGATGCGGTAGGAGCGGTTGCAAGCAGCACTAGTTGGAGGAGTTTTCATTATTTCTGTGCTTTCTAATATCATGTAGGTCAGAGGGTCGGCAGCTATGGCTCCAGACCTGAATGCGGTTCAGTATGAACTCAGATATTCATCTTTACATATATTGGAGGAGTAGGTGGTAGATGCTTTAAAAAAACACCAGTATATGAAGGGAAGGCAAATATTTTTATGGGCTTCTTAGAGATGCTTTATAGTAAAGGAAGTGATAGAAGTGAACCGTTGTCAGTAAGGCAGGTATGAGCCATGTGCAGATTTTTGCCGTGCATTAAAGCCATTGTACAGGTGCTCCTGTGTGCATCTTGTGAGATCTGATGTGTGCCCCTTCCTACTAAATGACTTTCAACAACCAGCGTTTGAACTGTGGAAGGCTTATAGATTATTTAATTTTCACGTCTCTTGTCAATAAAGTGAAATAGTATTATTATTATTTTCAGTTACACAAATGAGATTTTTCATACTGGCTCTTTGTTGATCTCCTGCTCTGAATTTTCATATTGTTTGCCTCTTTAATTAAAAAAAGGTTGCTGGATCCTGATGTAGATTTTACATAGAGAGGAGAGAGTCCATTATAAAGCAAACCAATGCCTTTTATCCAGGTTGAAGCTTGGAGATTTGGTGGACAAGGGCGCACAATAATTCCGTATCTGCTGTGATTGTTCTCACTCCCACTGTCAGTTTCCCTGTAATCACCTCTGTTCTTGACAAGTTGACCATGGGGCGTCTTATTAAAGAAGAGACACGAAAACAACATCTGGATGTAAGATTTTTTTTTTTACTTTAAGGGATATTTGTTTCACCAAGAGCTCATTTTATCCTCTTTTTCTCCCCCCCCCCTCCTCCCGGCTTCAGATAAATGCAGTGTCGCTGTTCCTCCTCTACCTGGTTGAAATGATATCATCTGGCCTGCAGATTATCTACAACACAGATGAGGTACGAATAAACCAATTCCCTACACCCATAAAACATGCTGAAGTGTTCTTACAGGCTACATAAATTAAACAAACAATAGCAACCCATTTTCTCATGCTGAAGAGTTCTTCCAGGATGCATAATTTAAAATGAAACCAGAGCAAACAATTTTCTTCTTACGTCGCGAGGTATAGCAAGAAACCACTTTTGCTTTCTTTTCTGTTAACATCACTCATATAAAGGAAAGCCGGGTCATAAAGCATTATTGCTTCCGAAGAACATATTTATCCTGGTCTCATATAAACATCATACATTTCAGACGATTATAATAAATCTGATTTTGTCTTCTAGTTTGCTGTCTTGTTTGCCTTAATCAGAAGCTAAGGGTAATATAATCCAGATAATATCTGAGTGGGTTTTTAAAAACCTTTTTGCCCCAGTCCTTGTATATCCTCTGGTGCGTTCATGGAGGTCGTCTACCTTCGGTGGCTTTCTCTGCTGACTCAGGGCCAAGCTACAAGTGACGCCTGACACAGGTTGGACACTTGACAGCTTCCCTCAAGTTTTGATGGGAAATGTAGGCGTCCTGGTCTTGCAGCTTGGCTCTCCGACTGCTGTCCAATGGCCTTTTCAACTGTCACTTGTCCAACATTCCGCCAAGCTGCCTACATTTCCCATCAAAACTTGAGGGAAGCTGGCAAGTGTCCAGCCTGTGTCATTCGTCACTTGTAGTTTGGCCGTCACTCAATGCAATCCTAAGAACACTTTCCTGGGAGTAATCACATTGACTAGGCTTGAGTAGGATTCTGAGTGCCTTGACCGGGATAGCTTAGGCAAGCCCAGTCTTGTCAGACCTTGGAAGCTAAGAAGGGTGAGCCCCGGTTAGTAATGGGATGGGAGACCTCCAGAGAAGACCAGGGGTCTTTCGCCTTGAACACCCTAGCAGGAGTCGCCATAAGACAGCTATGACTTGACAGCTCCTTTGCCTCAGGATTGTAAGTAGACCTACTTAGAATGACATTGTAAGTGTTCATTACAGTGGCTTCCCAATTGTTGAAAAGTCTTTCTTGAAGCTGTGTATCCACAATAGACCATTTAAGTGAATGAGATTGGGGGGGAACTCCATGTGTGCTTGAGAATCCTTAGAGTAGGTCACTATATTGGAGTGCGTCTGCTTTTGAACATTCCGTTACGCCACTCAACGCCGTGCTTGGGAAAGTAAACCCTGTTGTAAACCAGCCTTGAAAACGGAAGGGAAAATATGTCAGCCCACTTGAAATTCAGTAGAGTACATTTCCCAGAAGTCAACATATGTTACTGAACACTTCCTAATTGGCCTCGTTTTGTCCTGAACATGGCTGCTTGTTTGTTTAGGTCCTGTACTCATTTGCTTCCGCAAGCCAACTTTTTAAGCGAGTTTTCTAAATACGTACATAAACACATTTGTCTTTATCGCTGATCTCTTTGACTTACTTAAATAACATTTTATGTATTGTCTGTAGTATGTTTAAAATCCATTTTTGGTTCCTAGGACCATATTTTAAAGCAAATAAGGCAGGGAACTACAATTTTTTATAGCAACCAATGCTTGGTTGTCATTTCAGACTGTCCTAGCTGCAGAGACTGGATTTGTCCTTTGAATTCATTGGCCAATCTCTTGATGGCTGTTTTTGAATGAAGAAACCCCAATTAAAATCTCTGTTCATCCCTGAAGCTCTAAGACAAGTCATTATATCTTAGGTTAAACTGACTCGCATGGTTGGTGAAAGGACAACATTAAATAACCCACGTAAACTACCCTGAGCTCTCGGAAGGGAAGGGTGGGTCCTTTTCCCCAAATCCCATGTCACTGTGGAAAGCTGATCTTGAAATGGTCATTTAAATACAATTTTTTTTCTTTTCATATCATTTTCATTAATAGCCTTGCACATGTGCACTAATTCCATGTGGACTGAACTGGATGATAAATCAAAACACTGCAGTCTCTTTTCAAAAGAATAGAAAAGCCAGTAAACCCATTTAGGACTGCAGTGTTAGAAATATTTTCGAATAGTCATCTTTTTAGATTTAATGCAGTGGAATCTAGAAATTCCTCTCGTGCAAATATAAATTGATTGATTGATTTGATTTGATTTGATTTGATTTATACCCCATCCTCCCCACAAATGGGCTCAGGGCGGCTAAACATTCACAAAACACAACGAATCAATCACAAAACCATAAAATCAATAATAATCTCAAAAGAGTCATTAAAATAGTTCAGGTACAGGCTATTTAAATAAATATTTAGGAGTCCGTATATGGGCATAGCAAGTGGCCGGAGGCAGTCCCAGAAAAAGTGGTGGTTTTAGGTGGAGGAAGGGGGACATCCACTGGCACTCAGCCAAAGGCCTGGCAGAACATCTCCGTTTTACAGACCCTGTGGGCCTGTAACAGGTCCCGCAGGGCCCGGATCTCCAGCGGGAGAGCGTTCTACCAGGCTGGAGCCCTGGTCGAGGCCAGACGGATGTCCTTCGGGCTGGGGACCACCAGGAGTTGCTTGTCTGCAGAGCGCAACGCCCTGCAGGGGACGTAATGGAAGAGGCGGTCCCACAGGTATGCAGGTCCCAGTCCATGAAGGGCTTTGAACACCAAGCTTAACACCTTGAACTGGATCCAGAACTCCACTGGGAGCCAGTCCAGCTGGCACAGCACAGGATGAATGTGTGCTCAAATTGGCGTTCCAATAAGGACACGTGCCACTGCGTTCTGGACCAGGTGTAACTTCCAGGTCAGGCCTAAGGGCAGCCCCGCGTAGAGTGAGTGGCAGTAGTCTAGCCTGGAGGTGACCGTTGCACACTTGGATATAAAGTTGTTGTCATGTTGGCTCCTCTGTTGCACAAAAAGGGGCAAAATCTATTGCCAAGAAAGATAGTGGATATTTACTCCCTTATGTACTATCTCAGTACAGATGCCCAAGACAGTGCATGTCAGTATAAGTTTAGTCCAAAGCTGTCACATTAATGTTTCCCCAGCTCAAAATAACTAAATGCCCTGATGCCCAAGCACATAGATCAATTTTCTTAGTGCAGCCGACTGAGCATTCCGTGCAATTATGAGGCTGTGGAATGGTTGTTACTTCTAATCCAGATAGCTAATGATCTGAGGTGCAGGCCTGCAGCTGCTCCTCATTCTTTGAGATACCAAAAAATCTCCTTCCGTACGTTGTATACTCTTGTACTCAAATATCGGGTCATATCCCAGATTGTTTCAAGTTCTTGGTCAAGGAAAATCATGCATGTTGCTCTCAGTTCAGGTGCAAGCTGGATACTACTTCTGCTCATGTTACAAAATGGATCCTTTACCGTCAGTGCCTGGCCTGTTAATTAGCTAGTTAACTGTTTGCTGGACAGCATTCATATGTCCAGGGAATCCAGGCATCAACTTTTACATTTACAAATGTGGGCCAGTTTGCATCACCTTAACTGGAGCCAGTGTGCAGATAATTCCTGGTGTGCAACAGCCCTTCATGCCCGGACCTGGATAGCCCAGGTGAGCCTGATCTTGTCAGATTTCGGAATAATAACAACAGCAACATTCGATTGTTATTAGATTTAGAACTACGTTTGCATGCTGTCATAGAACAATATTCGATTTAGAACTATGTTTGCATGCTGTCATAGAACAATCTGCCTTGACCTGAATAGCCCAAGTGAGCCTGATCTCATCAGATCTCGGAAGCTAAGCAGGGTCGCCCTTGGTTAGTAATTGGATGGGAGAGCTCCAATGAAGACTAAGGTTGCAGAGGCAGGCAATGGCAAACCATCTCTGTTAGGCTCTTGCCATGAAAACCCCACCAGGGGTCGCCATAAGTCAGTTATGACTTGAGGGTACTCTCTTCCACCAACAGCCCTCCATTTTGATGAGGCTGTGATCTGACTTTTCCATCCCACAAATTAAGTCAATTTTTAGCATATGACAAGAAACCAGCATTTTCTATGGGCCACACTAGATGTGTAGCGACCTGCCAATGGCTGTGCAATCCTATGCAGAGTTACCCCAGTTTTAAACTTTTTGGATTGTACTGTAACTCCTCAAGCATTTTTTTTTTTTTAGTAAATAACAGCAGTGGAGGATTACGATTCATTCTCATTATTCTAACCTCAGATGTTTCCCTGGAGCTTCCTTGAACCTGTATGTTTTATTCCATTTGTTCCAGTTTGAGGTTGGGAAGGAGGAAGGCTAGACTTATGTCACAGCCCCAGTCTAAATTGAAAGCCTCTTATGGCTGTTACTTATTAATAGCAATACTTGATGGCTCTGTGGTCATTATCTGATGATAATATTATAGCACACAGGGGAATGCTCAGGGTACTACACTTATATTCACTCTTTAGTCATGACCCTCTTTTAATATTTGCGACTACTTATAAGTGTTTTTTACCACGATTTTCAGTTGGAGGCTGAGAGACATCTCGGCCAGTGTTGTACGTTTTCAATTTGCTGCTAAGAGCTGATTTGTGCATTATTTAAATAGGTGGATGAGTCTCTTTTGATCCTTTAAGTATTTTTTGGACCTTTTTTTTAAAAAATCATCCTTTCATTTCCCATTTTGACAATTCTTTTGTGGCGGAGGAGGTTACGTGTATTGGCTCCAGCAAAGCAATTTGGTATTTAGCGTTTGTTCCCCTTGGAGGTAAATGAGTTGCCTCCGGTAGTAGAAGCAAATGCTGAGCAAGTGTAAAATGGTTGGGTAAATTTAATGGAGTTTGTACTCCCATGTAGAATAGCAGGGTTAGTTACATTCTTATAAATAGCAACACACACACACACCCTTTCCCACCTTATTTCCAATTTCCTGGAAATGTACGATTGCAAGTTGTGTAATTGTTTCTTAAATATTGGAATCAAAGGACAGTGTGAGTGCCGCTGGATTTTATAAACTGAATCTGGTTTTATTATGCAACCTGTTTTTCTATTGTGATGCAATCCGCTCTGAGCCTACTCTGCAAGGCAAGTGGAACATAACTATAATAATAAATTAAATAAATAAGTAAATAAAACTGTATTTACTAACAATGGATTGAATCAAAAACTTGGGGGTTGGCTCCAGGAGATATCTTTCCATGAGTGGATACCTCTGGATACAGTCCCATGTATTGGATTCAGGCCTATGTCTTAGATTATTTGTGGAGTGAAATCCCTGGAGATTATTTTTAAAAACTAGTTCAGTCTGAATATAGACATCACGGAAAGTCCTTGGCCTTTGTTCCGTGTTGTTGGTTCTCAAGGGCAGCTGGTTGGCTGGTGTGTGAAACCGGTTTGGTGGACTAGATGGATCCTTGGTCTGACCCAGCAGGAATCTTCTTATGTAAATGTGGCCTGTCTTAAAAATATTAAAAATTGGTCTAGTTGGCAAGATAAAAGTGACTGAATGTCTAGGTTTCCCTGAAAATCAGGGTTGGAGAAGCAACACTAATGTGACTTTGGAATTCCTTTCAAAAACTCCACGTTTATACCACTTTCTTATTTTCTATTTAAATAGCCAGTTTCCTTATTCTCCTGCACACTTCTCCCCTCCGACCACAGTGCCAGGTTTGGCATGTTTTCCTTCATTTCAACATATGAAGAATGCTATTAAACCCACGGTTACAGATGCACAGATGGCGGTCATAGCTGGCAGCTAGGAAACCTCTCCTGTAGGCTGGTCCCTTGGCTAGGAATAAATCATAAAACATGATTGTCTGTAGGCCCTGGAAATAGCCAGTTAACATCTTTCAAAAAATGTAGCAGTTGTTGCAACCAAGCAAAAGCTAGGCAAAATGACAATGCAGCTGTAACTGTGTGACTGGTTAACATTAGAAGAGAGAGAAGGAAGAGGGGTAAGAAGCCAATCTGGACAGGGAAATAGAGTATCACTGTAGCAATTTTAGACTTCCCTGTCTTTTCTCTGACATTATCCCCACCAAGAAAGGGAGGGGGGTTAATAGATATACCTCAGGACAGTTGTCCGCCAGAGCAGCACCGAAGGCTGGGAAGATGGAATGAGGCCTCATTCGGAGGCTAGAGGACGATCCAAGGTGATGAGTGGTTTGTGGGTAAACACCAGTTAAATGCTTATTTGCAACACTGGTAGAAAGAGCTGAAATACATCTTCCAAATAGTTCATCATTTGTGTCTTGATTTATGCCTTTGGGAATAGAAAGTTGAATTAGAGGATGGGTGCGTTTAAAAACAGGGTAGTGTCTTGAAATATTGGCGTATTTCAACCGTTCTGTTTTTCTCTTATCCACATCCTCCACTTCCCAGGTATCCTTCATTCAAAACCTCGTGTTTTGCGTGGAAAGAGCATATCGTGTCCCAGATTTTGGTGTGTGGGAAAGAGGAAGCAAATATAACAACGGGAGCACTGAACTGCATTCAAGGTAATTTGGGAAAATGTTGTTTTCGGGTGTGTGCCCCCCACCCTGCTTCCCACCCATCTTTCAAAGGGAAAATCTATGTGTAAACTTGGGGGAAAAGAGTAATTCAAAACAGTTTCTACAGCATTGCATTTTTAAGCTACTTCGGTGTGGGGTGGTGGGAAATGCATTGTATCACTTGGTGAGTGGGCTGATTTTGCTGCTTTCATTGTCCGGGGGGAGGCGGCAGCCATGGAGAATATAGTGACAACAGTAGCATGAAAGGACATTTTGCGTTTTTCTTGATCCATATGGATCCATTTGTATAGCTTGCTTCCATGCTGGGTCTGATTTGAATGCAATATTTATTATTTTCTTGGAACAGAATGGGGCGTATGGGGTATGGAGTACACCCTACCTTGTTAATGGCCACCTCTGAAATGGCAAATTGCTCCTTCCCCCCTACCATGGTGAAGTGAGCCCCCTGAAGCCACTTCTCAGCCAGTGATCATTTGCAGTATCAAGCAGTTGATCCCATCGCTTTAAATATATCAACCCATACTCTTCAATTCCAGGCATGTTCAAACAGGTGCACCTTATGGTTCATGTAGCCAAATCATTACAAACTCCTAGGTAATATAAAACTTCCATGGTCCATCTGCTCTCTGTGATAAAAATACCAATATTCTTTGTAACTGTGTTCTTTTTATTACCCATACCCTTTTGAAATAAAATTCTGAAATTATATGTTACCTCTGTTTGTGCTCCATTAGCGGTGAAGTCAGTAGAACTGTGGCCTTTTAAGATGACAACTGTAATAATTTCCTTGGGAAAATAGCTTACAAATACTGTAGACTAAAAGAGAAGTCACAATGACAGTTATATATAAAATTTGCTGTATTGGTTCAGTGCGTTTATTTCAATACGCAGTAACATTAAGAGAGCAAGGTGGGCGCTTGTGTCTGCAATTTTAGGTATTTTGTAACTTCTTGCAATAAAAATGAGGTATTCATATTAATTTTAGCTGTTCCTTTCCATTGCTTTAGTACAGGCTAAAATTACATGGGTAACGTTAAGTCAAGATTCCAAACTGTTTCTTTATACCTTAAATTACAATTATTTTTTAACTGTCAGACTGCAGTCCTTTCATTTTGAGTTCAGCGGGTATATTCAGGGAATGTGTCAAGATCATCAACCGGGCATTTCTGCCCTGGAGAGATTGTGCAACTTGTGTTGCTCAAGCAACATATAAGATATTCAAACAAGGCAGAAGAGGGGGGGGAACCTAAGGTGTTCCATAATCATAGGACAATCTACCTTGGTGTGTTGTTGTTATTGCTGGGTGTGAGCTGCAGAGGAGACCTTCCAGCTTTGAGCATTCATGATAGCATGAAAAAGGTTAAGTGCCATCTTATCCGGCAAAAGCCATATATATAAATGACAAAATTATGACTATTTTGGCAATGCTGTTGCTAACATTTCTGGTTTCCAATGGGATTTCTGGCTCTGAAGACATATGCTCTTGGGCACCCTTGTTTTTGATTTATCCAAGGCCTGATTAGTTGGCGTGCTGCTGAGAGACGAACCAATGAATTTCTGCCTTTAAGTTGTTTGACTTGACGGGTTTCATGTTGAGCTAAATTGTATTTTTAAATATGTTAGCCATCTAGGGGGGCAGTAGACAAAAAGCAGGCTATAAATTGGTTGGCTGATTGGAGTGCAGGAAAAAAGAGGGTGAGCCAATTTTAAAAGCTGTAGGACTATCCAGGCCTCATTTTTTCCTGCACTCCAGATGCACAGGACAGCAATTAAATTCTGTTGTATAAACATTCTGAACCTTGATTTGAGTTTACCCATCTGTAGCCAGTTCACTTTTTGATGATGTACTGATCCAAAGAAAGATTGGCTTCCCGTTCAACGTGGAACAGAGAGATGGATTGTGATGGATCACCTGTGATCCACAGATGTTCATTATGTAGAATCTTGTTGGTCCCAGGAAGCCAAGGTCTTGGGTGGCCACTCCAGTATCTGAATTTTGGTCATAAATTGATAACTGTAGAAATAGATGTAGAGAGACTCATGAGAGTAGAGATGGAAATTAGAGAGGCTGGTAGGCAAATCTTTGTTGGGCAGCTCTTCCAGTTTTTATTCCTGGGCTGGCCAATAGGGGTGTTCACTTTGGGTTCCCATTTCAGAAAAAAACCCCAAACCGGACCCGATTTGTAAAGATTAGGTGTTTCCGAATTGGGGCCAGTATGATGGCCCTGATTCGGAAATACTGAATCAAAGCTTCCTGAAGTAATTCGGATTGCTTCGGAAAGCTTCGGGACCTTAAAGAGTGCCTGGCCTCCTGCCCTCCCACCACCACCCCACTTACCTGGTGAAGTCTTCTGGCGCTGGCGTGGGCGGCACAGGCGCCAACGTTCGCTGCTGCCCTGCCGGCTGCCACAGAGGCCGAAGTGGCAGTGCAGGCGCCGGCTGCAGCCTTCCTCACCGCTCTGCTGGCTGTGGCAGCGGTGGCAGAAGGCCTGCTCCAGCCTTCAAAGTAAGTGGGGTAGGGGGAAGGGGGGCTCAGGGGGGAGGCGGGAATCTCTCTGGGGTATGCTCTGAATCATTTCGAAACATACCGAAGTGATTTCCAAACCCCCGAAATTTCCAGTTATTCCAGATCGTTTTCCCACTTCGGGTAAATCCGAAGTGGGAAAACCGAAACTTTTCCCCGCTTCACACCCCTACTGACCAATCAAAGCAAGATTCTTGCCAGCCAATACAACCAGGAAGTTAGCAAGCTCATCTTAAAGATGCTGTGGACGTGTAGGTTTGTCAGGTGGACCGAGGAAAGCCATTTCTGGAGATCCCAGTTGAAGCTTTCTTTTCCTGGTCATCACAAGTTCACAAAAGGACATTTCTGTGAATATAAACTACCGTTGGCCTGACCCTGTAAGACTGTGCTGTGAAATCTGTTCAGAGTGGATTACAGCCCATGACTGTGATAATTAAACAGCCCAGTCTACAGCTGCAGCAGCGACGCTCTTTGCATGTCTTCAAGGTCTGCATCTGGTTCACACCGAGTTGAAAAGCTTCATTTGGAACTCCTCCTGTTAGTGTTCCTTGCACCCTCTATGGCTTTTTACTGCTAAATTTTCAGTACAGAGCATGCAATCTTCTGCTGATTTTCGATAAGCAAGTTTTGTAACATTTTTTCCGAGCCTTGTGCTTCCCTCCCATGTGTTCAGGCTCCTGAAATATTCATTTGTCCTGTAACCATTTTGATCAAGCTGTTTCCAAGCATCTGCCGACTACCTCTGCAAAAACATTTTTTGACGTTTCCCATCTGTGTTGCTGAGAATTGGGGGTATTTCTGAGATGCAGCATCTTCATATGCCCAAGACTTAAAAGGCACTGGCATCTTTAACTTGCTATCTTTTGTTCAGTAGCCGATATACTGCCGTCATGTTGTCTGTCCCTATTAAGGTTATTTTGTTTGTTCATCTGCCTGGCTACCTTTTTAATACAGCTTTAAGTCCCTAACACTTGTATATGGTTTCTTTTTTTTTCTTTCTCTTCAGCACCTTTCCCAGAGATGCACAGTTTGTGAACACTGGGAAATTTATAAATTGGATACAGTAGATATTTCCGAGCATTTCAGGAGCAGGATCCAAATTTTCCTAGCTGAGTTACCTTACATTGTTTCCTAATCTACTTCCTTTGTTTCCTTGCTGAAGATCTCCCTTCCCCAGTATCTAGTCTGTTGCTGTTTTCCTTCAATCACTTAATTAGATCTGGCTGGAAGCCATCGTGTCCTTAATGGATGAAGAGTTCAGCATTCAGCTGGCTGTGAGCAGTGAACTGCTGGGATGGATGAATAGCCAGGTTGAGATGCAACTTGAAGAACTGTGGGTACCTCGAAGTTAAAAGTGATCTTTCATTGCAGTTTTGGAAAATTTAATTTGCTTCCAAAGCACTGTAGGCATTGATAAAGTTTGTCTTAGGGATCTAGGGGGAATGTGCTTCTGATCGTGTCTTAAGACTGAGTAGGAGGAAGAAACTCAGATCTACATCTAAAGTTACATCAAAACTACTTTCTCTGTATAAATTGCTTAAGGCGGCTCACAGCAACACACCCACAAAGTATCAAATATCAAGTACAAGTTTAATCAATTTAAAAATGGCAGCACAATAATACTATCTCAAATTATTAAACAGTGCGGAACATTTAAAAATGATTTGCTTCAAAACTAGCTGTACAATCATCTGTGTTAAAACTAACATTATTAGAGCCATGTCCGTGTCCATTAATAAAATGGGGGGGGGGCTGAAATGTCCAGGGAAATAAAAAGTGGCTTACTTGGTGCTTAAACCTGAGAAGAGACTCAGGCGTACTCGTGCACAGAAGGAATTCAAGACCGAAGGGATCATATCCATGAAGGCCCTCTTCTCTGGTTGCCACCTGCCTGTCTTCTTACGATGATGGCACACAGTACTGGCCTCTGCAGAAGATCTTAGCTGATTTTCTGGGTCATATGAGAGCAGGTGTCCTCTTAATACCTTGCTCCCAGACTGTGTAGGGCTTTAAGAAACAGCGTTTTCAGTTGTGCCCAGAAACAAATTGGCAGGCAGCGTAGTTCTTTTTAGAACTGACAAGAAGTGAGCTATATAATTTACGCTGTTCAGCAAATTTTGACGTGTTCTCAACTAACTGTAGGGTTTCCTTTTTTTAAACTGTAGGCAGTTCCATATGGCACATGCACATAGAGCAGAATGTAGCAGTCTGGTTTGGACTGGGTCAGAGCACAAGTAACTGTGGCTAAGTCTCAAGAAAACAGTATAGTTGGCATGCCAGCCAAAGTTGGCGAGAGGAGCTATGTGCCACCAGGAAAAGCTTAGCCTCCATCTGGACACATTGATACAGTATCAAGTCCAAGTGATAAAGTACTCCCGTAGGGGTAACGTGACCCAGAACAAGTTGACTTCTTAATACCTGATTGGTTATTACAGGGCTTTGTCTGAATTAAGTGTCAGTTTATTGGCCTTCATCTATTCTTCGTGTCCATGATTTCATCGGATTCTGATCACAAGGAGGATGCTGGTGGCATTTCCCTGTATATAACCTCTCCCAGCAATTTCGAGTAGATGTTAAACAACATGAAGGGCAAGGTGGAACTTTTTGGACTCCAGAGCACAACTTCTGAGAAGGTATCCCCCAATCAGCTGGGTAGGACCAGAATCACCTGGGCCTTGAACACCTATCTTAGTCACACAAGTCCAGAACATACCATGGATGGTAGTACCAAAAGTGGTCGAGTGGACCAGAAGAATCAAAAAGTTGCACTTCCTTGATGTCGTCTCAGTGGAATCCATCCATCAGAGCAACAAAAGCAGTTTCAGTTCCAAAATCAGGTTGGAACTTAGACTTAAATGAACTTCAGCCAATCTGTTTCATCCAAGAAAGCCTAACATTGCATAACTATCACCTCAGTTGCCCAATTGAACATATTCAGCACTAGACATTCATTCAATCAGTCAATTTATTCTTGCAGCTCATGATCAGCACATGTCAGTTTAAACAGATTATAACAAAATTGAAAGGATTTTGAGAAATAGACGTTAATAGAAATTACAAAAATAAACATTAAAAACTTGGTAAATTTAAAAGCAAGGCTCAATATTATCAAATAGACCAAGAAAACCACTTAATTCGTATATCGACTACCTTCTATACTTGTTCCTTGCGAATTCTGTAGGCTGTGGCAAGGAATCTGGCGCCGGCAGATGAAAGCTGAAGAATTACGCCAGATAAAAGCTTGTTAGTGAATTCTGATGCAGGAAGGATGGAAAACCTTCTAAACAAAGGTTGTAAGATTTTCCCACGAGCGACACTAGAAATCACTGATTTAGATAATTTGGTCCAGGGACAGCTGTCTTTCATAACCGCTGCTTTCAAGGTGCTTAACACTGCATCCTCCTTCACTGCCTTTCACGTTTGAAGGAGACGTGGTTCATTCAGCTGAATGCATAGTGTCTCCACATGCTTTAAAACCAGCGTATTACACCGAAGTACATGCCTTTGATTGCCTGGTGGTTAAATGAATTCTCGGCCCCTGCAATTAAACACGGTTCAACAGATGCAATTTACTGGTGGTTTCCCCCCACCCCTTTGACAGTTATGAAGGCATCAATCAAGTGTCAAAATTTTAAAGGCAGCCATAATGCCTAATCATGGAGCTTGTCCTTTTGGAGGGCAGTTCAGCGTTCTAGAGACATACTGGCTTCTGTTAACATCGGCAACTTGGGTGTAACAAACATAAGAAGAGCTCTGCTGGATCAGGCCAATGGTTCATCTCGGCCAGCACACAGCAGTCAAAATAGTTGCCCCAGAGGGCCTACAAATGGCAGAGAGGCCAAGGCCCTCCCCTGATGCTGCTTCTTAGTACGGGTTTAAAGGTTTATTGCCTCTGTATATGGAGGTTCCCTTTAGTCTCAGTAGTAGCCATTGGTGGACCTCTCCTCCACGAGACTGTCTAACTCAGTTTAAAGCCATCTGTGTTTGTGGCCATCATAGTTTTTGCTATGTGTACCAACGGCAGACGGTAAATCGTCCATTTTTCTTTCCTCTCGTCACGATTTCTGTGCGGGATGGGGATGGGGGGATGGCAGACGGTGCCACTTGACTAATCCTATTTCTCAAAAACACGTTCATTTGTGCTGTTTCAAACAGGGACATCGTCTCCATTAACAACTAATTAAATTACCCAAGTGATGAGTTTATCACGCTTTTTGCATGTATCAAGTATATACCTGTAATTCTTGAAGAAAACGACGTTTTCGTGAAGTTGCTATGCCTCTGTCTTCTAAGCTTGCTTGTTTTTAAAATTCGTTTAAAAATGGTTGTTTATAAGAAAGATATGAAATAGCTGAAACTTGGCTCTGCATTGTGATGTAGAGCCAAGCTACAAGTGACGAATGACACTTGAATGGCAAGTGAACAGACTCACATGTATTCCTTCCTGTTCACTTGTGCTTCTGTTCACTTGCCGTTCAAGTGTCATTCGTCACTTGTAGTTTGGCCCTTAGCCTAATTCCAGCACCTGTGCAAGTGCCTCTGGCAATAGAAGGTTATAAATGTCCTGTGAAGGAGAATGAAGCACTGCAGGCCTGGTTGTAGCCTATACTCAGACCAGAACAGAGCCAGTGTGGTGTTGCGGTTAGAATGCCCGTCTAGCATCTGGGAGTTCCAAGTTCAAATCCCCACTTTTGTCATGGAAGCTTTGCTGGGTGACCTCGGGTCAGTCACACGCTCTCACAGCTAAGCTACAAGAGACAAATTACACGAGGAGGAGCACGTGAAGGGAGTCGCAATGTTAGCTAGGAAGCTGAGTTTTAAAAGAGATCAGAAGACTTTGTCAGTTTCCCCTCTCTACAGAGACAGGGAGATCCCTGCTCAGAAGGTTTGTTAATTTCCTCTTTGCCTCTTTGAAGGAGAGGTGAAACAGACAGAACCTCTCAAAGGCAAAGAGGAAGGGAACAAACCCTCTGAGAAGAGATCTCCCTGGCACTGTAGAGAGGGGAAATTGACAAAGCCTTCCGATCTCTTTTAAAACTCAGCTTGCCAGCTAACATTGCGACTCCCTTCACGTGCTCCTCCTTGTGTAATTTGTCTCTTATAGCTTGGCTCTCAGCTTAACCAGAGAAGAGAATGATGTAAGCTGCTTTGTGACCTCACTGGGGAGAAAGTCTGGGTATAAATGAAGAAAATCGATTTAACATAAGAGCAGCCATGCTGGATTAGACCAATGGTCCATGTAGTCCAGTATTCTGTTTTGCACAGTGACCAACCGGAAGCTGGAAGGTTTAGAAGCAGGATATGGAGGCTGAAGCTGCCCCCCTGTGGCCCTCTGCACCAGTATTCCACTGATGAGACCTCTCCTCCATGAATATGTCAAATCATCTTTTAAATCTAACTTAAACCGGTAGCCGTCACTTCTGTGGCTTAATTTCTGTGGCTTAATTTCAAGACTTAATTATTGTTTGAGTGAAGGAATACTCCCTTTTGTCCATCGTGAATCGTGCCCTTTGATTTCATTAGCCGTATGTGGGATCTAGGATGGGAGAGGGAGACAGTTGCCCTTTGTGTAATTTTATAAATGTCATGTCCTCCTTACTTGGTGGTGGTGGAAAGTGCCATCAAATCATAGCTGACTTACGGCGACGCCAACGGGGGTTTCCAAGACAAGAGTGGAACAGATCGTTTGCCATTTCCGTTGCCTGCCTCTGCAACCCTGTTCTTCGTGGGAGGTCTCCCATCCAATTACTAACCAAGGCCAACCCTGCTTAGCTTCCAAAATCGGATGAGATTGGGTTTGCTTGGGCTATCTAGATCAGGGTTCTTCTTCCTTAACTTTCTCTAAACCATAAAAAGTCCTCCATTTCCTTTGCCTTTCCTGGGTGCTTCAGCTCTTTGATCAGTCCACTCTCTTTCCTACCTCTTTCATACTGTGTGTTACTTCCTGCTTTCTGGCATGAAAGGCTAAAGGCAAAGACCTGAGAACTTCTTTCATATCCTTCATGAATGCCCCCTGGAGCATTCATGAAGCCTGCTTCCAGGTTCTCTCTCTTCTACCAGGAGCAGGCCTTGCTTGGCAGAATTCCTGGAAGTCTAGAACCCCCATTTTCTAAGAGTTTCACTCTCTTGAAGAGGCTCCCAAAGGCTGGTTAAGACATTTTCATTTGTTCAGTCCATTGTAAGGAATTGTACTACTTCCTGCTTAGCTGAATTTATTTTTATGCTTTTAGTACTGCTTTGTGTCTTATGGTTTGAAGTGGTTTTTAATTCTTTTGGTTGGTTTTTGTTTTGCTTTCTAAACTTAAGGCTGTGAAGGGGTATAAGAATACAGTGGGTAAATAATTTAATGGGTTCCGTAATGTGCATCAAAGTGTACTGTTCCTCATTTTGGATTTGTAGCACGTTTGCTACAAAGGTTGGTCACCCATTTCTGATTTAGAGGCTTGGTATTAAAAATGGTATCCCATCGGGTCAGTCAGTCCAGGCTACCTTAATGTGTCTTCACATTATCTGGCTAACAATAACTTCTCATCAGCAGAAGGTGGAGAGGAATTGTAGGATTTCACCAGCTTTGATGGCAGCTGCTCTGGGCAGAGTTTTGTAGCCAACCTAATCAGCTTTTCCTTGTTGAACCAATTAGAATTAAATCCCACAAGTCTTTCCCCCCCACTCCCTTGGCACAGTTTCTGAAAGGCTTTGAAATCTATTGGTATGACGGTTAGAAATAAAGAAGCAGTCTAAAATCAATGTTTCATGGTAAGCTGTTAATGAAAATGTTCCAACAGAAGCTATATTTATAATAAATACGCTACACAGAGTCCAGCAGCCTGGCACTTGTTCTTGTTTCCATTCTGCTCGAAGCATCTTTTGTGCAATTCTCACCCAACCAAGGTTGTATTTATTTTTGAACTAGTTCGAGTTCCCTGACTTCGGTATTTAGCGTCTGCAAATACCTGTGGTTCTGTGAACACGGGGAAGGGAAGTGATCTCGGTGAGGATTTAGCTCTTCTTTTCTGAACACGCAAGGGACTGAACACAGAGATTAAGATTTAAGCACATCATTCCTTCTCTGCACAGATTTTCAAGGTCTGTTCACACAATCGTGCTGTATCATGGCACTACGCCATCTGTTCACACGACCGTTTTATCTCGCCGCGCTAAACCATCTGTCCGCTTGGAAGGCATGGCCAGTCTAGGGGGCCAGATCCAAATTAAATTGGCAGTTTCCCTTCCCTTCCTGCTGCAGAAACCCCCCCCCCATGTTATTCTTCAGGATCGGGGGCTGTGGTGAGAGGGGGGAGGCAGGATCGTTCTCCAGTTAGTTAGCATCCAAACCAATGCAGATGGGTGTGCCAAGTAAAAGAATTGTATAAAGAGAGTTGCCCATAGAAGCATTTTACATTGGAATTGTGCTCACCTTTTGAGGTCTCCTCTGCGCACACACCCCTGGCCCCCACACACTTTAGAATAACAAAAGATATGAACACAGTTACTCCTTGATTAATTAACTGATAATCTCAAGATCAGCATGCTGAGCGAGAGCAATCCCGGATGAATCATGCCTCCATTTACCAACCATTCTTTGTGTTCTTTCAAGTTATTAACATTTAATTTGGGACTGGTGGCACTATTCTGTTCACAGCATAGAGGTATTCTATTTGTCACAATGTCGGGTTGATTAAAAAGGGTACTAATGCATTGGCTTCTAGGCCACTTACTCTGGAAACGGTCCTAATGAGTGTTTTTTTCAGCCAAAGCGTATGGAGGTCAAAGCTTCCTGTTTACCCTCAAAAAATAGATGCCAGCAAAACAAGGTGGCACATGGGTTACCATGATGGTGCAAGGGAATACCATGTACCTGATCCATGAGTTCTGGAGTGAAGGCAACACCTCTGTTGTATGAACAGAGCTCCGTGCCCTACGCCCAGGGCTCATTTCAAGGGAGAACGCACAGGAACGCAGTTCTGACAGTTCCCCCAAGAGGTCACATGTCAGGTGGCCCCGCCTACCTGACTCTCGGTCATTTTGGGCCCGTTTCATCCTGGATTGGGGCTGAAACGGCCCGGATCAGGCCTCTGATAGGTGGTGGATCACTCTCCTGTTCAGCAGCGGCCTGATCCTGACCATTTTGGGCCCCTTTTTGGCCATTTTCAGCCCCTTTTTGCCGTTTTGGGCCCAATTTCGGCCTTGAATGGCCGGGATTGGGTCCAAAGCAGCCAGGATAGGTGATGTCAGGGGGTGTGGCACATGCAAATCAATTATGCTAATGACACATTTCCAGTGACGGCAAGGGGCATGGCATATGCTAATGAGTTATGCTAATGAGTTCCTCCAGCTCTTTTTCTACGAAATGACCCCTTCCTACACCCATCTGTGTTTCTGAAAGTTCTCCATGAGTCATAGGGCTGTGAACATAATTACCCTGATAAGATAGTCCTGGTTTGCACAGAGATTTGTGTTTATACTCTCTTCAAAGTTATCTTCAAGTTTCAGAGGATTGAGTTCGCCCTTAAATAGCTCTGCCCATTATGCCTGGAACTGCTTCCCAGAAAGGCTATAAGCTGTCATCTCCCTTTTTAAAAAAAATCCACTTCTTCCAGAGAACCTGTGGCTTAACCTTTTGGTCGTCACCCTCAGCTGAAATAAAACCTAAGTATTGCTACCTTTCCTTCTCTACTGATCCATTGCATTTTTGCCATTGCTGTTTAAAGCATTTCTGGGGCTGGATTTTAAAGTTAGGTCAGCTGACTAGACTAGCTCCATATTTCTAAGTCCCCCCTCCTGCCTCAAACACAGTTTTGTGCCACATTTTTTCAGGTTGGCTAGTTACTGATGTGTGATCGTGAAATTTCTTGGCTGACTTACTTGCAAGTTGCAACAGATTGTCCCCACTCCACTCCGTTTTGTAAGTTATAGTAAATGTGAACACTGCAAGTGCTTTGGAACAATGTCTTCTTTCCTGCCTGATTACTCCATGGGGTGCATATAACGAGCTATGCTCTTTACAGGGGCTTGTTTCAAAAGTTACTTTTTTTTAGTTTTAGAACTATGTTTGCATGCTGTTATAGAACAATCTGCCCTGACCTGGATAGCCCAGGTGAGCCTGATCTTGTAAGATCACAGAAGCTAAGCAGGGTCCACCTTGGTTAGTAATTGGATGGGAGACCTCCAACAAAGACCAGGGTTGCAGAGGCAGGCAATGGCAAACCACCTCTGTTAGTCTCTTGCCATGAAAAATCCCACACGGGGTCACCATAAGTCAGCTTTAACTTGAGGGCATTCTCCACTACCAAACAAAGACTGTAACTCAGATATATTTGTTTTAGACCCAGTATCCGATTGTGTGGAAAGCTTGTGTTTTATTAGTGTGGATGGATTTTTCCATTTTTAGTATCTTTCTGTTTTTTTACCTTTTAATGCCATGTTACCTCTGATTTCCATTATACTAAATACACTTTAACTTTCTGATTATAATTGTGTGCCAGGAATTTTTCATCATATGCTCAGCCCTGTCTACCTATGCTTGCTCATGCTTGCAAAATAAAACTCAGATGATACCAACATTCTTTGTTTCTTTTTATGAGAGGGTTAATCAGGTGTCTTTAGAGATCCCTAGATAGTAAAGCAGCGGCAGCAAATAGGATTTTGGACCTTCTGTGTCAGGGAGACAGATTGAAGGTACACAGACTGTGAAAGAAAAGAACCGCAGATTCTCGATCGCTTCTCTACAGTCTCCTGTCAAGATTTCAGATATAAGTTTCTTGCTCTGTATAGGGCCATGTACATTAATAGTGCTTGATAACGTTTTAAAAATATATTTCATGCCAGATTCCCATGTGTTAGCGTTAACCTTAAATTAAGTGAAAAAGTACTAGTGTTTGCCAATGAAGGTCTTTTTAAAAATAATAAAATCTGTGTTTGTACTCCTGGTGCCCTCTCTGCAAGAGCTTTAAACCCTCGGTACCAGATGTCCAAATGCAAAGTGATTCCATATATATATATTATGCAGATGGCCATTGACCTTTAAAGATAAAACTGCTGAAAATAATAAAATAAGCCTACTGTATCATAATTTTTAGCCTCAGGTTTTTGTTTTTTAAAAAGATCCTCTCAGCAAGAAGTAGTCCAGTCTTCGGGGAGCTGAATTTTATTTCCAGAGTTATAAGCATAACAAGCAACTTTTTCTCCCTCCCTCTTTCTTCCTTTTTCAGTTCTGTCGGGTTAGCAAAAGCCGCCTTAGAAGCAATTAATGGATTCAACCTCTTTGGCAATCAGGTAGTAAAAATATTTAAGTATTTGTTCATTCTCCATTTTTAATTAACGTCTTGTTCTTCAGTAAATTGCTTTCATTGCAGATCAAAGGGGGTCTAATATCCATATGGTAAAGATTGTTCTCTTTTTTATTTTTTTCCCCTTTTTAATTTTTTCCAAGGAAGGAGGGTAGCAAATTAGTTCTCGCTTCTTTGGGTACAGAATTCATAACCCATCAAAAACAGCTCGTTCCTTGCTCTATTAGGAATATTTTTTGTCCTTCTAGTCATTTATTTTCCTCTTGTCTGAAAAGTGAAATGTCTAGAAATTCCCCATGTTTTCCTCCAGTCCCTTTGACCAACTTTAAACAGCTCCATTTGCTTATATGAATAGCTGTCCTATCTTTTTTCTGTTTTCTGTCTCAGGGTCACTTCATACCTTCATTAAGTGTGTTGTTTTTCTGGGTTTTGATAGGGTTCCTCACCCACCCCTCTCCTCTGGTAATTTGCTATTGTGAGGATAATATGAGGAATGGATAATGTTTCCTGCCAATCATCTCTGTTGCCTGCCGCTGCTCTGAGCAGCCACAGGAGAAAAATAAAAACAAAAACACTGCTGGCCTCTGTGCTGGTATGTTACTTCTCTCTACAAATCAAGTGACAGTGAGTAGCTCTAGGAATCATGCGGAAACTCTGTAGTAAAGCCACGGATTTTCTAGTGATTCCTAGACTTACCCTTTGTCACTTTCGGATTGTACCCAGAAGTGACATCGGTGTTGTTGCCAACGTCACATGCCACCATAATTTAATTTAATTTAATTTATTGGATTTATACTCCGCCCTCCCCACATCAGTGGGCTCAGGACGGATAAGTCCGTTCCCCTCCCCCAATCCTCCTAGCATGGAAGAACCACATATGCCTGAGTTTCTTGGTGGAAGGGCAGGTTAAAAATGTGAAGATAGGTTGGTTGTGCCCCAAGTCAGCAGCTAGTTTTATGGCGGGGGGGGGGTGGATTCTTTGAAGTGAGAAGATAGTCTAGGACCTGCCCTCCACACACAGTGGACACAGAACGTCATATAGCTATATCACAGCAACTGCTGTCTCGATGCCATCCTTCTTAATTGTGAGTTGGCTAGGGGCAAGCAACATAAACTACTCAGCATGTGTTATTAGATTTTGGCCCAGGTGCTGCTTTCTGTTCCATAGTTTCATAACACTGTATTTCTGAAAAAGGTCTAAAAGCAGAGCACCGTAACCCACCATGTTTTCTTCCCTTGAAAAATCATGCCAAAGTCAAATATCTAAACACTGCATCTCTCACTCTGATGCCCAGATTTTTTTAAAAAAATTGTTACAGAAAAACAATGCTTTGACAATGTGCTATCCTTGTTGAATTTTTGTGTGAAATCATCACTGGTTTTATTTAAAAGCACAAGAATAGATATCCAGACGCACCGGGAAGAAAGCCCAGATGGTTGAAAGAAACATGAAGCAAGGAATAAGTTGCATTTTAAGAACTGGTCCTTTAAAAGGTTCAAAATGCTAGAAATTTCTTTGTGCGGAAATATTGTCATCTTCCTTGAGACGACTGACACCACTGTCAAGTCGTCACTCTAGCAGGCTCAGAAACAGAATATCTGAAAGCTTATCTGTACATTTAACAGGATTCCACTAAATTTTTAACTGAGATCCTCGAGCTGAGCAGAGGGCAAAGTGTAAACACTAGCAGGGTGGTGGGTGGGAATTAACTTTTAAGTTAACAGTGTCTTAATCTGGGGGATTTGAAAATCAATGCATTTGCAAGGAACCTCTGACCTTGAAATACGAGCACTTAGCTTCTTTTCAGTCTTGATGTTTCTATTTTAAAGGTTGGAACTGAGAAATAAAGTGTCTTGGGCTGCCTTGTCATACGATGTTGTAGGCTCATCCTGGCAACAGACTCAATATATGTTTGTTGTTTAAATTGTATTTTACTCTGCTTTAAGTGGGCAAAGGACAACTCTTAAGACCCATATTCAAATTCCCTCTCGGCCTTGGGTGATCTTGGACTTCTCACAGAGTATTTGTGGGGATAAAACTGAGGAGAGGATAGTGCCAGGTATACTGCCCTGAGTGCCTTGGAGCGAGATTGGGATAAAAATGAACTAACTAAATAAAGTTGTAAAGATTCCCTACTCCTCCCACCCTTGAATCATTGATTGTCCAAACAGAAAGTGTTCACCTCCCCTCAGAACCAATAACGATAATCTCTCTGTATATATTTTCACTGAGTGTACTTTATTCATACCTTGTCTTCCTATGACTCATGGAAGGTACTGGAACATGCTCATGGTTGTCCTGGCAACTGAATTGGGCCCCCAGCCCTGGGCGATTTCTCTGGTTCCTCGTGGTTGCTCCAGCAACTGGCCGAGGCTTCATTTGCAGCATTCATGTGCTCAGCTGGAGGGCACTGTAGGATTGCCCTATCCCAGCATCCTGAAAACTACAGAAAGTAACCCTCTTATTAAAGTTGGTTTGGCTATACGGCCAACATTCCCTTCCTGCACTCACATATGGCCTGTCCGGGATAGTCTCCACTTATTCTCTTTACTACTTGGCAGAGATGCTCAGTTAATTTCTTCGAGCTTGTCTCTAATAAGCTTGTAAAGAAAATAAAATTATTGGGTCCTGTTTTAAAATAAAGAAATGCTTCTATTTTGCTAATATGCCAGTGTTTTACTACTAGTTCTTTTTGCTTTTAGCCAGTTTCCTGTCAACTTTGGGTTCAAAACATTTGACAGTTCCTGAAGCTCTCCATTCTCTTAGGCAAATTAAAAATCCTTATTGCATTTTTTTTCTCAGCCAGAGTTATCACAGAAAACTCAACACCAATTACTGAACCCTGTGTAGTGTTAAATTTGTTTCTGTTTTGTGTATTTTAAGTAACCTGTTGCTGTATTTCAAAGCCAATCATAGGTCAGTAACCTTGAAATGATATATTAAGATGTAGAAATATGCCATTATGCCCCCTAACATGCATTCAAATTGCTCTCAAAGGTCTAAAATTATCTGAACAATTTCAAATGCATGATTAGCAGAGATCTTTAAGAACTAGTGCAGCAAAACCAAAATTGAGCTATTTCCATCAGCTGCTTTTTGATAAAAGAACTTAGTAGCACAGTAAGAAGGTGTGAGCAAATTTCCCAAGATTGAAAGGAAAAGGTTAAAAAAAAGGACAGGATCCAGAGAAGCCCATACACTCAAGAGTCTCTCTACATGAGACATCTGACACGTGAAGAACACATGTTGGGAGTAGGGGTGTGCGCTTCGGGTGTCCGATTTGGAAAAAATACCTGAATCAGACACTATTTGTAAAGATTTGGGATTCCCGAATCGGTGCCAGCATGGTGGCTCCAATTCAGGAATCCCGAATCAAAGCTTTCCCGAAGCATTCAGGTTGCTTTGGGAAGCTTCAGGGCAACTTCAAAGGACCCCTTGTATCAGCTGTCAGGCGGTAGAGGGGATCCCCCCTTCCGCCGCCTGGCAGCTGATAGGTTAAAGGGACCTGCTGCTTGCAAGGGAGTTTTCTGCCTTCTTCGCTGCCCTGCGGGCCCGCGTGGAGGAGGAGGTGGAAAAGTGCCCTCCTGCCCCCCAAATGACAACTGCAGCTGTCGTTTGAGGGGCGGGAGGGCCTGTTTCGGCTTCCTCTGCTGCCGTGCCAGCCTGCAGGACAGTGGAGGAAGCCTCCTCCACCCTAGCATCAGAGGGAAGGTAAATGGGGGCCTGGGGTAGGGGGCTGAGGGTGGGAACTGGGCTGTTTAAAGGGCCCTGCCACTTGCAAGCAGCAGGGCCCTTTAAAATATCAGCTGGCAGGCGGCAGGGGGATCTAACTAATCATTCCCTGTGTTTGATCCTTTTATCTTTATGTTAAATTGCCTTAATTAATATTAGTTCTGGCCTAAGTAATCAAAGCTATCCCTCCCTTTCCCCCAAAATTCAGCTATTGGTCTATTATGTACATAAGTAGTTAATTTGGCCACTGAGGCATATTTATGGGCCTTATCTGTCCACTCTGAAAGAATCAATTAGATTTACAGGAGACAGAAGAAAACCAGAAGAAATTGAAATATCTAAAACAAAGACATTTTGAAAATGTTGCAATACTGAGTGACTTCAACTACCCTCCCACTGACTGGGTAAATGTTTGGTTGCATCATGCTGTAGAAGTGAGGTTTCTTCAAGACGTTGTAAGTGATTATGCACTGGAACTGTTGACAGAGCCTATAGATAGTGATCTTAGACTTGGTTTGAGTGAGGCTTAAGAACCTGGTGCGAGATGGAGATGTCATTATGCCGATTAGGAACAGTTAACACAATGCTATTAAGTACAGCATTCACACCAATGGAAGGTTGCCCCCAGAGTCCAAAACACATTGAAGTCACATTTGACTTCAAAAGAGGGAGCAAAAATGAGGGGGCTAGTTAGAAGGTGCTGAAACGGAAACTTGAGAGTCAAATCCCAAGCGGACGCATGGAAGATATTTAAAACCGTATTAGTTGAATAGGACATATTCCCTGGGTTAGAAAAGGTAATGCAAGTCTAAAAAGATGCCTGTGTGGTTAACAGACCGAGACAGTAAGGCTTTTCCCCCCCCTAAAAAATTGAAGGTTTACCAATATTTTCTGCTCCGGTCATTTCAGTATGCATCATCTGTCGAGTGAACTTTCTGTTCCCTTTACAGGGCTGCTCCTGGTCTGTCATATTTGTAGATCTTGATGCCCACAATCGGAACAGGCAAACTCTTTGTTCCTTGCTTCCTCGAGAATCACGATCTCACGTAAGTAACGGTTGATGAAATTGAGTTTAACAGGAGAGGGAGGGAATGAACTCGAATATAGTTCTTAGCGGTATTGCAGTTTTAATATCCTGTTTAATAAAGGAACTGAAGTTGTTGGTTAGGGAGCAATTAGAACTCGTTCTTTAAATATTACTGCACAAGAGAGACCATTCTAGGAGCTAATTATTATGGTAGATACATCTTCTGTAACTCTGGACAGGATGAAATTCTTCTATGTAGCAGGAGTGGACAGCAGGGATTTCCCCCTGAATTATAAGTGGTATTGTAGATATATCTTTGTTGTGTGAAGAATCCCTATAGGCAAGTGGCTCTCAACCAGCGGTATGCATATCTGACTTTTGACATGATAGTAGTAACCTTGGACATCTGGTATTTCTCCACATCCTCCATTTTGTGGCCAGCCCCCACCCCCTCCCGTCCACCAGCACTAGTCTTTGATGGGTCATTTCTGCTTAACCTATCAGCCCCATAACATCAACATTTACTCCCAACACTACTTATCATTTAAGGACATTACAATTGTTATACAGAATATATACGTATATATTTTATGTATATATACATAATATATTTCTCCAATTCACTTTGCAGGCGAGTGCTGAGTGGGGGAGGAGAGTGGGGAGGGAGCACGTTGACAAAAGACACAAACACAGTGCTGGAGGTAAAGAGGCCACAACTTTATTGTGATTACAGCTCAGGGAGCAAAGGAGCACATAGGGCACAGATCTGAGCATCGGCTGACCCGCCTGCCAAGCCGATGACCCACATGCCCCCTCAGACCCCTGCTGAGGGGGGGAACCATGGGATGACAGTCAGTGGGATGTCATGTGGGTATACACCCCTGTGTGAACCACCCCCTGCCACCTGGCAGTGAAGTGGACTGACAGCCCCTGACTGGGCATGCACCAGCCATTCCACACTCCATAATAGGGAAACTGAGACTGAGGGCCCTGTCTCCTCCCAAATGGATCGGTGCCCAATGCCCAATACGCAGTGCTGGGCGTGCCCCCGTGCCCCCGATCTTTCCCTGCCCCTCCACAACATGGCGGCCACCATGCCATCTCCCCACTCGCCTCTCCCACATCGCCTGCATTCCAGTCCCCCAGGTGAGTCTGGGAGCCGTTGTTTCCGGACAATAGAGCTCTTTGCTGTCAAATTTGGGAACTCTATAGGATGGAACAATATCTTTGATGTTGACAATTTCCATGCGGGTTTTCTAATAATACAAGAAGGGCATTGTGAGAAGCCAGTGGGTGAGCCTTTCACCAAGAATGCTAGTTTAGCATTAGATACTTTTCATTAACATCACAAGTGCTGTCTTCCGTTGTCTTAAAATTAGCAGTCATGGCACAATGCCTCTTCTTTCATTCCTGAATCCTGTAGCATTTCCACAAATTAAACATCCCATTAATCTTCACTCTTACTGCTCTCATGGAAGTACTACATTTCATGATTTTATAAAAGGGGGAAAAAAGCACTGACTGCTATTTAGGTTTTTTTCACATAATTTTTTTTATTTTATTAATAGAGTTAAAAGCCAAATAGAAAGGGCAAAGAAATGAAAGAAAGAGATAATAAAAGAAACATACAAAAAAGAAACAGAAATTAAAAATAAAGGAAAACAATAATACATGTTTCATTTCCATTTTTCTCTGCAACACTTACCTTGTTTTAGTGAACATCATACTTTAAATTTTAATCTCCTCAAAATTTCCTTTTCCTCTACTGCTTCCCTTCTATTTATTTTTTCCCCAGATTTATCTTCTTAAAAATCAAAACCACAAATCATCAAATTACTATTCCTTGTATCATGCAGAAAGTCAATAAGAGGTTTCCAGTTGCTGGCTGCTATTTAGTTAATATTTTCTTCTACTCCTACCTTCTTCTACTTCTGCCTCCTCCCTGGTGAATGCAAGTTTGAATATCGGAGTATTTTGTTCCTATGTATCGGAAGGTGGTGGTGGTGGTGGTGGTGGTGGTGGTGGTGGTGTGTGTGTTGTTACCTGGTAGTGAATTTTAAAGGTCTTTTCATTAGTTGCTCAAATACTGTGGAAAATATCATTCAGACAAAT
This sequence comes from Eublepharis macularius, assembly GCF_028583425.1. Classification (NCBI taxonomy): domain Eukaryota; kingdom Metazoa; phylum Chordata; class Lepidosauria; order Squamata; family Eublepharidae; genus Eublepharis; species Eublepharis macularius. Next base: position 36,874,470 of record NC_072805.1, read on the forward strand.
AAGAAGGTATTTTGTGCAGCTCCAATAAGAACGCAGTTCTCGTCAACTACTTGGTCAGTTTTCCCATATCGTACAGGTGGCTTTATTAGGTAATTTTTTTTGCTGTTTGTTGTTGCATCTGCATTGGAGACTGTGGTGTGATGTGTTCCATACAAACTTTGATTTCAACAGCGAAATCCTAAGCAAAGTTATTCCAGTCTAAGAGTCTCTCTACACAAGATGCCAGGGCTCGTGTCCATCAAGTGTCTGTGTTGGAATCTGTGCAAGTGTCCTGCGCTCAGTCGTGAAAGAGTTAAATTGTTGCTCTGTTTGTTTAGTCAGATAGCTAGTTAGCATAGGACCACTGAGGCTTTGAGAGAAGTTCCCGCCAGAGAAAGTGGGAGTCTTTAGTCTTAATGAGGGAATCCAGGAATGTCTATTGGATGAGCCAGTTTATTGGGGGGGGGGCAATTAGCTAGCAACATATACTAAGGTTTTAGTGCTCTTTATTCAGTCGTCAGTCGGCGTCTACAGTCTGCTACTTCACTAGACCATGCAGTCTAAACTTTTCTCTCTCTAGTACCTAGTTGAGACTATCAAGATGTAGTCAGAAACTGTTTGTTGTTTTTCCTACCAAATGTACCCTTTTTACCCTATTATGTAGTAAAGTATTTTTATAGAGCTGGAATCACAGAAGTCTGTCTACTTATTTCCATTGCGCTATAATCAAACTCTGCAACTCTGCAAACTTATTATTATTATTATTATTATTATTATTATTATTATTATTATTATTATTAATTATCATTATTATTTATTATCATTATTATTAATCTCATTGCTGCTGCAACTGCCAACAGTCGGGAGATGCAATGTTAGCCAAGAAGCGTAGTTTTGAAAGACAGAGCTGGTGGAGATGACTCCGGAAGGGACAGATTCTCTCACGGCCCTCCGCCGCCTCTGGTATGCCAGACTGTCTCCTCTTCCAGAGCTTTTACCCTGCCGCCCTTGCCACTTGAAACTTTGAATTAACCGAGCATGGCAAAGGCTCCAGAAGGGGAGATGCCAGAGGCAGCAGAGAGCTGTGAGAGAATCTGTCCCCTCCAGAGTGATCTCTGCCAGCTCTGTCATTTAAAACTATTGTTTATTTATTTGTTTTATTTTACTTCTATCCCACCCTCCCCACATCATTCATAAAATACAATAAGTTAATAATCAACTTTAGAAACACACTTAAAACTTACACTAAAATACTCCAGGCGCCATTATACATAGGCTACTTTAGATACTGATGAAAAATCTGCATAGATCATAGCTGTGGGCAGAACGCATAGCCAAGGGCAGTCATAGAAGAGGTGGTGATCTTAGGTGGAATACACTTCCCGGCTAACATTGCTTCTCCCGACACGTGAAGAACATGTGTGAAAAGTATTGTGTAGAGAGACTCTAAGCACATTGAACTCTACTTAGTATTTCACTGAAAGAGAAGATTAAACCGTAGTTTGCACAGAAGAGAAATAATCTATGGCTTGGATCCAAGACAGCATTTTTGTGTTCAGAATTTTCATCCACAAAGCAAGGCTTTCTCACCTCCCTGAGCACCCCCCCCCCCCCATGCTGCTCTTAGGTACCCCATATTCATTTTAAAACACCCATTATTTAAACAGCTGAAAGGGCCATCGTTTCAAGCTTTTGGCCTGACCTGGTTCCAAAGGGGTTCGGCCGAATGTGTTTGGTGTGCTTCGGCACAACCGGATTTCGTCACTGGTCTCAACCTCAGGAAGCAGCTCCTGACATTGGAAAGAAGCCCTGCTGGGTCAGACCTGTGGTCCATCGAGTCCAGCTTTGTGTTTCGCACAGTGACCAACAACTTGCTCTGGAGGGCCAACAGCAGGGCACAGAGGCAGAGCAGAGCCTTTCCCATTGAGCCTTGGGTTGGAGCTCCTGGACTGGATCCATAGTGAATTGGCAGTTTCCACCAATTCCCCCTTCCAATTCCATGTCCCTTTTCAGAGTCCTCTATCCCCCAGGAGCAGCATTTCGTAGAAATCCATGGGCTGCAGTTGGAGGGCCAAGGCCATAAAGTTCCATTATACCATTGGAAAATTTAGTCTGGATCCAACCCATTATATGTAGTATTCACAGTGCACAAATACTAAAATTTAAGCAAGCACTCCAGTTACCTGAATTCTTGCTTCACAGTTTCTTTGCTTCTTTAACACCCTCATTCATCCATTATTGGGTATCTGAAGAAGTGAGCTGTGACTCACAAAAGCTCGTACCCTACCACAAATTTTGTTAGCCTTATAGGTGTGCCTGGACTCTTGCTCTTTCCTCCTGCTACAGACAGACTAACGCAGCTACCCATCTTGATCTGCCGTCCCTTACTGAGACCGTTGTTTCCTTTCCTACCCCAGAACACCGATGCTGCTCTCCTGCCCTGTATTAGCTATCCTGCGTTTGCCCTGGATGACGACGCTTTGTACAGCCAAACGATTGATAAGGTGGTTAGAAAGCTAAAAGGGAAATACGGATTTAAGCGGTTTTTGAGAGATGGCTATAGAACCGCACTGGAGGACAAAAATCGTCATTACTACAAACCTGCAGAAATTAAGGTAATGCTGCTATTAGTGCGATATGGGAAGGAATTAATTGGTGTGTTCATAAGTGTTCAGATGTGCTTTCCCCTTGCAGGGTTTGTTTCTTATTTATTGACATTTGTGTGGTATAATTACTGGATAAAGACATTCTGGTTTGCCCACTCTGACTAGGATTTTTTTAACACAGTTAATTACGATGACTCCAAATGTCAAATTCTAATTTCTAATTACCTTTATTATACCAGTGTGGTCATGCATGCCTGAACACAGCTTATACCAGATCTTCCGATGTAACTTCAACAGAAAATGACAGGAGCATTTTTGTAGACTTAGCCCAAAGTTAGTTACTTTTGATCAGATGGTTTTATTGATCTGCATTCCCTCTGTCCAGGCCAGACAACAAGTATTCGACTTTGGCAGAGAAAATGTTTTTTTTTCCATAGTGGATGAAAGGAAACTGTTGAATTCTGCATGAGAGGCCCTTAGCGCTGTGCATGTTAATCTTTTAGCAGCGTTGTTTATGAGATAGTAGCAGTACAATTCTGTGACTCTGCAGTTTCCAGTTTTTTCTGGTTCTTGTTCATCCAAAGGCAGTAAAACAGGGATCCCCAACATGGCACCCGTGGGCGCACCATGTTGCCTGTTGATAACCTTTCCTGATGCCTGCCAAGTGTTTTTAGAAAGTAAGTGGAGCTAGGTGGGGCTTTTGTTTAGCAGGGCATCTGATTGGCTGTGCTGATTTTAAAAAAACGTTGTTTCAGCAGCAGCTCCCACCACAGTGTCGGTATTATTCTCTTTGCTGTTTCTCAGTGTATTTTTTAAAATTACCCCCTTTCTCCCTGGCATTGGACTTCCTTTGTGTGTGTGGGTGGGGGTGGGGGTGGGGGGCTCTGACGCCTGCAGCTACCATTTTGTGGTTGGCTCCTCTTCCCGTGGCAGTGATATCATGGTTGTGCCCTCCACCCTGTGTCAGAATTCCGAAAGTGCCCGTGGGCTCCAAAAGTTTGGAGACCCTTGCCCTAAAGCATTGCATAGACTGGAAAGGTTTGGAGACCCCTGCACTAAAGGATTGCATGTGCTCAGCAGTGTAATCTCTGAGGCTTTGCAGAAGATGGTAGCCCTTTAACTATAGTTAAGAAAAACTTAAGAATGGACTGTGGGACGCCATGCTCTGTTCCCTGAGCTCTTCATCTCCTGTACACCCCACCAGGTTCACTTGTTGCTTTTTCACTGCGTTGGTCTTGGTGTTAACCGTGATGAATGATAATGAGGGTCTTAATTAAGATTTGAAGTAGGGCTTTAATCTGGGCTAGACATACCATGTTATAGCCAGTGAGCATAGAATGGCAGCAGTGGAGGCTTTGTATGTACAAGGGGGGTGGACCCCAACTCAGTAGCGGAGCATGTGTTTTGCATGCACAAAGTCCTAGGCTCAGGCCATGGCTGCTTCATTTAAAACATCTCAGCAAGTCCGAGATCCACTCGCCAGTCAAAGTAGGCAGCACTCAGCTAAATAGACCAGCAGTCCTACAACTTAACTAGCTTCTATGTTCTATGATGCTGTAACCCAGTCTCTATCCCCTGATGCTGTAACCCAGTCTCTGTCCCCTGATGCTGTAACCTAGTCTCTGTCTCTTAACTATGTGGCAAGTGGACAAGAGCATCACATCACTAGCCCCGTGCATGTCATTGGGCGGCATCGCAGTCTGTGAGTTCTCAAGACCTGGGGGAAGAAATGCGGCCAGGCCAGGTGTGAAAAGTCAGGTTAGATGTTTTGAGTTCCGATGTTATATTTTAATCCAGACTGTTGTCGTCGGATCTTTTGGTACAAGCTGAGTTTGAAGCGTGTCTTTAATTCCTTTTTTCTAACGCTACCGTGAGCGCTTCTGAAATGGAAGGAGATTTCCACCGCTTCCTTCTTGTAAAAAAAGGTGGGGAGAGAAAAACAGCAAATCATATGAACTGTTGGCTTTGGCACTTCCTGGCTATCCATTTTAGTGAAGGAGACATTACTTGCTGTACTAGCTTCAGATGTGCGGGCCTAAGAGGGTGCGCTGTCAGCAATTTCTTCCCTGATTGATTTGTTTAGAGGTAAATGTGCTTACTTTTCAAAGGCAATATACAGTTTGTTTCCCACAACAAACGGCCATGTTATTTATCATTTTATTTAATTTCACAGCTGACTACAGACTAGACTATATTAATAACAAAAATCTTTATGTGCTTCAGAGTATTAATGCTTGCCATTAAAGGCTCTCTGAAAGGAGTTCCCATTTTTCCTTCTAACACTTTTATTTTTGCCTTTTTAAATTTCGATGAAAATTTTCTTGCCTAGAATAAAAAAAATACATATAACTGGGCTGTGACATCTTTAAAGTACTGCAAATCTTTTTTCTTTTTAAAATAAGTTTTTTACACTTAAAATAATAATCCGTTCACGTATTTTATGCTTAGATCCTTTGACTGTATGATAAGATGTTTGAATGTTCAAGAATGCTGCAAGTTTCTAATTTTCCTTTTTTTTCCATTTTAGCTCTTTGATGGGATTGAATGTGAATTTCCTCTCTTTTTTATTTTCATGATGATCGATGGTAAGTGTGAGCTTTCTTTCCTTTTTTGGGGGGGGGATGGAGAACAAGTTATGGAGTGGAGCAGTGAAATGGTTTCGGCCAATCCAGAAGGGAAGGCCATAATACAGTTGTGCCAAAGTTTTGAATGACAACTCTGCCTTCTAAGTAAAATGGCTAGAATGATTCCAGCCCTTGTAGAATGAACATTTTAAATATTTGTTTTATATACTGCTGAGAAGAGAATGCTTGGATATGTTCACGGTTCCAAAATTCTGTTCTGTTCTCGCTCACTGATCACATTCATTAGATCAGTGTCCCCCAGTGTCAGTTGTAACATTCAAACTGGATATTCTAGCTGGGTCACATCAACTAATCCTTCATTTAGTTCATTTAGAGCAGCAGTAGCATAGGGATGAAGTGGCTAGGCTGTGAATTAGCAATCTGCTAGTTCGACTCCTGCTACTGCCATGAACTCTGCAGGTGGCCTTGGGGTAAGCTGGTCCTCTCAGCCCAGCAGTATTGTGGGGATAATAAGAACACTGATTATGTTCACCACTCTGAATGGGGCACTAATTTGTCTAGAAGAGCAGAATATAAGCACAGTTATTATGAAAGCTGCTGTAACATAGCGGTTAAGTGGTTGGGCTGTGAGTCAGCACTCTGCTGGTTGGAATCCCACTCCTGCCATGAGCTCTGCAGGTGGCCTTGGGTCAGACACTCCTTTCAGCCCCGGGTCCCCAGCTGTATTGTGGGGATAATAAGAACACTAACTTTGTTCACTGCTCTGAGTGGGGCACTAAACTGTCCAGAAGGGTGGTATCTAAGCACACTGTTGTTGTTATTAATCTGTTCACCCAGTTGGGTTATTAATCAGTTCACCCACTTCACCAAGTGTTTGGTTACTGGTTTCCTAGCTGTGAGAGCTTCCCTGTTAATTTCCATAGAATTCCTCAAAGTCCATGCAGCCTCCTATCTTACCTGTGGATGGTCCCATTTCACTGCCCTGCTGCACTGCTAGAACTTCACTGTGGTATGCTATCAGTAGAGTGAAGATGATGAGAATGGTGACTAACAGCTGTTGATAGAGTATTTAGTTGTCTAATTTTTTTAACCCAGTGTTCATCACCCCAGTGCATGGGGGAAAAGCCCACAAATTAATCATGCATTGTCAAAAGTTCTTCTTTTTGCCACTCCTGATTTGCCAGCACTGCACAACTGGGCCATAATTTTCCTGGGTAGAGTCTGCTGGGAGGCAAGGAGGGAAAGCTTAAAGACAGGGAAGCAGATAAAAACAGGAAGAAGGAAGCAGAAGCTATAGGGAAGCAAAAGCTATAGGAGGTTTCAGGGAAGGGAGAGAAGAAATAGTGGGGGAGGGAGAAATGCGATGGTCCCCGCTTTTAATTTTCTAAACCTCTTTCATATCCTCCTTTGCAAGCATGAAACGGTTCAAATTATATGATGAGCGAACGGGCATGCAAGTTCTTTACAGAATTTGATCTCCGCTCTGAGCACTTGAAATTTTTTTGTTCCGTTTATCATGCACGACACACTCTCACGCTCTTCTCTCTCATCTGAAATGCTGAGGGGATGTTCATATAATTCTCCCTTTGGAGTTCCTGCAGCAAAAAGGAAGACATGTTCATTCTCTTCTCTGTGTCGATGAGGAGGATACCGGTTTCCGAGCTATTTAAACAGGCACAAACCCTTCCCTTCACATTCCTTAAATAAAACATCGAGATCTCAGCAACTTTCTTAAAAATTCTGGCTTCCTATCTCCCTGTAACATGTCGTTCATCACGGACAGACTTTAAACTTCTCTGCCGTTCAGGCAAGCAGGGTTTCTTCTGTTCAGCAGAATTAATTTTCCAATAGTGAAATGCATTTCTTTTAACCCGTGAGGACAGTAATCCAGCTCCCATCCATTCAAGCATAGCATTCAAATAGTTAGCAAAGGAAAGGAAAGCAAACATCAGAGAAGGCTATGAGCTTGAAAGACAATTTTAAAGCTTCTGGGTAGGACTCATGATCCTTTCTTTACATCGCTTTTCGCGATAAATGGTGACAGTGATTTTTCGCGATAAATGGTGTTAGCGAGATTTTGGATTAAAACTTGTTACATCGTATCAGTCCTTTGCGTGTGGCTCACTGTTTCTGCAATTTGCCACACTCTGCATCTGGATTCACAGTAGTCGAGGTTTAAAGGGAAACTATGTGTATCACGTGATTGTTATGAGGATTATCATGAGGGTAATAATAACACACTTTGTAAACCGCTGTGAGTGGTCGTTAAGTTGTCCTGAGGGGTGGTATATGTATGTTATGTTATATGTTGTTTGTTTGTTTGTTTCAAATTTGTATTCTGCCCTCGCTGCGAGCGGGCTCAGGGCAGATAACAACATATTAAAAATACAATTAAAAATTCATGTACATTTAAAACAGGATGGTGGGCAGCCTTCACAGGGAGGGTTAAGATTTATACACCCCTTTTTCCAGGCTGGTGGAGGCCCAGCCTCAGCTATATGCCTGGCTGAACAATTCTGTCTTGCAGGCCTGGCGAAAGGACTGTAAGTCCTGCCGGGCCCTGATTTCAGCAGACAGAGTGGTCCATCAGGTGGGAGCCAGGACTGAAAAGGCCCTAGCTCTAGTCGTGGCTAGGCGGGCCTCCTTGGGGCCAGGGACTACCAACAGCTGATCGGAGTGTCCTCTGGGGAATATATGGGAGAGATGGTCCCGTAGATACACTGATCCCAGTCTGCACAGGGCCTTATAGGTCAATACCAGAACCTTGAATCTGATCTGGTACTCCACTGGCCTTGGAGGGCCTTGGGCGTAGTAAGGGGTCTTCGCAGAAGCTATTTGAAAAGTATTACACAAACACAAGTGGTCAGATCATCCAACTCCTTTTTGCTAAGGAGCCTTACTGTCAAGGAAGGAGTCTTGCTTCAGCTGAAAAGACTCCCTCCTCCACAGCAAAACTCCTCACTTGATGGAATAAAATCTTATGATCCATCCCATGCTTATTAGCCCCGGTAGCTCCATGGGATTTCATGTTCAGAGACAGCCCACCTCTGGATACCAGATGTTGTTAACAGTAATGACACCGCAACTATACCCTCCTTGTTGGTTGTTGGAGGTATCCGGCTGCCCACTCTCTGAAACAGAATAGTGGACTAAAAGAACTGTTTAATCCGATCTAGCCAGACACTGATGATGTACACCCGCCGTAAGGATTTATGTTTGGGGAGAGATCTCTACAGTACAGTAAATGCTTGTGAGAATCATTCTATCCATAAACCACGCACTAGGAAGAGAAATCATTTCAGGTTGCAACCTCAGTCCTAATGCATTCAGAAGTACTGAAGAAGAGTAATAATACTGCAAGGGGGTGGGGGAATGGAACAGCAGAAAAGCGTGAATTGTAGCAAATGTCATGAAAGGAAATCCACACTGATCAAAGCCCCACACTGTAATCGTAAGAGCAGCCGGCTGGAAGTCCATTTGTCATCACACAGACCCTTGCCTCCCAGGGAAATTACTGTCAGCCAGAAGTACACTAAAGCAGTGGAGATCAAAGCAACGCACGAGGAACTGGCTTCATAGATCTTTAGAGTGGTGGGATAGAAAAACAGCATTCTGTGCAAGCGGATCCTTGTAAATCTCTGGTGCTGAAATCAGCATTGGGGGAAAGCTCTTGTTACTTTGGGCTGTTTTATTCATTTAAAACATTTGAAATTACGTTGGTACTCGCATAAAGAGAGCCAGGGTGGTGCAGCAATGATTGTTTAACCAAGATCTGGGAGACCCAGGTTCAGATCCTCACCCTGCCATGGAAGCAACCTACCCGGCAGGAAGGTTGCTACAAAGATAAAATGGAGGAGGGGAGAATGGTGTTGCAATCCGCTTTGGGTTCCCACACTGTATAAATATCTGAAGCAATAAACCCAAGTGCACACGTACAAGGAAGAAGGTTTTCGTTCAACGTTTAAGTCTTTTGTTTAATGAAACGTTGCCTCTTTTGCTTTTTAGGAGTTTTCCGGGGCGACACGGAGCAAGTCAAAGAGTATGAGAAGCTTCTGGATCCTTTGTTGCAGCAATCCCCAGAAGGTAATATAACGCGGTTTCAGTAGATGCAGGCTCGGATCCAGTGGTGGATTTCTGTGGATAGAAGGGGGTGCCGTTTCAGGTGGTGTCCGGTGCTGCAGCAGGAGCAGTAAGGCAAGGGAGTCAAGCTCCGCAGACAGTGATGCCTTCTATCCACAGACATTACCAGCAGATCCAAGCCCCAATCCAAACGTCTGAAAAAGTAGGAGGAAAAACTCTCATGTTGCAGATAACTGAAGCAAGTGAAGATGGAATCCCAAGAAATGGACTCACGTTCTTAGAAGAGCAGAGCTCTAGGCCAAATGTGGACATAAAACTTAATTAATTTCTCCAGTAAAATACAGCTCAACGTAAAATGGGAGTTCATTATCTGGGGAAGGAGCTCCTGAGAGGTTAAATGTTAGCTTTGCGTTGGAACCACTGTCCTTCTACACCCAGTCTTGCTCTTTACATCCAAACTTTCCTGTCATTATGTGAGGGGCTTTGTAACAGCTCATTAGAGAAGCAATGCCTGTTGATCTGATGGCATCTTATTTTAAACGAGGGGAAGTTTTTGAAAGCCTTGCCGCATTTTTACTCTAGAGCTGGATGGCCATGGAAATAATCATCTTGTTTATCAATGCACAGAAGAGCATCATCTCGTGACTTAGGTATACAGATTTGTAGATACGGGACAGGAAGATCACAAAACTCTCTTGGCTAAAGAAACTGCAGATTAAATTGGCCCTGTCGGTAGTTAAATAGCTATTGCATTGCTTGCCTGGCCTCTGGTTTGGTGCGCTGTGGCTTCCCTTTCCTTTCCCTTTGCTCATATCTTTTCCTGGTAATTTCTGCCATAATCTTTCCAAGTCAAGAAGGCAACCTGAAGCTGTTCTAGTTTTCTCGTTTAGTTTTGAAAGCACTCGGTATGTTTGTTCAGTTTTCTTTGCAATCCAGAGAAAAGCACTTACTCGTCTTCTCCATGCTCCAAGGCTGTCCCTCAAAGGTTCCCAGGATCACAAATGGTCTATCAGTTCCCCTGAAGAAAATAACTGCTTTGGAGCGTGGACTCTATGGCATTATACCCTGCTGAGGTCCCTCCCCTCCCCAAACCCCATCTTCTACAGGCTCCACCCTGAAATCTCCAGGAATGTCCTAGCTCAGAGTTGGCAACCTGAAATAGTAATCTGGGAAAGAGATTTGGGGTAGTACTACTTGACTCCTTTTAAGTTTTCCCAAGCTGAATTTCTTGATCTTCATCCTCTGGACTAATTTGAGAAAGATGGATTCCATTTCAAACTTTTTCTTTTATCTTTCTTTTTTTCCAGTGAAGTGTTCTGAGCGAATCAGCTTTCTGGTCTTTTGAAATGCCCTTTGACTCATCAGCCCCTCATTTCAATTTGTTAATAAATTTGTAAACAAGTTTCTCATCCCCTTGTGTCACTTTCGTTCATTATGAGTAATCAGAACATCAAGAAAAGTGAATTGCATTGGCAGATAACTCTACCTTTATCTTATTTTTGGACATTCTTGAACAATTACAGAAGATTAATAAAAGAACGTTTTTCTTTGCAGGGTTTTACGCTGGCTCATCTTTGACATTTTAAATCCATGGGGCCATTCTATATAGTATTATGGGAGATTTACCCTGTAATAAAAAAAGTTTGCTTATCTTCCTATAGCTAGCACCTGTATTATTGGTTTATTATTATTCGGGGCTGCTATATAGTACTATTCATATTTCATTACTAGCAGTACTAGCACCAGTATGATGCTCTAGGGATGGGTGAAGGTCAGTCATTTGGTTGCTGTGCCATTATGACTATGTATATATATGTATTTTTAACTGTGTAACTTTGACTGTTTTATGGTTTTAACTGGTATCAGTTAAATGTTTTTATGCTTCTTCACCAAGGGCTGTTGTTCTCATCCAGTATCCTCCTCACTCAACACATTTTTTCCTGTTCTGTGACACAAGACAATCATTACCTCTAAAGTCAAAAAGAGTCCAGTAGCACCTTTAAGACTAACCAACTTTATTGTAGCCTAAGCTTTCGAGAATCACAGTTCTCTTCGTCAGATACCTCTAAAGTGCAGTTCTTTATCTGCCAAAAAATGCTGCATATTTTTTTACAGAAAGTGCATCTGTTCAGTCAACGAATGAGGTGTAACATCACCCATGTTCAAGACAGCCGTTTGTATTGTTGGCTGGCTGAGGCATGGAATGAGAACTGGGAATGACAACCGACAAAACATTTCCTCCATCTTGCTGGCCCACGGGGTCTACATTTTTTCTCGTTTTAATAATGTAATATATAGTTTTAACTTTGTCTCCTGAAATTCCACAGGCTGTCCTGTCGTGCCTAAGTATTTCTATGTGCCAGCTGACTTTGTTGAACTGGAAAAGAAAAATCCCGGCAGTCAGAAACGATTTCCTAGCAACCACGGGCGGGATGGAAAGCTCTTTCTGTGGGGACAAGCTCTTTACATCATTGCAAAGCTCCTCGGTAAGTAGGAAGAAATAGAAACCAAGCTTGGGAGAGTTGTACATTTCCCAGTTTATTAACTTATTAGAAATAAGTTGTTTCCTAGAGTGTGAAAAAGTACCTCGTGGGTCTGTGTTTCAGTGTAGGTCAGTTCTGATGGGTTCTCATGTGGCTATTGCCAGTGGTACACATTGAGAGCTGCTGTAGCATAGCTGTTAAGTGGTTGGGTTGTGAATCAGCACTCGCTGGTTTGAATCCCACTACTGACATGAGCCTTGGATAAGCCACTCCTCAGCCACAGCTCTCCAGCTGTATTGTGGGGATAATAACACTGACTTCGGGACACTAATGTGAGTAAAAGTGCAGTTGTTGTTGTAGCTATTTATTGAAAATGTTTCCTTTGGAATGGATCATCCATCTAGACTGAATTCCTCAATAGCTATAAGGAAGTTTTATGGTGTCAGACTAGAATCTTAAAGACCCAGGTTCGAATCCCCACTCTGACCTGGAAGCTTGCTGGGTGACCTCGGACCATCCTAACCTCCCTAACAGGATTGTTGTGAGGAAAAAACGGAAGAGAGGAGAGTGAGGCAAGCCACTTTGGGTCCCCAGAGGGGAAAAAGGCAGAGTATAAATGAAATGAAATAAAGATCAATAAATAAATAATATATACAGTCACGTCGATCAGTTCAGAGGGCTACCCAGGCAATCTGTTACTTCCTCCACGAAGTATATTCATGTGCTGATCTGCTCTGATTTGTAAAGCACAGTTCCTGCAGTTGAGCTTCCATCCGTCCTCCTTTTAACCCGTTTGTTTCCCATGCAAAGCAATAAATTATGTTCTGGTGATAAATGCTTTTAGCTTAAAAAGATTAAATGATGAAATGGTGGTGGGTTTTCTTTTCAGTTGACGGTTTAGTAAGCGCAAAAGATATCGACCCGGTGAAGCGTTACATACCTCCCCAAGATCAACGCAACGTTAGCATGAGATACTCAAATCAGGTACGAGTGCCTTTTACTAACCTGGCTTTCTGTTCGTTGACATTGGGAAATTAACACACGTGAAGCTGCCTGCTTCTGTATCAGACCGTTGGTCCATCTAACAGCTATTGTGGCTAGCCTTGGCTCCTCAAGTTCTCTTTCACATCCCCTGGCCGTTAAGTTGCTCGTTGATGTTTTTGCTGTCAGAATAGATTCTCTGGTCTCGGTGCTTCTGACTTGGTTTAAGGGAACTTCATACAACATGCTAGGCCGACTTTTACAGCAGAGCTTCAGGACATAGGCGTGGATGGAATGAAACCAGCGATACCTGGAAACAGAAACCCACAGTGCCCAACCACACAAGAAACGTGGCCCTCTGATGCAAAGTTTATTTGGGATACCCTGGAGGCTGACTAAACCAGTTTCAACAGCTTAATCAGATTCTGTTATGAGGTCAAGGAACAGCTTAAGCAGTGAGACAATCAGAGCTAGAACTTGGGTCGAGCTGAAACGGCTCAGTCGTGACTCAGTAGACAGAACAACTTTCCAATAGATTATTCATTTTATTAATGAGTTGGTTATATAAAAACACATCCGCGCATAATAACACAGAAAAACATCTCGAGTATGGTGAGGCTGCATGGGGTCTACTAAGTGAGCTCATTCCATCACTCAGCAAAGCGCCGCTCAGACATCCGTTTCGAGTGGGCTGTTAATGATGCTGGCCGCAACTCCTTGGCTGCGTAATCTTTTATACTGTGTTAAGCCCTCCTGAACAGAGGAGGCCATAATTTCAGAAAATAAACTGAAGGATGAGTCGATAGTCTGCTTTTCTTGAACTTCAGGACCCCTTTCTGCTTACAGTTCTGAGCTGACCTATGTTGCCTTTGCAGTTTTGGAAAAAAACAATGCAGAATGCCTCTGCATTTTAGTTCCACTTTTTGATTCAGATTACAGTAGCAGCCAGGACATCAGGAAACCTTTCCGTGAAGCTGAGGCCTCTTCTCCTCCCCCCATCCCCCCCCCCAGCAAGGCAACTGCCCACTGGATGCAAACAATCACCCCTCACTGTGAAATCATCACTTTGTGGTAGTCTGTGGAGATAGATCAAGATGGGTAGCCGTGTCAGTCTCTCTGTAGCAGTAGAAAAGAGCAAGAGTCAAGTAGCACCTATAAGACTCACAAAATTTGTGGCAGGGTATGAGCTTTCGTGAGTCATAGCTCACTTCCTCAGATGCAGCTAGAATGTGAGTCCGTCTGTCCTTATATCTTGGTGAGTGGAATGGTTTCAGATGCAGAATGACAATAGCAGGTAAATGACAAAAGCTGGTGAATAACAATAGCAGGCGTGATTGGATAGGGTGGGGTATGCAGAGGGGTGGTGGGTGTGGTAATTGGTCATTGGTAATGAGACAGGAAGCCTTGGTCTCAATTCAGTCCAGGTGGATGCATTGTCCTGAGCTTCGTTATCAGTTGCAATTCTGCAATCTCTCTTTCCAATCTCCCTTTGCGTTTCTCTTTGGTAGTCTATGGGTTCTCATAATTCTCTCTGTGTCTCATATTTTAATATTTTTCAGTGTTCCAACACAGGGAAGCTAAGGCAGTGGCACTTCAAGAGATGCACAACATACATTTTGTTTTTCATTTAATGTTTACAGCTAATTATGTTTTTTATATGACAAAAATACAGTAATCAGTTTTTCTTTTATCGTAGCGCTGCGGGTGGTGGAATCCTATATACTCCTATTTGGGCGTAAGCCTGACTGAACAACACATTGAAGCTTACATCTGAGTAAACATTGCTAGGCTGGTCCCCGCGGGCTCTCCTTCGCAAAGTTTTATTTTCTGATTTGGATTTACTGATATACTTTATCTGAATGTTTGCTGATATCCTTTTATTTAATTTAACTAATTTATGCATAGTTTATAGCTGAAAGATACAGTTGCTTCTGTCCGTGTTTGCTTCAAAGTGTTAACAAACTGGCCAAAAAATGGAATCTAGAAACTCAACACATTTCATTACTTACATGTTTTGAAACCACAGACTGCTGCAGTTTTTAAAGTGCTTTGTACCTTTTCTTCTACAAAGTGTATCAAATTAAACCGTCTCAATTTGTTCAAAAACAAATTTAAAAATCCATTTAGTCACCTCAATTTATATAGTAATATACAGGCTTGTGGAAGCAAAATCAATCCATTCAAATTTAGCACTTAAGAAAGAAGCAATCCCACTCATCAGTGGAATTCATTGAAGTTACTCTGAGTAATAAACCAACTTAATCCATCTCAGCCTTTGTTATATCAGTTTGCCATTACAGAAGTCCTTTGCTAGGAAGTGGCACCTTTTATGTATAGTTACCTTGGAACCAGATTTATCAAAACATAAGTTATTCACCAGTGGCTAGAATTCAAGCACCAAGGACTAGAGGCAGGAAAGCACTGATGTGCGTGTAACATGGTTGCATGCTGCCCATGGGTTAAATAATAGTGTTGTTTGCAGTTGCTGTATATTGCCTCTGTCTTGAAAACAGTAGGCTTGGTTCACACATGGTTTGACCATTCATGCTTGAGTCTTGGGCTTCTGCGCTACTCTTTTTCCTCTTCCCCTTGCATGAGATGAGATTCCCTTCCTCTTTGTCAGGACTGCCAAACCCAGTTGACTTGTAATTTACATTTAAACTGGCAGGCAGAGTACAGCTCGTGCAAACTCAACTGGAAGGGAGGGTGGGAATTGCAGCATTCGACATGGGAACGTGAGAGTGTCTACCACATTCCCAATCCTTCGTACCAGAGTTTTCATGAATTCGATCCATAAAACCCACAGAACTGGGCAGACTTAACAATGAAGCAGATTTCCATCGTACCCAGTTGCCGCTCTGAACAAGTAGCTTTTAGGTTTTCCCCCAGATCTAAGCAGTGGTGGTAGAACAGGCATCTTCTTTCTGTGTGAACAGTTAGCTTCGCCAAAGCATTTGGGCATGTGTCATCCATGCAGCATCACAGCCGTATGAGTGTGCCTTCACATACTGGTGTCCACGTATTTCGTTGCAGTTATGCAGTGGTTCCCTGCTATTAAAGTGGCTTCAGCCACGGGGCTCTCTTTTTTATGAGCTTGTGATAGTGTGGCTCAGATTCCCAGGACCCTAGGAGAGAGCCACTTGGTACAAACAAGCGTCTATAGTAATTCATGTGCCTTCAGCAAGTCTTCAACAAAACATCTGAGGACACACTACTTTTGAGAGGCTCTCTGTTATAAGGCACAGTTGGATTACCTCCCACTGGTGGTTGGTCAGATGTCCTTAAACTGTAGTCATAGGTGTCTGCTGCTTCTATAAGCAGCTATGTTCAATCACGATAGACCCCGCCCCACTTCATAGGCCAGTGATCTTTGAGGACAGGGAAATAGTGGAAATTAGAGATGGGCACAAACCGGAAAAAACCTGAACCATGCCCCTGGTTCACAAACCGGTTCATTTGGTTCATGAAAACATCACATCCAGGTCAGAAAATCATCACTTCCAGGCCAGCAGAAGTTCACTTCTGGGTCAGCAGAAGGTCTGCAGGAAGTTCATTCCCTGTTGCCTAGGAAACTGATTGATTGGCACCAGGCTGTCAGCAGTGACGAACCAAAAAATGAACCGGCCTAAAATTCATGGCGGTTCGTCAGAAATGGGATCTGACAAAAACCGACCTGGTTCGTGCTTCATTTTGGTTCGTATTTCGGTTCGTGCCCATCTCTAGTGGAAATAATTGGTCTTTAGTTGCGGAAGCGATCAGAAGAACTTGATAGCGCTGGTAGAGGAGATGTTAGTTGGGATATACCACACTGGCTTGGCGGAGTTTTATCACATGTCTCGGACAGGAAGGGACAGTAAATGTTGGATCAAGCCAGGTCACATGTGAGTTGCTTTGTCAGGAGTGTTGAACTGTGTTTCCATGACAGCTGTATGCATACATGGAAATTGGTTTTGGCCATAGAGGTCAGGAATCTTAAGAATCTGAACTCTTCCTTATTTTTTTAAAAGCAAGTTTTTTGCCAGCAAGGTGGCATAGGAAAGTTGAAAATGATTGTGCCTCGACTGGTGAAATCATTGGAACGGAGGCTGAGCAAGGACTTCTGCCTGCAGTGAAGGGTGGGGGGCAAAGACTAGCCTTCTGCATGCCCCTTGTTCCATGGTTTATAGAAGCAGAATACATTTATGTAAAATAGTCCTACGCAGGTCTGTTTCTCTGAAATTGATTGAGGGTAGAATCTTGCTTTCCTTCTTCCAGAATTTGGGCTACCTTTTGGGTATTCATAGCATTAACTGAGACATGAGTGCTTAAATCCATTGTGCGCTATATCCATCGGGAGTCTGTTGTGATATAAAATTAGAATATAGAAAATGCAGGAAACATATGCTGATTTGTTTGTTCCGTATAGTATCATAAAATACTTTTATTTCTTTTCAGTAGTAAACCATGCCGAATTGCAATTCCAATAAATAAGATATAAAAAAGTTCATTTCTTTGCCTCCACATCAGTTCCATCAGGCATCTGCTATAGTACATTTATGTTTAACCTTGCTTTGTAACTTGGGTGTTAAGTTGCAGTCTCTGTTCTGATACCTGATGTTGCAAAAGAGTCCTTGGGCTAGTTAGGGAAATGATAGATGCTCTATGTTAGGATTTGTCACATCCCTCAGTAGTTTCTGTTAGCTAGCTGTGTTGGTTTATTCTGCAGTCAAACAGCAGGATTTGAGTCCAGTGGCACCTTAGAAGGAAGCTCTAATTCTGACCTTGAAAATCTCAATGGTCCCTAAGGGGCCACTGGATTCAGGTCCTGCAGATCCTCAATAAGATGGTTTATTGATGAAAGTCATTTATACTCTGCCTCTTCAAACCTTCTAGACAGCTTACAAACCTTAAGTAGCTTAACACAAGGCAAAACCGAATTATTCAAAAAGGCCTTTTTTCTCAGCTAGGAGGGTGGTGTTGTAGGAAAGAGATCCCAGATGTTTCGCTAAAGAGTTAGAAACCACAGATTTCACCATTATGTTGCCTTACATATTATCTTTTGCTTTAAATATGTACTCTTATATCCTACCTGTGCTTTATGTTGTTCAATGTAAGTCCTAGAATTGATTAAGTTCTGTTTCAGCAATTCCTCAACCCCATACTGGATCCTTGCTAATACTATATCTTTGTAAACATATATTATTTTACCCCATGATATTGTTTATGGAAATGTTCTTGACACTGTATGGAGATGCCTGCCCTTGTCCTTGCCGCTAATTGTCCTAATCTCACACTATGTAATCCGCCTTGAGTCTCAGTGAGAAAGATGGAATATAAATAACACAAATAAATAAAAATAAATAAAATAATAAAAACCCGAACGAAGCTACTTGATTAGAATTTATTCCCACGAACATTTAATCCTGAAATTAAAGATGCCCTCTCACAAGCTTACACTGGTTGCTTCTGAAATTCATAGCCGGAACTCTTTTCACTCCCCCTAGATTGGGCACATTAAACCTGATTGGCTAGTGTCTTCTGGCTTCTGATTGGCATTTATAAGATACAGGGAAGTATGCACTAGGTATCGTACAAGATCAGACGCAAATGGAACCCTGCAAAGTCAATTTATGTGATGCAGCTTGTGCAGCATTGGATCCAAGCCAAAGCCCTTCTGTCAGCTCTCTAGAAAAGGTTTCAGGGGGTGCAACAGCTGGGATCGGTTTCAGACGTGCATTGATCATGTCAAATATGCTTATTTTCTCTAGACATGCTTATTTAAAATGCATTGGCATGCAGTTGTGCTTAAGCGATGTGGAACTCCTGCACCTGACTACACATGAAAGAACTTCAGCCATTGATTTTGATGATGTGTTCTCTGATGACATAAATGTGTGTATGCATCAGTGTGTGTTTTGGGACAAAGCGGGTGGGTTCAGGATAGCAAGTGCACTTTAGAATCAGTTGTGAATCAGACTTTTGGGGCTGCACACCCAAAGAATTGCAAGTTTACCCCCTGATTCTTTTCATTTTTGAACAGTGCAGTCTGCAGTCATGCGCTATGCCTTGTTTTAGTTTTTATTTTCATGTAACTGATGTTTATTTTGTTTATATTACTCTCTGCACTGTTTATCACTCTTTTATTGTTTATTATTCTTAACTATGTTAATTTATGCATGGGTTGTTATTCTTATTGGTACTGTATTACTGTCCACTATTTTTCTTTTTAAATACAATCAAAAATTAAAATTAAAAAATGCAATGGGAATGTTAGTTCCTTGAAAGGCAGGGGGGCTTGGATTTTGAACTGAGTTTTCAGCAAAGTACAATGCCTAGGATTCCATGAGAGATGATACAGCAGCTGAAGTAGTATATTGGGATATGTAACATCGATCAGCGTACAGACCGTGAGCACTACATGTTCTGGCCTCTGCCTGAACCCCTGGAGGGCTGCTGCCAGTCTCAGTAGGCAATACTACCTTGATGGATCAGTGGTGTCATTCCATATAAGGCAGCTTAATGTGTTCAATAGAGTATTGTTCCAACCCATTTTAATATTTTTGTGTGCTTTAGATGGTTTTAAAATGTGTGTACATGTTGGCTTACACTGAGTCATGTTTTAGAAGCTTGAATCTCTGTTCAAGTTATTGTAAAGTACTGAAAAACATGTAGCGGTGGTAAAACTGTCAGGAATTACAAGTGAGTTCTAATGAACACCATTTATATTCCTACAGGAAACTGAACTTAGAATCAGATGAATCCTTCCCCACCCAAAAAGAATTCCATTTCCGTGTCAAGAACAATCCCCTTGACAAACTGCATTATAAGAGTCTTTAGCTGGGAGTACAGATCTTTCTGCTTAAAATTTGTGTGTGTATGTTTGCTTAAGATGTGTTTGTGTGTGTTTGCATTATGATGTACATAAAAAAAATACAGTCTAGCTAAGTGATTTATAAAAAGATTGCCTGTAAATGCAGTATTATCGAGAAGAAATGCATTAGCCATTATTACAGCCGAGGCGAAATCTCTAAAGCCTACAGAAGTTGTTGCAACAATGTGACAGGTGTTTTGTATGTGTGAAAGCTCTCACAAACACTTCTGGAAAACACTCCAGAACAAAAGAATGGCAATCCAATACTCATTGTGCACACATACCAAAATTGTAGGCTTTTTCTTTCTTAACTCTGTCTTATATCGTTTTTTTAATTCACATCTTTGTTTGCGACTTTCCAGTAAAATCACTAAAATAGGATCCTGCTGTGTAGTGCCAAGAAAGAATGAGAACAGAGGCAGGTAGCGCAACTACCTAAAATCACTAATGCTAGTGTCGGTGGCTGTTGCTTTCCTATTACTCTGTTTTCTGGACCCTGGGCTTTCTTTTTTTAAAGGGGATGAAAATATTGGGTATGTTACTGACCGATAACTAACATAATTCTGAGTCAGTGTAAACATTACCGTGGTACTCAGCTGGATTCCAGCTGATCAGCCCGGAAGAAATATTTGTTATTACTCCACTGTAGCACCATGAGCGTTTTTACGTTCCCCCGTAGAAATCCCAAACGTATTTGTGAGATGTTAATTGCTAATCGGGTATTTCTGGTGTAGGCAGTGTCCCTGACTTTGAAAAGATAAACAGGAAGAGTTAGGTTTGATTCTCCAAACAGCACATTTATCCCATGGGTTGGGTCCCTCAGGTGGGTCACAGAACCCTAAGTTGCCAGGCCGCAAGTTCCTACAGAATCACCATTTTTGGCTGCCCTTTGAAGGAATTGGGTGTGTCTGTAGAAAGCAAAGCCATATGCCTCCTGCCGTTCGTTGCCTACATGCTGAGTGGAGCAGTTTCTCTTTAACACAGGCAGAGCCACATCCCACCAAAATGTTCTCCTTCCAGCCACACCATTCCTCCATTCAGCCCGTCAGGCCTCCAGGATCTCACCAGAGCGTCCACTGGTGAGATCACAGCTGCGGACCCACCACTTCCTGTCACCTGACTCTGATGTCATGTGACTTTCGGCCATGTAGTTGCAGCTCTGCACCTTTAATGCCGCCCTTAGAGGTGGCTCCAGGGTCTGGTAAGATTGGAGACCACAGCTTTAAAGGGGGGAGGTCTCCCAAAGAGGCCTTGGGGTGGGGCTTTATCTCTTCAGGGTCTTCTCCATGCCCACATAGCATGGTGACAGCAGCTAAGCATGACCTGAATCAATCTCTCCTATTCTCCTGCGTCTTGCCTTCCTTTGGCTTCTCTACCGCTTAACAGCTGATATTAGGCTAATCTCAGTAAAGCTGCAGTATGTTTTCCTCTGCGTGTGTGAGGTCTCTTTCCTTATTGCCGCAAACACAGTTTCGAGCAGTTCTGCACCCACTAGCTTTGTGTGTGTGTGTGTGTGTGTGTGTGTGTGTGTGTGAGAGAGAGAGAGAGAGAGAGAGAGAGAGAGAGAGATGTCTTGACTTACGGCGACTCAAGCAAAGGGCTTTCAAGAAAAGTGAGAAGCAGAGGTGGTTTGCCCTTGCCTTCCTCTGCAGAGTCTTCCTTGGTGGTCACCAATCCAAGTACTCACCCTGCTTTGCTTCCAAGATCTGACAAAATCAGGCTATGCTGTGCTGAAATGCACCCAATCCAGTTTTTAAAATAATAAGTCATTAACTTGCCTTATTTTCTTTATAGGATGTCAATCTAGGTTGGGGGCGGGTGTTTTTTTCCCTGAAGAGCTTTCGTTTACCTGCTTCAGAGCAAACAAAAGCGGCATCCAAATTTCATGGACCGAGCTTGAGGTGCCTGCAATATCCTCCCCCAGCCCTTCTTTCCGCCTTCTGGCTGACTTCTTTTCGAGCAGGCACTCTAAAATAAAAATGACTGAAGCATCAAGTCACCTAGAAAAAAGATTACAGCCCCTTGTTGATAAAGCACTTCATCAAGTGCAGTAAGCTGTGAAATCTTGCTCACCAGCAAAAAGATTTAAATGGGAAATAAAAGAAGCAGCTATTTGTTTCAGGGCAAAATCCTAGCCCAGTTTTTAGCCTTATAATAGGCAGTATTTGTCTATTAACTTCTGTGTGCCTTATCTTTTTATCTTCATTGCGGAGGGGCAGCCAAATATTAGATGAAGCTCTCATAACTGCAGATATGAATGGAAGGGATCTCCCCCCCCTTTTTTTCTTCCCTTCTGTGAAGGGTCTTTCCCCCCCGGTCTTTCAGCTTGAATTATGATTCTCTTCACCCTCATTTTCTTAAATAACATGTGAAAATATAGGAAAGAAATGCTACCTAAAAAGTTTAGCAAAGCATATTTGCGACGATTCCAGATTTTGTCCTCCTGTGTTTCTCCCTCCTGCAATCAGTTTTTGTCTGGGTTTTGGGCTGTTGTTTTTCAAGGAGATTTGTCTGGTGCCAAGGGATGCCCGAAGTCCTATTGTCGTCTGTTTTCAAATGACTCTTTGAAAACCAGCAATCCTGGTGTCATACCAGGTAGATCAAAACTGAACCTTATTAATAACAGCAGGAATCAGCCCCTACTGAAGCCCACCAGCTTCTGTAATTTTTTTTTTCTCTGACTGCACTCTCTGGTGTTTTGTCTGAGAGGCACGAACTTGGCACAGTCAAACACAGGAGCTGCCTGACTGGAATTTAATCACCCGCAGCGCAGGTAGACGCCGGCTTCTGCGTTCTCTTCTTGTATTCCCATCTCCGCGCCGCAGCTCGTCCTTAGTTTGAGGTAGTCATTCACCGAGACCCGAGGCCTTGGCGGATCCCTCCTTTCCTGGCAAGGAATCCCGTATCTCCAGCAACTCAGTGGCAGGAAGATGTTCAAAAGGCAGTTTTGTTTTTCACTGAGGAAAACTTGGGCTGTTGTAATTTGTTCCGGCGATGTGCAGCAGCGTCTGTCCAGAACTAAATCGCCAGCCGTGCCAGGGGCCTAGCAGACCATACAACATGCCTTGAGAGCCAGTGCTTGTGTGCTGTCGGAGTAGGGTTGCCAAATGTGGCTTGGAAAATTCCTGTAGATTTGGGGATAGAGCCAGGGGGGGGCAGGGTTTGTGGAGGGGAGGTTGCTTGGCCAGGCATACTCTACCCTCCGAAGCAGCCATTTTTTTCAAGAGGAGCCAATCTCTGTCTTCTGGAGATCTGTTATAATTCTGGGAGATCTCCAGGCCCCATCTTGAGGATGGTGACTCTTATGTTGAAGTGACTCAGTTTTCCACTTGCCGACTTAAATCGAGGCGCAGAGAAAACGTGGCCTGAAGAGGAGGGGCCACGAGGAACTTTTTCGTCGCTTAGCCGAGTGTTTGAGCTTCATTAGGGAAGCCTCATTCTTTTAAAAGCACCACAGATTTATGATAATGGTGCAAAAGACTTGTTACAATCCAGCCCACAGTGACAAGCACCTGATTTTCTACTGATGGATGATCCTTAAGCGTGCATAACAAGATGGGTTGCAAACACTGTTCTCTTGTCTTGCAGAGTATTCTTCTTTTACAAGCTCAGGGACATCTGCTGTAAAAGGAGCAGTTGCCCTGGTGGTTGCTGGCTGTAGAATCCAGTTTTTGCCTAAATCAGCAACACCCTGCAGTTGGATACAGCATTGGATAGTGTCGGTGCAATGCCCTTGTGTACAGTTTGACTTTCTAAGCCATTATAATGTTGCAGTTAAGTCCCCTGGAGCCAGGGCGGGTCTCCCTTAGGTGCTTACACCCCGGGGAAAGTGGAGGCGTTAGTCGCCCTGGAACCTGGGCCATAGGAGAACCATAGGAGGATGCCAGTGGGCCAAGTTGGACCAGGCAGTAGCCATATTGGGCAGGGCTGGCTAGCCATAGAAGGAGATGGCATCCCACTAAGATCTAGGTTGGCAAGGCAGGGAAGGGCTCCACCCGACGGAAGGAATAAACTCCTGGGTAGGTGGTAGCCAGAAAGAGCTTAGAGTTGAACTGAGATGGGTAGGACCATGAGGTATCATGCTTAAGTGCCCAGGGGAAGGAATGAAGGCAGTTCTTCCCCGGCGGAATCCAGCTGGGAACACAGGGGAGAGCCTACCACTATAAACCTGAGAACAACCCAATAAACAGGCTACCAGCTTGACCTTTGCAGTGAACGTGTGTGTATGTGGTATGTGTGAGATTCAAGGTGAGCATGGGCGAACAACCACCTCCCAGCCTCTTGCACTTGTCAGTACTTGCGTTCCCCAACTCACAGCACTGGGTGCTCTCTGCTGCGCATACAGCTCTTCTGGGCCCATAAGCACCCTCATTCATAGAGGGAGCTCATCTGTGCACATGTGGGGATCAATTCTGGCTGTTGACATGACTGGGAGAGGCCACCTCTGGGAGGCTGTTTGCATTGTCGAATGTGTATTACGGACCAAAATAATATTGCAGTATGCCAAAGGCTGAACAGCCATCAATAACAGCAGGGTTTTTTGGGTTTTTTTGCAGTGCAAAACCTGTTCTAATAAATCAAACGTTAGCGATCCCTTTGCCTCCCTTTGCTGCCAAGTAGTAAAAAAGTAAAGGACCCTGCCCTTAACTTCCCAGTATCGCATCATTCAAAAGTGTATTGACAATACAGCTCCTCAGGTGGCATTGAGATTTATGTGTTTAACTTCTCTGGTGCTCCATTTCCCTGTCTGCACCGTCAAATTGATTAGTAGGCAATAAAGTGCGAGGGGAAGCAGCAATGCAGCCAGACGACGTCAGTCATGTTAATGAATGGTTTAAGCATGGTTAACTTTGCCCTTCTTTCTTGTTGCATCTAACAAACAAGCAGCAAATTCCTCAAATTCTTTTTTTTAAAAAACACACCTCTTTTACGTTTTAGGGTCCTCTAGAAAATGACTTGGTGATCCA